>NC_141756.1:71570669-71894836 GCF_982258835.1 Parasteatoda tepidariorum
TTTGTAAGACTAATGATTTGGGTTTCAGCAAAGAATTTATGTGCAACGTACGGGTACTGTCGTATTGAACTTCTTTGCTCTTTAGGAAAAACCATTTCAATATATCCAGATTACTTTAAACATGTTAAAATATTGAATTGATTTTTCTCTGTAATTAATACAAAGACATTAAACTATTTACTTCGTTAGTCATAACGTTGTGCTGAATTTATTTCATGACTCTAAAAAATCTATGCACTTTGAAACCATTTCGAACTTGCAGTAAATAAAATTCACATGATATCTTGCAATTTTATAAAAAATTGTATTTAAACTTTATTAATAATCTATACTACTTAAATCTTTTGTAATAAATTAGCGTGAAAAAAATGAAGATTTAGTTTTTATTATCAGAATTGTAACTCTATGAATTTTGTTAACTTGACTTGATAATTTTAGAATAGCAGTGTTCAATCCACAATTTGACTTCGGAAACACATGTTTAAAAACATAAAATTCGCTGTAAATGTTAATTTTTTTGCTCCAGCGATGCAGATAAAATTTGATGCAGATAATGCATTTTAGAACAGTCTTCTTCAATCTACAATTTCATCATAATTTAAATTAAAATGAATGGAAATTCTTGAATTTGTCCATGTTTTTCCAGAAATTTGCTTTTAAATCACAACACACATATAATGCTTTTTTTGTGCAAAAATTACAATGAGTGGCGAAAATATTATTGCTTTATTTACAGCTTTCTTAATTGTTTCCAGTGTTGCATAGCGCTAGACAAATTCTGACATACAGAAAATTTATATGGAAAATATTATTGCTTGTGTGAAGACATTGTAGTTTTAGTCAAATTTAAATTCAATATAGAACTTTTCTTTATAGTCAACAGTTTAAAAATATATTCTTCAGCAACCCGAGTTTTAAATAATGGTAGGAAATGTAATTTTTACCTAGAAATATGAAGCAGAGTAGAAAATAGTAAATAAACTCATTAATACGGAAAAAAATTGCAAATTCATTCAATTAGTTGTTTTTTAATTATTACAAAAAAATAACCCTTTTCAGTTTTCAGCAATTTTTGCATATTTTAGAATAACTTAAAATCGCATTTCGTCATGTTTTCGTAATATAAAAAAATTTATTGGACTCAAATGAATGTCATAAAACTGCTTAAATGGTTCCTTCAATCAAATTTCTTAATTTTCTGTCAATTTTATCCCAACTACAAGTGGAAATTTAATTATGTTATATAATAGCTTTAGTCACGTTTAGCTAGAGTTATGTTAGATAATAACTTTGTAATATCACAAAAACGGAATATAATCATAGAATGTTAATTGCGCCAAATATTGTCCAATGTATTGGATGCTGGTTACCAGAATAGTTTCATATGTATTAGCTTGGGAGCTCCCCAACACAAGTAAATATTTTATCTATTATATATAATAAATCTGTAAGTATTTAAGTAATTAAAGTGTTTATTTGAAAATAAATAAACGTGTTTTCATCGTTAATAAATGTATAAATATAGGTGGAAACAGTTACGTTTTAGGTAGTTGGAATTCCTTGCTTGAAGTGTGAGCAATAGAGCTACAAAAGCTAAACAGGTTAACTTCAAGTTTGCTTAGCGTAACTCGTTTGTTCGAAAAAAAAAGCTCAAAAACAAAAAACTCGCACTTGAAAAAGAAAAGAGGAAAGAAAAGAAATTGATAAATTTTTAAAAATGTTAACCTCAATTTAAAATTTTTTTTCTTACACCCAAGATCAAAAAATTATATTTTAAACATTAAAAAAATCCTTAAATTTATGTTTCCACTAAATATTCTGAAATTGAAGTAAATAAACTGAAATAGCTTCATTTTATGTTGACAATTTCTGGTGGATGGATTTTATTTATTGTCGATAGGTTGTTGATAAACTTCTTACTGTCTCTAAGGGTATAATGAATATACAATTGAGAAGCACAATTGTCAGTTATTTCATAAATCTAGATTTTGGTCAAATAGCGTATTCACGAAAATGGACACAGCAAAAAACTCGTCTTTTTGGTTTTAAGCTCAAATTTGATAACTATACCGGAAATTGCTTGCTTACTTTTCCTTTCTTAATTAAATACGAAGCATAATCTTTACAGAGCAAAGTCCCGGACTTCAGGATCGAGTGGTACTTTGAGCAGGTGGGTTTCATACTTTCGTCAGGTCTAACTTTTAAAGCGATATCTTCGTGTTCAGAATTCTAAGCGATGAAGTGAGAAATAAAAATCTAAATTTTTGCAACGTTATTTCAAAACCATTATTACAAATTTATAGTACCCGTGACAACATTGTGTGGCGTAACTACCACTACGAAAATTAAACATTAATTCACTGGTATATAAAGACATGCTAACTTTCATCAATCACGAGGTACCTTTTGATAGATGAAGGTTGGTGGCCTCTGCCTCCACATTAGTGACCTCCGGACGTGATTTGAACACGCAGTAACGCCCACTTCGAACTGGTAACGCCTACTTCGTTGGATGGTCCACATTGAACAGTTGACTTGTGACTGCATCATTATCCACCTCCTCACGCTGTTGCTGCTCAGTTTCATTGGAACACACTATACAATCGACTGCTAAAGGCAACACAGGAGGGACTACGACTGTGAAGTTAATACACTTCTCACATTCAGCACTCAAAACACCCAGTGACATTGTGGCGTAACTACCACTGCGAAAATTAAACATCAATTCACTGGTATATTTGTTTATATATATGTAGAAACAACCATCTAATCACTGGAAGAAATCAACCAGTTGGTTACATAGCTAATAATTATTTTTAAAGTCATAACTCTTGAAAGTTTTAGAAATTTAAAATGTGTAGCACTGGGAAACTACGTAACGTCTACCTTTTAAAGTCAAAATATTACAGCAAACTCTTAAAGGTTTCGAATATTTAAATAAATATTAGCAGCACTTAAAAAGAAGGCAATCTATTTTTAGAATTTAATTTCCGCTCAAAAATTTTTTCTGAGAAAAAATATTAAATGGTTATATTTATTAAGGAAATTAATTAGATGAAAAATTTTAGCAGTTAAATAGTAAGAAATGTGTCATGCCTATTTTGGTATGCAATTATTGTTTATTGAACTTAACAAAACACGAGGATTTCAATGCATTAAACTAAATTATTTATAAGTATTTTCTTTCCAAATTGTTTTCATTACCTAAATGAAATAAAATTAAAATTTTAAAAATGAACGGACTTAAAAATTCAACCAATGCTAATAAAATATTTTACTGTTTGTTTGTCGTGAATTTTCAGATGAATTAGTTAATACATAAATATAATTCTTTTCATACTAAAATTATTTTAATTTGGAATATGAATAAAATCAGTTACATTACCATGTAATATAGTATGTAAGTAGCAAATGAAAAAAAAAATTCATCATAATAAATTTTGACTAGAAGACCTTATTTATCATAGTTGCAATCATTTTTTTTAAAACTCTAAATAACTTTTGATCTAAAGATCTGATCTTCACGTTCTAGGACTCAATATTACTGGTTCATGGGGAGTGACTACAAATATGCCAATTAGATAGTTCAGACAATATTTTAAGTTACAAAATCAGACTAAGAAACGGGCGCTTTCTGAATAAACATGCCTTTTTTTGTTTTTTTGACAGATTTGATTTTGTGACCACTAAAATATCGCAATCAGGGAAATCGAGTTCTAATTGCTTGGCTGAGATAGCCTGGTTGGTAGGGCACTGGGTCCATGTCCAAGAGGTCCTGGGTTCGATCCCCGCAGACCAGGGACTCGCAGTGTAGTAACTGGTGATAATGCACTTTTAATCTGTCGAGTCACATAGTTCATGTTCCCATAACAAATCATACCTCTGGGGGTAGGGGAAAGTGGGGTCAATTGTAACAGGGTACGATTGCAACAGAGCAAATATTTCGAGTGTCGGGTTCTAGATTTGGTTCCTAGGTGGCGAACAAGGTGTATTTAATAAATCTACATGTACACCCCTGCTGGCAACCATTTTTATGTACTTTTGAAAGAATTACATCACAAAAGATATTTTCACGCTACGTAAGTACTCTTTTTGGTATTGGAATATTATATTGTAACAAAGTAATTTTGTTTAAACAAATAAAAATTATTAACCGAATATGTAAATGGACACCTTAATTAACAGTTTGAAAAAAAAAGATTAGTTTTGTTAATTAACTAGCATTGTTTTTAACAAATGAAGCTGAAATGGCGTCTTGGGGACAATTGTAACAATAAGTAAAGGGACGATTGTAACAGCTGAAAATAAATAATTTTATGTTTACAAGCCATTACTTAACTCTTTAAGAATCACCAATAGTTTCCTATATCATTTATATTATGTTGCATGTGCATTATTTCATTTGTCACCTTTCACAGCATAAATTAAAATTTTTAACCCCTTAAAGTTTAACCCTTTAGGTCTCTGCTCATCATTATTTTGACTCCTAAAATATCATTACTATTTTGATCAATAAAAAAATATATCACAACTATGATAATACGTATAATTAACTATGTTTTAGTTGAATTTATGAACTGTTACAATTGACCCCGTAAGTGGGGACAATTGTAACAAGTGCACGACTGTCAAAAATTGTTAATAACTGATATAATAACATTTAAAATAAGGTATTTTTTTTTCTAGTAGAGGATAGTCTACTTTACTCGTCTGTCAATTAATACTAATAATATATTGGAATTTTTGTCAGTTAAAAATAGTTAAGTAAAAAATGTTACAATTGACCCCACTCTCCCCTACTGATCCAGAGTTTCCTTGTCTTCTGGATTGGTTCAAAATTACAAGGCTACGGAGTTGAACATTAGCAGTCCTAAACCTAAAATTAGGTCGGTTGTTTAACGACGGTTGTAAAATAAAATGGTTCAGTTAAGAGAGCCATTCAAAGTTTGGTCCCCTTAATGTTAATTTTACTCTTTGCGTATCTCACCATATTTCAAAAAAATTTTAAGCGAATTGAGCATTTTTTACCCATAATTATAAAACTCGTTTATCCAAAGATAACTCCATGCGAAATACAAGTTTTAATATATATCTATTATTTTATTTAGTACCAGTCGAAATATTTTTGAATAGCAAAGTGTGCATTTTGTACATCATTTAAAAAAATGGAATTTTCAATATCAGAATACAAAAGTTGAGCAGAATTGATCGAATAATTCCTGAGAAATCGAATTTAAAAAATACAATTTTTTGAAAATTTGCTTTCATAGGAACTATCCAACCGAATTCTCTCAAATGTTGTATTTTGCCATTTAAAATTACAGTCTTTAAAACGATGTAAAAAATTCTATACGTTACAATTCAAATGTATTTCGACTGGCATTAAATAAAATAACAAAAAATAATAAATATTTACTAATGGTTATATTTTGCATGCAATTACCTTTGGATGAACGAGTTTCAAAATTGTGTGAAAAAGAATTTCAAGTCGCTTACAAAGTTTTCAAGTCATTGTGAAATACGCAAAAAGTAAA
Source organism: Parasteatoda tepidariorum (assembly GCF_982258835.1). Lineage (NCBI taxonomy): Eukaryota > Metazoa > Arthropoda > Arachnida > Araneae > Theridiidae > Parasteatoda > Parasteatoda tepidariorum. The sequence goes on from NC_141756.1 coordinate 71,576,204, forward strand.
ATTAGCATTAAGGGGTTCGAAATTTGGACCGCTCTCCTAACAAAGCTATTGGGACCATATTTCCCAGATTGCGACTTATCTTGGGAGTCAGAAATCCGATTCCGTCAACAACAAAAAAAGTATGTTTACTCATAGAAAGTACTTCCTTGTGTCTGGTTTCATATTTTAAAATGTCGTCTGCAGCAATTAATGATCATATTGAGTTTACCCCCTCGAACCATTCAGATTAAGTCCTAAAACGTGAAGATCCGATCATTAGATCAAAGTTATGCTGTGTGGTCCGTTCTTTCTTTTGCGCACTGTACCTTAAAATTCCGCATATACATCACTTATGATTTGTTTTTATGAAAAATATTGTCAGTGGATTCTTTTTTTTCTTCTTCTTCTCTATGAATTATTGTATGATAATAAAAACTATGGTGGATATATATAACAGATGATTGGATAAGGGATGAAAGAGAGATTTAATTATTGCTTCCAACATTGCTCTTATACTATTAGGAGTATTTGTTTACGCTATATCGATTGAAATCATATCCCAAGTCGACAGGACTGGCTGTAAAGAAATTATAAAGTTTTACTGTTTAAAAAGTGCTGTCTTTACATAAACCTATTTACACATTGGCATCGCTGTCTTGACAAGAGGTATTTTTCCTTATGCATTGTTTTTACGTTAAAACTAATAAATTTTGAATTTCAATAAAACTAGCAGTTGCAAAATTAAAAAAGCATAAAGTGTAAAAGAGTGCAAGAGAAATAATTTCCGCATTACATTTTAATTATTAGTTCCATCAAATAGACTTATTTTTCATTGGGTAATATCCTTTCATTTTAAGAAAACTGCAAATGAAGAAAGAACATGACATTGCACGCATTGAAACTTTAAAAGTTAAATTAAAAGAATCAGATAAATAATTTGGACACTTAAAATTTAGAACTCTGCTAACTAATCATCAGAGAATTGTTATTTGTCAAATTAAGATTTAAAAAAAAGAGCAGATATTTCGCTCTAATCTCATCTAACTGAATTAGCTCTTTACAATCACTTTATTAAACTATTTGACCTACACTCACTGTGAAAAGGAAAGAAAATATAGCAATAAAGGACAGTTAAAATTTTACAAACTATGACTTTAAAGTGTCAAGGTCTCCGACGCAGTATATATGAGCTTGAGTATTTCGGATTTTAATTTGCAACTCATTTAATTAAACAATAACGGCAAATTAATAACGTCTAACGACATCGACTAATATCCTTTCAGATAAAATAGTTCTAGAAAAAAATGTTTCAAAAATTTTTATTAAACTAAACGGTTCCCTTAATGAGTCGTGTCATCAAATTAATTTAGGTTGGAACTTTTAAGTTTTTAATTTCAATTTATCTACCTAAACAACATCGTTATTAAAATTTTTGACACAAAATACTCTTATGGATATAAATTCAGAAAAAATTTGTTATTAAAATTGTACTTTTACTTATGAGTAATTATTGTAAAAAATTGTAGCCGATTTAGTAATTTAAATTCGAATATTTAATCTATATAGGATATGAATGTCCTATTGTGTGATAGTGATAGGGCTCAAAACGAAATATTAATATATAAAAAAGGGTTAAAATTCGTAAGTAAGCTAAAAGAATAATTTCTCATTTTAAAATTATCATAAAATCTTTTCAAAAAAATATAACCAGGCTTTGTATACTTTTCTTAATACATATTTTGTGGATTTCTGGTCCTAAAAATTAATTACATGTTTAGAAAATTTGGCACCACCTTTTTTTTTTCAGGCCACAAACCGAAAAAAGAAATATACGGAGCACCCTGAGTATTTTTTGATCTGATTTCGGCGTGCTTAAACCCAATCTTGTCTTAAGACCCTAATCTTAAATATGCTAATTAACCAATCAGGTTTTCGAAGTTACTCAACGGTGATAGGCAGAGCCGGATTATACCTTTCGTAGGCCCTAGGCACAGTCGTTTTTGGGCCCTCCCCTCCTTCCCCCTCTCCTCCCCTCTTTTCAAAATATATGCCAAAATTTTCTTGCATATTTTTTTTTAGCATTTTTATTAATATGGATTTTAATTTGAATACGACATTTTGCGTAGTTTGTAATTCGACAGCATAATACAAGATTTCGTTGAATCCAAAAAAGTAATATATTAGATCATAAGATTCTGCAAAATAATTTATTACCAAAAAATACTATATTTTTATTTGTATCTTCATAATTTTGTGCAAAATACACTTGTTGTTTTTAAAGCTAAATTACTTTTGTCAACAAATTTTTTTCTCCCAATTTTTTCGTAGGCCCCTGAATTTCGTAGGCCCTAGGCACGTGCCTAGTGTGCCTATAGGTTAATCCGGCCCTGGTGATAGGAAGTATGTTAACCGCATGCAGTTAAAATAGTTCTTAAAAATAAAACAGACTTGTGCATATACTAGGACTGGGAGATCGATTCATTGGTGAGAAATGTCGTTGTTTTTTAAATATCACAATAATGGTATTGAAAATATTTTTTCATGATATATCGTGAATAAGATAAATATATTCACGCGACAGATGTCGATCAAAGGTGTCGCAGACTGGAGTTGGGTGGGTATATGCCTTTTTTCAATAATAAGAAATCTCTTAAAGTCCCTCTCAATATTGCAGACAAATAATCATCCAAATAATCACGAATCATCCTTAATTAAAATTCATGAAATTAAAAAAAATGAGAAAGAGATGAAAAAAAAAACGCATTTAAGTCATCTTTTTGAAGACATAAAGAAGTAAGGAATATGTTTTGCTATGCGTGAAATCTAGAGAACTATTGTGACTGTGAATTTCAATTTCAACCCCCTCAAAATCGGACCCTTGCGACACCCATGACATTGACAAACATCGGCACGTAATAAATATAGAAAAATGCCGACACTTGATAAACGCTAAAATACCGACACTAGATTAATAGCGAAAAACAGCGACACTTGATAAATACAGAAAAATATCACCACTAGAAAAATTCTGATACTCCATGAAGAAGAAGAAAGCTTTTTTTTTCATACTATGTTTCACAGTTCACGGCGACAAAACCGTTGATCTTGGCATTATACCTTTTGCTGCTTGCGTGTTTTTATATCTTTTTTCTTTAAATCCGATTTTCCCTTAAAAAATAAATAAAAAGAAGAATTTGTTGGAAAATAACGTTAATTGAATTATACATATTTTATATTTAAAAAATCCATTATCTTATCCGGTCGTTAAAAATTCAGTTTAGATAATGTTCAATTTTTTAAAGTAAACATTTAAGATTTCTCTATATGAGAGGAAAAAAGACTATTTTTATTTGTTGCCAAAATTGATAAAGAGATACAGTTAGAATTCTTAAGTTCTATAAATTATTTCTTAGTTATTTAAAAAAATTGCTTCCATAAATGCTTAAAATATGTTTATTCTAAATTACATATTTTCTAAACTAAATTGTCAGAATTTTTTACGGAATATTTTCATTTTTCACTGCTCTATCATGTATTAAAGTTCTTCATTTTTAATATTTTTTTCTTCATGTATGTGAATGCATTTGAAACTAAACTAAAAAAGTGTTTCAAAGTAATATTTCAAAGCAGAGGTCTAAAAATATTCTAGAATAAAAAAGCCTTAAGTTAATCATACTATTAAGTTAATCATACTAATAATTTTCAAGCAGGCAACCTATGATATTCTTCAGACGATAAATTTCGAGTTTTGTCTGAAAGATACATTTTAACGGGATCTGCAAATAATCATTAATATATTATGGATTTAACATTGTCCATGTAGAATTAATTGTGAATTACATATAAATTTCAGCCAAAATTATCTCAGAACAATCTTTGTCATTTAACAGCTACAAGCAATAGGTAAAAAAAATCAAATTATTATTTTAAATTAATATTTTTGTCTATGACAAAAACTAATATTTGATATGAAATATTTAGTACTTTTTGGTCAACTTTTTCAGAACTTTTCGGCAAGTCAAAAATCGCAAAAAAACGTTGAGCACCACCTGCATCTCACTTTTATTTTTTATTTTATTTATTATTTTAAATACATGAAAACTAAACAAAATAAAGAAAATTAAGTGAAATAAAAGTAATTAAATACCAGAAAATTTTTTTAAAGAAAGTTTCAAATATTTATTATTTTAATTTTCAAATTTGGAACAATAGATATTTTTATAAAGTTTAATGATAATCAAATGGCAAAATAATTAATTTATCTGTAAGCTCATAATTTATGAAGAACTATAATTTTTTTCGCTCCGCAGTTTTATGGAGTTCAGTAAAAATTGTTATATAGAGGCAGAATAATTACATTTTCTTTTATTTGACAACAAATTTCTTTCCGATTGGGTATACTGTAGCCTACGTCACAGGTTGTGTTATTCCTACTAAATTTAACCCATAAACGGCATTTTCTGCGAGCCTAACTTAAAGCCACAAATAAACAAACGAAGTGTTTGATCGTTTAAATAGCTGCTCACCAGATTTTATTGCAGTATAAAGAAAAGTAATTGATATTCGATTTTTGATTAATAATTGATTTATGTGGATAGTGGCATAGAATTTAGCATTGCTTCATGGTAAATGTTATTCCTACTAAGTGGAAGTAGTTGTGTTTTTTTTTTATATTATACCCAATTAAAAGTGCATTTGCATACCATCTTTCAATTTTTTTTTTTTTAATATCATTTCTTGGTTAAAGACTTTTTGGTAAACACTTATCATAACATTTTAAAATTTTCAATGTATTATCAAATTTTGCCACTTTTTTAGAAAGAATATTCAATAATAGCAAGAATGGAAAAATTAGTTTAACTAGAATGAACGCAAAATCTCAAAATCCTTAAAATAACATTATTTAATATAATAAAGTTTAAAATTACACTTTTTTTTTCTCTTTCTCTGATTATAAATCAGTAATTAAGATTAGCTCTTAATTCATAAAAATAACTGTGATTTATATATCAACTTAAAAGACAAGAATGCTTAATTTATGCGTTGTTAAATTCGTACAATTACTCTGTTAATTTTAAAAATTATGATTACTAAAATAGTTATAGGGAAAAAAATGTTTTTTTCCTTCATTTTGACAAAAATATTCCCCAATATAATTAAAAAAATGAATTTAATTTATATTAAAGGCTCCACAAAATATCATAAAATATTGATATTTTCTAATGATCTATCGTGATATTAGAAATTCCGATATCGTCCAGCTTTAGTATGGATGGTTGACGGTGTAAAGCTAAGCACAGATGGGGTTAAAATTCCTCATAAAACGTACGGGTTACTACTTTCGATTGATTTTTACGCTTATGCTTGCCCTATGCCTCTACGTCATCCAATATTATTATATTTGACGTGTTTACCAAACCACAAATGAATTCGGAAGACACTACAAGCATGCTATGATGCGATCCAAAAAATAACCAACGGTGATATTTTACACTAATATAGCCAAGCAAAAGTATAACACACAACCTTACCATTCATTTATGTTGTGAGATTAATTTTCTTAAATTTGTTTAAGGCTTACAACTTGTTAGAATTAATAAAATGCAGAACACTCTTCTGAATGGTAAAATTACGGGTAAATTTAAACGCAACGCAACTCATGATAAAAAAAAAAAAAAACATCCTAGAATATTAGCACATCACCTCGTGACATTCACACAGCGCCTCGTAAGCATATTCTAAGCGGAGAGAGACACCGACAGTTTTCTAGATTTTTTTCCGGTTTTAGGAAGCTTGTTATATTTACATTCAGTCAACCATCCCTTGTTTACATTCAGTTAACCATTCATCATATACAAATTAAGAAGGGCCACTGTCACTGCATGCGGAAATTGCGATCGCGAATTCGGAGATGCGTACAAAATCTTGATTGGACAATTTTTGCATTTTCGAAAGAGCATTTGAGAAGTTGATTATTAAGTGTAAGTGTCTATTACTAAGTGTCTATTATTAAGTGTATCGCTGGTAGGGATTGGGGAGCAGATGCAACTACTCTTAGGACTTCCTACCAGGCTCTTGTTAGACCAATTCTTGAATATGGCTATCCTGTCTACTGCTGTGCTTCTCAATCTAACTTAAACAAATTGGAAAAGGTTCAACTGAGCGCCGCTCGCATCATCACTGGACTGAAACGTAGCTGCCCTTCAGAGATCGTTCTTTACGAAGCAGATCTGCAACCTCTTAACTTCAGAAGGCAAGCTAATTTAGTGAAATATTACAATAAACTTTCCAGTTTAGACCAAGGCAATTTAACTGCTATTTACCTAAATAATTGGACCTGCAATCAAAGGCTAAAGAAAAACAGTCCTTTTAGTCATGTTAAATCACAACTGTTAATCGCTGAAAATATTGAACCTCTTTATCTTCATAGCAATCTTAGTACTTGCTTGGATCTTTCCAATGTTAGTTTCCATGAAAGCCTCCCTACCATGCTTGACAAGAAAGACTGTGTGCCTGACTTCCTCAGACAATTGTCCCTGGAAATCATCAATAAAATCCCTCCAAACGACATCAAAATATTCTCTGATGGCAGTAAAATAGATAGACAGACTGGCAGTGGGGTATTTATTGAAACACCTCGAGAGAACTACACTCTTCATCAACGAAACCCCGATTTCTGCTCCGTCTTTCGAAGCGAACTAATTGCAATCGACAGGGGACTAGAGAAAATCTTGAGTGAAGGGCACCTTGGAAATACTTGGATACTATCTGACAGCCGTAGTTCAATTCAACACCTCAAAAATTGGGCCCTCATTGGAGATAAAACCAGTTTTTCGATCTTACAAAAAGTAAAGCTCATTTCCCAACAGCATGAGGTCCACTTTCAATGGATCCCGTCCCACGTCGATATCCACGGCAACGAGTTGGCTGACACTCTTGCAAAGAAGGGACTAGACCATCCAGTCCCCTCCACCTCAGAGCTTACATACCTTGAACTGTTTGCAAGGCAAAAGTCCCAGAACAAACAAAAGTGGCTGCTTCCACCTATTCACTACTGGTATAAAGCAAAAAGACCAGGACTCTCTTTATCTCTCCCTGGTGACAGGCGAACCAACACCTGCTTATCCCGACTGGCCAGTGGACACCTGAAATGTCTCACATTTTCTGCAAATCAAAAAGTCTTTCCTCTTTGCCCTAAATGCCAACAAAACCAGGCATCACCTGAGCACATCTTGAACTGTTTAGGGCTGGACTGGAATGACATTCATTCCTCTCCCATTCTGGTTTCGGATTTTCTGAATGTCAACGGATTCATTGATCTGGTCTGACCCCGTCAGACCAGATGGGAATTAGCAACAACAACAGAAGTTGAGCAGTGATAATGGTTTTTAAAATGACTGTTCTTTTTTTTTTTAGTTGAGCAGTGAGAATGGTTTTTAAAATGACTATTTTTTTTTATTACGCGTTTTTTCTACGCTTGCGCAGTTTTTTATCTGACTCAGTTTGTATCAACTGAAAATCAGAGCTCAGCATAACAATTGTTTGACCATGTAAGCTAAGAGCTAATATTTTAAGAGCATATATATTCAATAATTAATTCAGTGTCGAGTTGCAATCTGTTGCTTGTTCTGTTTCGTTTGCTTGTCATGCGATTCTTCTCAAGTGAAATATGTATGGATATATATATGGCGGGATATGGAAACATTAAGTTTTAGGTAGTTAATACAAAAGATAATCTTACATTCAATTAATGTGGAACTGAAATTATGCAATAATTTCCCCCCTAAAGATATGTTGCTTTTGGATTGTTTTCCTAAACGCCTATCAGTAATAAATGGGTGTATTATTCACTATTTTGTATCAATTGTAATAAGCTTATTCACGAACTTGACATGTATTGGTGTTTATTTTTTCTTCGTTAATATGAAAGAGAATTTTGTATCAGTTTGTTAATAGTATTTAATTCTTATTTTATAAGTAAAATATAAAATTCATGAATTTTTTAATGTGGCTATCTAAGTTTAAAATTATCTATTAAAAGAAAACTTGGTTCGTTTATAAAATTTTAATGTTGCAAATGACTCATAGATGAGTATCATGCTGAAATATTTTTAATTTCCAATTTTTTATAAGTTATATATCATTATAATTAAATAATAAACAAACATGTTAGGTATCTGTGAGCCTTACAATGAGTATTGGTTAAATGTAAAAAAAGTGTGTTTATATTCAAATTCATTTATAAAATTAAATTTACAATGACTGATTAACGAATTATTTTACCAAGTATCAATTAAAATTTGTAATTTCCTGAAAATTCTATTCAGTAAGAATTAGAATGTATATTGATCGACCAATATTTCATTTGGGGATATTTCCATGTCGTGATCTGTCGAGCCAACTACAATCGCCAAGGTGCCAAATAGATTTTAAACTTGCAAATTTCTTTAAAAAAATTAATGAAGATGTTTACCCGCAGGTGGCTACGAGTTAGACCTTTCGAGTTGGTCCCTTTCTGTGATGTTTTTTTTAGTTTCTTGCTGGCCACTACCCAGAAATTTCCAAGATTTTGGCAGTTATCCTGCCACAGATCACGCTACGGAAATCTCCCCTTTCATTTGTTAAAATTAATCTTTTCATCAATATATTTGCCACCTAATAAAGTAATTTTGAAATAGTTACGTAGGGATTCTAATTATATTGTGGTCCGACTGGTTACAATAATGCCATTCTTTTTGTTTTAACCTATACATTTTAGTTACTTTAAAATGCTTAATTTTTTTAGACTTTAAAAAATAAACTTTTATAAATAATTCTATAATAAAAAATAATGGAAAATAAAAAATAATAGAAAATAAAAATTTAAGAAGAAATATTTCAAATAAGATATATCTTCCTAATAAGATCTTCCTAACAAAAGAAAATAGATTTATAAATAATTCTATAATAAAATATAATAGACAATAAAAATTCAAGAAGAAATATTTGAAATGAGCTATATCCCTAACAGAAAGGTAATGGATAAATTCTTAATGATTTCAAATTAAAATTTTTTTTTAAGTTGTCAACTGTGAAATAATTTTTATTCTGCTGCTAAGTTACATTTGGCTAACCTTAATTTCCATTTGGCATTTATGTTATAGAGTTTTGGGTATACATATAGAGGCTATGTTGTTGGTATCCAACTGAAAATTTTCCTGTGACTTAAAAAAATATGTCCTCGTCATCTTTCTCTGGGATGTACATATAGTGATTTGGTCGAATTTTGAATATTCAGCCAAAAAAATCTGCAAAATACTGAATATTCGGTTGTCAAATAGCAACTTTATTTTAAAAAAGTGATAAATAAATATCTTATTGTCTATAAGTAAGTTTAGTCATTATTGAAAATTAATCAAAACATAACTTATTATTGATATGGGGAAAAGGTAGAAAAAAACAACCTTAAATGGAATTGTTTAAGATAATGAAATATTAAGAAAATTAGAACTATTTAAGATAAAAAAAAAAAAAAAAACTGTAACAACTATTGAAAAAATAAACAAACTCAAGTTGTAAAGTTTAAAAAAAAAAAGAAATAGAAAAAAAATGTCCCTTTAATTCATAAAACAAAACTTTAATGCTAAAAATATTTTATTAAAAAAATTAATTTATTAAATATTATTAATTTATTAAAATTAATATTAAAAATTATGAAAAACATTAAAAATGATAATGTCTATCAGATGGTCTAATGTCTATCATGGTTCAGTATAAAGTAATCTAGTTTCAATTCTTCAAATTTTGCTCTTCCATGTGTCTTTAGGAACATAAATTAACAAGTTTTGAAACTTAACAAATATGTGTAAAAACTATTCATGTTAATGTATAGTAAAAAATATAATAGGTTATTCTTTATTTTAAATCTATTAAAATTTCTCCCTAAAGAACTTTGTTGAGAAATAATTTTCCAAATTATAATTTGCCGAATATTTGACCAAATATTCAGTCAGCTGAATATTCATTACCTCATTAATTTTTCTGTTTAACGAATAATTTTTACAACGTAATTATGATTTTTTTTAACAGAGTGGATTTTGAAATTCAAAAAATATGCAAAATCAACTCACATTAAAAGGGTAAAGGACATGAATTAACAAGTTTTGGAATTAAAAAAATATGTGTAAAAACTATTTCTGATAATAGATATGATTATAGGTTATTCTTTATTAAATCTATTCAATTTTCTCCCTAAAAAACTTTGCCCAGAAATAATTTTCCAAATGATACTTTGCCGAACATTCGGTCGAATATTTGGCCAAATATTCGGCGAAATGGCTGAATTCTAAATGATGGCCGACTATTTGTTATATCCCTAATCTTTCTTTAAAAAAAATTATTTTTTGCAACTTAATTATAATTTTTTAAACAGGGTTTTGAAATTCAAAAAATGTACAAAATGAAATCATGTTAAAGTGGTAAAAACAATTCATTAGTATTTTTTAGTAATATTCCATTATTTATCTATCATAATGTAGAAATTTTTGATGCAACTATTTGCTGTTTATGACCTAAATAACACTATGAGTTATTGTTCAGTTATTGAAAAGAAAAACAAGAAATTGAATTGAAAAAAATAAACTTTGTAACATAAAAATAAGGAAAATAGCTGTGTTTGTTCTGATTTTATTTTAGATCTTTCAATTTTAACTTGCTATTACATTAGACATTTTAATTTTGACTTTTCATATAAAACTCTCATCATTTTTCTGTTGAATAGTAATATTAGAATTGTTGCCGTGTTTTCACTACTGCGTGAGAATGCGAGAATCTCGCATCATGTTCTTTTATTTTCACGCAATAAAAAATTATTAACGTGAGAAGTTCGCACACTCTATTAATCAATTTCAAACTGCACGAATTTTGGAAAGAATTTCGTCTTTTGCCATTTTGAATAAAATCCATTTCGCTTTTCTTCCTTGATCATTATTTTGAACATCGGTCCTTGTTATCTAGCTTCCCTATTTACCAGTATTGTTCAGAACCGGTGCAAACAGCAGAACACCAACCCCCCGAACCACGGAACCCCTTTCAGAACACATTTCTCTGCAACCACATGTTCACCATAGGTGAGGTTTCTTCATGTAAGACATTTGCATTTTTTGTGCATAAATGTAAGATGAACAAATACCTTGTTAAGGCGACATCTTCTACTCCGTAACGGACAAATGAAAATGAAGCAAATGTCGGTAGAAACGGTCAAAACAAAACAAATACCGATATTTTTCAGCCAAATAAATATAATAACTGATGAAAAAGTAGATATAGAACATTTTCCATATGAAGATGCAGCAAAAATATTCAATTAGAAGATGTTAAAAATGTATTATAATTAACGAAATAATTTTTTTCCGAGTCTATTCGTGTTTTTTTTTAATTTTTAGAAATCTCACTTAAATTTTTGAAATCTCACCCTGTTTTTGAGAAAGGGTGAGAAATTCTCTCCCATTTTTTTTTCTGTAATGAAAGCACTGTGTTGTTATTTGAAATAGTACCTATCTGTCTCCATTTCATGCTAAGTCAATTTTGCACTCAACCAAAATGATTACTATGTATTTATCATCAATATATATGTAAAAATGAAGTAATAAATGAAAAAAAAAATGGAAATCATACTTAATTTTAAATATTTCAAACAGTAAAAAATTTAAAATTAAGGAATTTAATATAAATTGCTCCTAGAATTAATAGAAGTAAACTAATAATTAATTGAAGTATAACATGATGGCCATCAGAGTAAATACTTATCAGTGACACTTTTTTCTAATTCTTAGTTATTGTTATGTCATATGAGAAGACCCAATTGCCTTTAATGTGTAGTCTTAAACTCTAAAAACATCCTGTATTGCTGAGAGCATTTATTCTGAGTGTATTAAAGCTTTTCTTTATTGATAAAGTTTTTCAATACCATTCTTTGTGACAACTATAAGTTGTATTTGTCCTTGTCTGTTAAGACACTATAGGTATATAATGTAGCATTTCATATATCAGCAGTGAGTGAATGTATGAGAATGCAATGAGTAGTATCATTTTATTTTAAGATTTACAATTACAATATTTTACAGATTTATTTTGCGTGAACCTCTTTTTCAACTATGGTTCATGAATTAAATGTGTTAAAAATATTAGTTTTCTCTATATTATTTTTGAAAGTTTGTGCTTAAAAAATTAATCAAAAATTAATTTTCAGTTGGAAAAGCTGACCACAAAAGTTTGCCTGACTACCGAGTTCAGTCCAGATAACCTTAAGTTCTTGAACACACAGAGAGCTTAGACATTTGCTTGTCAAGTGATTAAACTTTTATTTGATGGTAAAATGTTTTGGTTGTAGTTCTTTGTTGACTCTTTTGTTTATTTTGGAGGTACTCTCATGTTACAGCTAAGAATTTACTGTAGACAGCTAAGCTTCTAATTATAACATAGTTTAATATTTAATTAACAATAGTGCAAAGTGTTCTTTTTCTTTTTTTTAGGTTTTAATATATGTAAATATTTTATATATTATTATCATGTATCTTTCATTCAGTGTACAAATGTTAACTTATCTCTTATTCAGTGTACAAATGTTATCCTGAAATTCTCATTATTTATATTAAAAATTGTGACAAAATCATGATCAAGAAAGGTGAACTTTTAGTTTTTTTTTTTTTTTTTTTGGTGAACTAGCTAGCTTAAGCTCAAAAGCATAATAGTTTAAACTGTTAAAAATGTAAAAATTTCAATAATTTGGAAGCCAAAATACTTATTGTGCTAAGTAACTCATAACATAAACAGATTCAGTGATAAATTGCATAATTCTAAAAATTGAAATAGTAAATATGTATCAGTATTCATTTTATTCTCAGCAGATTACTCATTTGGTTCTTTTAAAATGCATATTTACATTTCATACTTAAAGTGCACTTTAGGAAAAGATACAAAATAGGCTGATTGTCTGAAGATGTTGTCTACACATATTTAGAATATAGTATCTCAGGTTGTATTCAGCTAAATCAACTGCCTAAATTTGCATTGAGCTTTAAAAATATTTCCATAATGAAAAGAAAAAGCCTCCTTAAAACGTATTGCTAGACAATAGAGCATTAATAATTCCACCTGAATTAAAGAAAATCCTATTTTCTTCCCTTAAATGGGTTTAGTGATTAAATTCTGATTTTAATTGAGCTTTGATGCAGCCACAGTTTGCACATAGGTAGATTTTTGTTTTTACTTCAGTTTTCCTTATTTCTGTTGAATTGAATGCTTACTTAATGCTTTTTTGTAAGGCTTTCTAATTTTCATTATAAGATTTTTTCAAACACTTTTTCACACTAGAAAATGTGTGCACATAATTAAAATACCATAATTGTAACTCATTACATTCAGGCAACTATTTGAAAAAATGTACTGCAGCTGTTATAGATTAAAATTTTAAAAAAGTGGTTGGCAAGATTTCATAAAAGTTGGAGCAAACTTGTTAAATTAGTTAAAACTTAAAAAAAAAAAAATTATGACAAATAATTGTCGTACTGATTACATGTATACTGAATCATCTATGTTTGTGGCAATAAAAAATGGATAATTTCTTTGAAAAACAGAGCAGAAACAAAATAGTTTTGCTACCACTTTTTTTTAACTTTTTTTTATGGATTACAGAAATTTCTAAAACGTATTTTTACATTAACCGCTTGCGATGTGTTAAAAGAAAACCTTTAATTACCTGCTGTACCTATATACTATTAATGAAATAAAAACTAATTTAAGTGCAAAATCATTTCTTAAAATTTAAATTGTTTTATTATGTTGAATAAAACAGTGAAGATATTCATTTAAAATATTAGGTAAAACTCCTGTCTTGCTAATCATAGTTTTGATGACTTTCAGAATTTTTATTTAATTTATTTTAAAATGTAATTTCTAATTTTCATTACACATAGTTTCTTTATTTAAAACTTATTATTTTTTTAAAAAAATTTTAAATTGAAATCTGTAAATAGAATAAAAAGAATTCTTTGTGTAAATTATATTAACATATACTATTAATTTCTTAACCAAATCAGATTTAAATTGATGAAGTTATAGTGTATGTTATTAAAGAAAAACTGCTTAAAGTTTGCTTTAACCTCAAGATTCACATAATTCTCGTGTATGGTGGGAATCATAAATAATGATAATTCTCTAATAACCTATAGTGTGCAGGGAATCGAGCACACTGTAAATTTTAACGTGTCAAAACTTATCTCTTAGTAATTACAGATTTATATTATTTATTTATTTTTATAAATCTGGATAAATTTATATATATTTTTTTCTCATATTGGTGAAATTAAATTTTTCTTATAATCCTGTGTTTTGTATTTAAATAAAATTGCAAAATAGAATAATTAATGTACATTTTGATCTTAATTTTTAATTATTAGAAAAATTCTAATAATTACAAAAAGTCTTCTGCATTTAAAAAAAATTATGGTTTGATAAGTATATAAATTCAATACTCTATCATATTATTGCACATTTTAAAACTGAATGGTCAGCTTCTACATTTGTTCTTATTTTTATTTGATTCTATGATTTCAGGTGATTAATAACTGCTTGCTTTATCTCTGAACCATGTCAACGGATGTCCCTGAAGCTCCTGAAGCTACATGTTTGTGTGCTGGACAGGGTGCTATACAAGCAAAATTGCGACCTGGCATTTGGATTCCTGGTATACGCTCACCACATCTATATGAAGAAGTGTGGAAAGTTTCTGCTAATCCAATAGTTTGCTCAAAAGATATTTTACAAGCAGTGACAAAACTTCATAGGCGGAGCCTTCGGGGAAATGTTTTTACCATAGAGTATGTGGAAGAAAAAGCTGAAAGAAGTGAGATTGAAATTTTAGTATATGCTCGATGTCGTAAAGTATATGTTATACACTTGACCTTTGTAAATGAGGAAACTGGTGGTTGCATTGCGAAAGTCAGGTCTTTTTCTAGTGGACTTTTTGCTTCATGGTTTCCTCTAAATTTCTTATTTAGCTCTATTTTCTTTTTTATTCCATATTATGATTTTGGCAGAAATGCAAATTGGATAAGCATGCTTAAGAGTCAAATTACTATACCTATTGAAATCGTAAAAAAAGGAAGAAAATGTTAATTTTTTTGTTTTTTTTGTTATGCTCCTTGAAAAACTGAAACAGCTTTTAATCATTTCTGTTCAGGATTTATTTCAAGAGATTGTGTTTTGTGAATTTCAATCACAAATTTTGTGTTTAATTTTTTGGTTTAATAGACCATTTTAATTTTTTAATATATTTATAAAAGGTTTACTTAACATGCATACTTAATAATATTACATTATTTTTTTGAAACAAGTTTTTTATTGATATATTTTGTTGAACCTTATCAGAATATATATACCTCTTTTAAAAGAATAATTCTAAATTTTATTATTAAAATTACTAATGAATTTTGTTTTTATAAATTATTTGTTTACGTTAGTTGCATGAAAAGTACAAGAGCTTATTATTACATTTAATTAGTTATTTTTGTCTTGAATGGAAAATTATTTTTAATTATATTTGAAAATCATCAAGATTTATCTTTTTATCAGAATAATTATGATTTTTATTATTATTAAAATTGCTGATGGATTTGATTTTTATGAATTGTTTACATATGGTTTTTATACATAAATTTGTTTATATATAGTTAGTTATTTTTGTTTTAAAATGATAGTATATATTAATTAAATAAAGAAATTACAATGATTTGCCTTTTTAAAGTTTTTATTTTAATTAGGTATTATTTCTTTTATTTTAATCAAAATAATAAGATTTTTAAAGTTTTGCAGCAAATTTATTTGTTTATTTTTTTTTGTTCATTGTAATTTGAATTGACAGTATTATTTTACTACCAATTAAAAATAAAGTAAAAGAATAAAATCATAAAGTTTGTAATTGTTAAGAAAGTATATTAAGTTGATAGAAATCTTTTAAAAATAGTCAAAGTTATTTTGTGGTCAAGCTGACTGCATTTGTCATTTTAAAATTGAAAAAACAGTTTTATCTATTATCCTATTTTTAAAACAACTGTCCTAAAAGTACCCTTTTTTTTAAATTAAAAACTAAGTGTGTGTATAATTTGTATAATTCATTTGGAGGGAGGGGGTAAATTTTCAGTTTATTTTTTAAATGAGTGCTGACATCTAGTCAAAAATAACTATCCTTTAGCACACTGTTTCCCAAACTTATGACTTTTGTGCACTCTATCTATTTTTTCTTAATGCTGTCTACCACTAATAAAAAATTAGGTACTGCCACCTAGTGTATATATTGAGAATAAAATTTTTTCGGGTTTGAAATAAAGATTGTTTTAATCTTTTTAACTTGTTACTTTTGAATATTCTAGCTTGAAAATATGTTTTAGTAAAGCATTTATGAATAAAAAAATAAAGTTTTTTCTTTTGTGTACTACAGATAAATATACTCCAGATTTTCTAATGATCTGCATTGAATATTGTTGTGTTGCAATTTTTTATAAATTGTTAATTGTATGATAATTTTTATAAATTCTTTAAAATTTTAATGAATCTTTGATATAGTAATAATATTTCAAATGATTTTATGAAGTATTCTAGATGCATTGTTAAGCATACAATTGATGTGATTTAAGTCTTGAAATAGTTAACCAACATTAAATGTGTGTTTCAAAATCATCAATCTCATAATAATTGTTCAATATGTCTTTTCTCTTCTGCCCCTCAATATTTTCTTC
Source organism: Parasteatoda tepidariorum (assembly GCF_982258835.1). Lineage (NCBI taxonomy): Eukaryota > Metazoa > Arthropoda > Arachnida > Araneae > Theridiidae > Parasteatoda > Parasteatoda tepidariorum. The sequence goes on from NC_141756.1 coordinate 71,592,958, forward strand.
AAAATTTTTTCTTCGTTACCCTATAATAATTGCCCAATAAGCTTTTCTCTGTTGTCCTAAAATGGTTGCCTAATTATAATTTCTGTAATTACCATAATAATTGTAAGAATTGAACAATTCAACAATGACATTTTCACTAAAATATAGTTTGATAAGTAGACCAATACATTTCAATGAAATATATAATGTCTTTATAGAAACACTTAAACCAGATGCAACTTAGTGAATATTTGGTCAAATGTTGTAGTCATTTTAGACATATTCTGTTTTTCTTTTACTTTGAATTACTTTTTTAAAATGAAAAAGCAGTAAAAATTAAGCTTATTATCAAGGTATGTAACTCTCATACTAATTTAGTGTATCAGAAAATCACTTTGTGACGCTTAGAGCAGCGGAAACTTGGTAGTATATATTTGCAATAAATTTTATTTGTTTGATGATTGTTCAGAATTTTAGTTGCATTAATGAGACCAAATTTAAGACAGAAGTATTTACTATAGTAATGAAATATTTAACTAATAAAATACCAATGCAATCAAATGTCTATGTAATCCATTTTTTCTATCAGGCAGAATGAACCTGGAATATTTAGAACTTGAAATTATCTTGAACCATATATTGATTGGTAAAGCTGACAACAAACTTGAAATAATTGAATATTTTTATTTTGTTAATTAATAAACCCTGAAACACCTCAAGTTAAGTAATTTGAAAAAGTAAACTCTAAACTATAAATATATTTCATGCATTGTTTCATATTTAAAATTTGAAATATGTTATTTGATTAAAGCAGCAAAAAAGAGCACAAATTAAGGTACAAACATTTGATTTTATGAATGAAAATGTATAATCTTGTTAAAATATTTACTATATTTTTCAATGTGAATACCTATGATATTTCCAAAGCAAAGGGTGCAGATAAAACTGCCTACTTCTTTACCATTTATATTTTACGATTAAATTGTATAATAATAAGAAAATTCTGAAATGTGATATTTTATCTGTATGAGTGCCATCAAGAAAAGTTTGTAAATATGTTTAAATTTAATAGTTTTATAATGCATTATATTTATTAAATTGTTTGAAATTGCATAAGCTATTTAAAATAAAATATTATTTTCATATTTAAAATAGTATGTTTATAATGTTTAAAAACAGTACAATCTTAAGCATCACAGTGTCTCACACAAGCATTTTTGTATACACTTTTCAGTCTCTTTGCCAAAAACACAATACTATAAAATATAGATGAAGTATTCAAAAATTTATAGAAATGAAAATAGATAATGTATTTGGATGAAAAATGTTTTTTAAAACGTAATTCAATGGGAAGGACAAATTGAAAAATATCGTATTCCAAAATAATTCAGAAACATTTAATATGATTGATAGTATTTGAATTTTTTATTAACAAATATTTGAATTTTTATGTCTTAATCGCATAATTTTGATTAGATGCATAGGACTATCATACTCTGCATTTAATCATGGAAATTGCTTACTTAAATTGATTATGCAAAGACTTCTATTATCCAAACAGCTTGGAAAATGCAGTTTTAAATGTTTAGATGTATGTATTTCAGCTCTTCTACAATATGCTTCAATTATTGAATTTTTTATTTAACAAATTTTATTTTGTCCTGAAAGCACACAGTGCTTTCGCTATTTTAAATAAATTTTGGGCATGCAAGACTACATTAAATGAAACAAAAATATGCATATTCAACTCAAATGCTAAGTCAGTACTTTTATGTAGATCAGAAACCTAGTATAACTAACAAATACAATTAAGTTACAGGTTTTTATAAACAATTGTGTCAGAAAAATTCTTAGTATAAAATGGTTTCACAAAATATATAACAATGAATCAGTAGTTATAATCGATAGAATTAGAAATCAGAGAATGCAAATGGCGTTGGGATCGGCACACTGTAAGAAAATTAGAAAAAATTCAAGGCAGGCACTGTGCTGGACATCACTAGGTAAGCAAAGGTGGGATACATTTAAAATGACAAGACACAGAATTAGTATGATTGAATTAAAGACAATAAACTTAACATGGAAGGAGATTGCTTGACGACCAATAGGGTGAAATAGAGAGTCAGGTCGAATACCCTATGCTCCTTACGGAGTGAAGAGGTATAAGGAAGATACTTTGTGCTGACAAGTTTATTCTTGTTAGCTAGCTCTTTGAGGCCTTATTAATTTTATGTATAAATATAATATGTTGCAAAAAATATATGTTTAACTCGGGACAAGTTTTCATTGCTGATCTCCTGAATCAGTACAGAGCACTCTCCTCAAAAGTATTGGAGAGCTAATGGCATGTTAGCCATTATTTGACACAATTTATACACAATTGACATACTTTACTTTGCGTTGGACGGACATAATATGCAGAGTAAACATTATATAATATATAAAAAAAGAATTTTTTTTTTAGAAAAAAAAATGCTGTTACATTTCAGTGTAATTTATAAAATATTATTTAGAATTATGCATATTTTCAAATCCAATTAACTTAAATGAACATTATTGTTCAATAATATAATATCAGTATGGTTCTTTTTTTGTTGTGGCTGAGAGTAGACTTAGGACCACAAAGGGTTAAGTTTGTTAAATAATCCTCCCACCAGTGGAGTCGTGTGTATGAAGGATAGTAACAAAACAGGCAAGCCAATAGAGTATGAAAATGTAAATGTGTGTAACATGTTATCCATCAAATATAAAGATCTTGTCAAATTAATTTTTATAGAAAGTAATTACATTAACAAATAATGAATTCCGTGAATTAAAAAGTCTAGTTGATTCGAAACATGCAATTCTAGAATACACAGATTGAACTAATCACTAGAATACTTGAATGGGATATTTTCAATTGCTTTGGAATGCAAAATGATAGTTGTATGAAAATATTCTGAATAAAATGCATACACTTATCCTTACAAAATATATATATTATTACATAATATATATATTATTACATAATATATATATTATTACATAATATATATATTATTACATAATATATATATTATTACATAATATGCATATATATGATTAAAGAGATTTTTAATGCATGCAAATATATAATTAATCTTGTGATACATACCATTGTATATTATTGAAAAAATTTAGTATCTTTATCACTACTATATTTCTTGAACATAAGACATTTTATATTTACTATAGTTTACATTGCATGATCGATTAATTTTAATATTAAGATAATTTTAATCCCTACAATGAATTAAGAATTTTCCTCTCTCCTAATCTTTATTAAGGTTCCATATTTTTTATCTGTATGGAAGATTTGTAATGTTTTGTTCAGTTTTATGTAAAGGCTCTGAATATACTTATATATTACAGTAAAAGTAATTAATCAGCTATTATTAATAATAACCAAATATGTTTAATGATTAATCTTTTAGAATTCATCACATTTCCTGTCTATTACAAATAATTACTAATGAAGTTTGATTAATATAATAATTTTCAATGCATTTTGTAGGAGATTTCCTAGTGTGCATAGGTAACGGTATTTTCGAGTGCAAACAGCTAGAAAATGTTGGTTGTTTGATTACTTGACTGGAGACGCCCATTTTTTGTGCGCATTGTTCATTCTTTGTACAAATGCTTTGTGCTAGATATTGATTTTTTTAAAATTGTACTTAACCTTTAAAATCAAACTAATAAGAATAGGGTCCCGTCAGTGGCACTGAACTTCAAAAAAAAAAAAAAAAAAAAAAACATTAGTTAGTATAAAATTATAACTTGCATTAGAAAATGGCACTTTGCATTAGAAAATGGCACTTTGCATTAGAGCAGTGGCACTTTGCATTAGAAAACATCAGTGTTGGGTAAACCAAGTAATTGCTCTCACTTCCCTCGATTAATTCAATTATTAAAAATAAACATTCATTAAGAATAACCGTATTTCATAAATTGATATTTTCATAAATCTTTTGTAACGATATCCAAATTTATGAACTCAAAATATGACAAATGTTATGAGTCATGAATAGAGGTGATATAAAAAACAAATTGAGCTTTCAAACATGTTTTTTTTTTCTTAATTGAAACATAACTAAAAATCAGTATTTCACATATTCCTATATTTTTTTTTAAACTAATACAATGGCAGATTTATTATCACAACACATAAGTTTATAAAAATTGATTTCAAGTTGAAATTTCAATAGATTATGCCTAATTAATCACATGGATCAAATTTCATTGACAATTATTAATAATAACAGATTAATGTGATTAATAGGCATTATTTATCACATTTACCAAAAAGTGGTTGTTATTAATTAATCGCCGGTTATTATTGATAATAACTAGATTTATTACTGTAACATATATACAGTGAGACAGAAAGAAAGATATAACCCTAATAACTTTTGTTCTAATAATCGGATTTTTATGAACTAAATACTTTTGATGGGTTAACTAGTTGATCGGACCTCAAATCGGCTAACTAATTTCAGCTAACTGTTAAGTTACGGAATCAAAAAAGGTTCATTTTCTAGTTAACCATGCTTTTTTCGATTGACGGATTTCATTTCTGGACTATCAAAATATAGGGGACAGTTTGGTCAGATGAGCGGTCAAAAGCTTGTCCGAAATTTTGACCTTAATGTTAATTTCACTGAAATTAACACAATAATTAATATTAATTTAATTGTTTGCGTAGTGCCCCATATCTTGGAAACTTTTTAAATGAAACGAAAACTTTCTGTACATTATTATAAAATTCTTTTACCTAAAGGCAATTCCACGTAAATAAAATTTTTTAATAAATACTTTTACTATTTTATTTAGTAATAGTGGTAAGTAATTAAATTTTAAATCATTAGTTACATACATTTTCCATCATTTTAGACTATGTAGTTTTAAATGACAATAAATATATAAATAATTCTAGCAAATAGTTTTTTAGTTATAAAATTCATCTGAAAAATAGTATTTTTAAATATTTATTTAAGGACTATTTGACCAATTGCTTTCAAAGTTTGTATTCTGTTTCCCAAAATTACTAAGTTAAAATGATCCAAAAATTGGTATGCCTTACAATTAAAATTATTTTCTACTATTATTTATAAAAATAATAATTATTAAAAATTATTTGTTTTATATTTGCGTAAACAAATTTCATAATCTTGTGCAAAAATTTCTGATTTGCTTAACTCGTTTCTGAGATAGGTATAAGGAAACGCAAAGGCATTGAAGGACTCATTTTTTAACAATTAACAGTAACATTTTAAAAATTAACATTAAGAAAGTCATATTTTCAACGCTTCTCATGTCTAGGTCCTGATTGAGGTCATATTTTCTAGATTACAGCTAGCCCTTCTATTTTAATAGTCAAAAGTAAAAAAAAAAAAGAAAATAACACGTATGTTTATTCAGAGAAGGCACATTTTTGTATCTGATTCCGTAGCTTAACAGTTAGGACTAATCATTATAGTTAATGTCTACCATTTGAACGGTTAAGATTGACACTTCGTTTCTGAAAGTCCGATAATTTTGAGAAAATGTTATTCAAGATGATGTCTTTGTTTAATTTTTTATTTTATTTTTAGGACACAGTATGACACATTTTAATGATAAACGATTTTGATGATAAACGATTAAGATTGACACTTCATTTCTGAAATTTCGATAATTTAAAACCAAAATTATTGACGGTATGTCTTTATTTGTTTATTTATTGTGCACTGTGCCACGCGTTTCAGTGATAAAGGATCTCCCTTAAATGTAAAAAGCATGTTACATTTTTTTCAATTCAACTCGCAATTTGTATAATCTCGTGTTACACTACTCGCATCATTGAGTAGATGGAATCAAATGAATTGCAAGTTCTTATCTCTTGACTCAAGAGTTTTTATTTTATTTTAAAATAAATAAATTATTTGGATAAGGTATATTAGAGTCTACGGCATTTTTAGAAATGCATTTAGGTTGTAAAAATAAATTCTGATATCCCAAACAATGATATGATAAGCTTTACTTATTGTACCATTATTTTTCAGATTTGCCAATCAAAAGCAGAATTGTTGGTATCAATTTTTTTTACCTCTATAGAAGCTTATCATTTACAAATGCATTGAGCACTTAGTTTTGTCAATAATTCTCTGGGATTAGAGACGTTAAGACATTGTTTTAACATTTCCGCGTGCGACAAAACAAAATGGCGGAAAATCGAATGCAATCCGCGACATCGCTTTTGCAGAAAACTTCAAGTTTTAGAACAGAGTCTGTAGAAAATACTGAAAGTTCTTATGCTTATCACAGAATGAGTTTTGTGGATGAAATTTTAAATCCAATGGATCGGCGATTTTTAAAACTGGTTGAAAGGGGTGATCTTGAAGGGTTAAGAACTCTATTCAGTGTAAGTATGTTTTTAATTACGGGATAAATGTCTCTTTAGATTTATAAATGTGGTTTACTTCTCTTACTAGAAATTTTGGATAAAAGTAATCTTTTTCTCTAGAAAATATGAGTGAAAGGGCGTGTTAATTTACAACTTAATGACTATGAGTTATGAATTATCTTGCACTTTGATTTTTTTTCTTTCTGTTGAGTGATTGCGATTTTTTAGACAGGAAGAAGTTGAAATTCAATAGAATAAAATATATGTCTTATCTAATGAATGAAAAAGGAAATAATTTTGGGAAAATATTTTTTCTTAATAAAATAAAGTCAAATACAATTGTTTTATTTATTTATTATTTTTTAATTTTTTTTCTTGACTATCAAAATTTATTTCATGGTAAAATCTTCAAGTATAGTTTTAAAGATAATCGTATTCAGAACATATGCAATTTTTTTTAATTAACTTGTGATTAATATACGTAATTGGTTTGTACATAGTATATGCATATCGATAATTATGCATAATAACAAAAAAAAATGATTAATATGATTTGAAATTTGTAATCGAGTGTATTCTGAGTAGTCTCAGGAGAGTAATTAGTAAAAGAGTAATTAGTAAGTTATTGAAGCATGTGCAGTAGAATGTGTCGTCGGTGAAATTTTTATTTTGGATGTAGCCCAAAATGGGAGTTCACGAAAATTTACTTAACTCAAAATGCATGTTTAAAAAATTGGATCAATCTTGGAATGCGTGTTTATAAAAAAAAAATGAGCCGAGTTTGAAATGCGTGTTTAAAAGAAAAAAATGGACAAAACTCAAAATACATGTTTACGAAAATAGACTTAATTTATAACGTGTTCTTAGAACGCATTATAAACTTAATTAATAAAATGGGAGAGAGAGATTATTGTTAGTAATGTGTGTTCCTAAAAAAACAACAACATAGCATTCGTTTCCGTTTTTTATATTGTTAGGACTAGTGCATTTCCAATGAATAAATTTTTCAAAGGAATAAATAAGAAATTCGTAATGCATAAATCACTTTGTACATATTTCAATATAATTCTGTTCAACAGACATAAAGGTAGATCCACAATTCCTTTTAAACATCCATAAAATCCGTGGCACTAATCCAAGGATATTTTAGGTTCCAATGATTTCTTCTTATCCTGAATATGTTTAGATTTCTTGTTAATGAACTTTCGAGTCTTAGAAGTCTTTGAAAATGTAAGGTATTCAAGGAAACTGACTCTTATTTTTTAAAGTTTAAGTTTACACGTGTAATATACTTTACCTTCTAGAGTATGTACAAGTATACAATCTGTAATTTCCTGTTCTTCGTTTATTTTGATTAGGGTAGGTATATATATCTACAGAATTTGACTCCGAGAGTTAACGCTTGTGTACGATACTGCTCTTTTGAGAAATTTGAACATTGTCAGACAGCAAGAAAATCTCTCTTATCTCTTAGTAGCATTTGATTAAATTAAATTGAGCACCGAATCGACTTAAATTTGCGTTTACTTGTTTTCTGGGAATTTTTGAGAGATAACTGCTTCATTGAAAATCCCGGAAAAGCACTTCAGAGGATTGAGTTTCTATTTTAGTATGAGCACACCATCTCGAGCAAATATTAATTGGAAATTTTTTACACCAGAGACAATTATTATAAATAGCTCGTCAAAGCAAGAAGCGGACAAAAATGCATCTAATTCTTCCAACAGTAGTATAAAGCATGCTTTGAAGCAACATCATACATGAAATAATTGTGGGAAGCTAATTTAGGACACAAAAATTAAATGATTTGAAACAAGCGAGGCACTAATATTAACTTTCAGTACACTGAGAAAAAATATGATCGTAACTAACAGAATTTTGCGAAATTTACTGTGTTTTTGGATCTGTAGAAATATTAAAAAACCCGATATTTTTTACCGAAGCACTTTTGTAAAGTTTACAACAGAACATTATTTTATAACGTGAATTAAAATTTGGTAAATGAGGTAAACTTTGGAAGTTTTTTATTATATCTCAGCATGGCATTAAAACCATCTATTAGATTCAATTTACTTTTCAGTTTTTATTTTTACTAAATTTATGGTAAGAACTATAATTTTGAAAACCTGGATTTCTGGTAAAACTTTACCATATGAATAGTTTAAATACCTGATAATTTGGTTTTATTGATATATTATGATTCTTTGCCAGAAATATCTTTGCAATATTTTTCAGACTGAGTGATAAGACGGCAATTTCCTTAAAAACAACCTCGGTGATCAAAGTATTAAAAACAATTAATTTATTATCTACTTTATTTTTTCCAACTGGTACGAAGAAGACGTGGTGGCTCAGGGGTTCAGACTGTTCGCCTTCCAATGAGGTGAACCGGAATCGAATCCCAGTCATAGCTGGTTGATACGAATTCCGCATCCGGCTTGCACCGACAGCAGTGCTGACGTGAAATATCCTCAGTGATAGACGGATCATGAGATAGCGTCCCCTTACCGTCAGGCTAACCATGAAAGGCTCTCGTGGTCTTCCTCACCATGTCCGGGTTAGTTCCATCAAAATATCTTCCACGAAGGCAAATTTCTCCTTGTACTTGATCCAAGAGTTCCCTTGTCTTCTGGATTGGGTTCAAAATTACAAGGCTACGGAGTTGGAGTAGTAAACCCAAAAAACTAAGTCGGCTGTTCAGCAACGGTTATAAAATATAAAATTATAAAATAAATAAATTTTCCTTGAATGAAAAAAAATTACCTTGAATGATCAATTTAAATTCATTTCAAACCCTGAAATTTACAGAATAAATTATGTTTCAGGAATACTTTCCTCCTCTTCTGCTCGAAATATTAATTTTAAGGACTTCCATGGAAAGCCTTAAAAAAGCTAAGGGTTTCCATGGAATGCTTAAAATAACTGCAGTTATTTTAAACAACGCTAATCATTGAAATGTCTATGTCGAGCAATTTGTCTCAAATATTGTATGAAAAGTTTTAATACAAATATTCTTTTACTGGGAGGCAAGCAATGTGCCGTCAATACCGTTTTATCAAGATTTCCTAACTGTGAAAAATAAGTTGCTCAAAAGTCATGCAAAAAGTTTAATAAAATATATTTAACTATGAGAAATATTCTAATCATATTATCCAAAACGTTCTTTCACAGTAATTGACAGGGCTTATCAGAAACGCGCATTTTATTTATTTATTTTTTTTAAAAATATAGTGAGAAAATTATAGCAATGCTAAGATTTGGGCTACAGTTAATGCAAGAGAAAAGTAATTTAGACTAAAAATATGTATATATATATATATATATATATATATATATAATATAGCAATGAAGTTTTCGAAGCCAAAATTAATGTTGCAATTTTGCTATCATAATAATCATAACAAAGTATTATAAAATTTTTTTAGGAGCATTCTTTAGCAATGCCAATTGCAAGCGAAAGCATTCTAGAGAATAACCAGCTTTATGAAAGACAATAAATGAATTAAAAAATTTAAATGAATCTATTCAATGCATGATTCTATTCAGGTGTTATGAAGTTACTAAATTACAAATAAATTTGCGAGTGAATATTCGAATACCGCTTATTGCTTCATACGTTGTTGTTGTCTCTAATGCTACTTGCCAATACAAGTTAGCCTGCTTTGTGAAACCAAACGAATTTAAGAAAGAGGGTGAGTGTCTTGTTTTTCAGTTGCGCCATCTATGTGCAAGAATGCGACTCCAGTCACACACATGTCACAGTCACAGCCCGGTTATAGGGTGGACCCATTCATACTTCCATTCATTCACTCAGAGACTGTAATTTTGACAAAGAACAATCAAGCTCCAATCCATTACTCCCAGAGGTATTAATTTGTTATGGGAATATGGAGGACTTTGTGACCCGATAGATTTAACGTGCATCAGTCACCACCAATCTTTGATCGGCGGAGAGGAAACTCAGGATCTGTCGAACGTGGACCCAATGCTCTACCCACCAAATTATCCAAGCCTTCTTTGAACGCACGATACAATGCAATAATAGATGAAGCATTTAAATCCTGAATAAAGTTTGGTTTTTATGATAACAGCAATTATGGTTCATATTGCGCAGATCTAATTGGATAAGTGATTAAAAATGAACGCACAATACAATACAATAATAGATGAAGTATTTAAATCATGAATTAAGTTTGGTTTTTATGATAACAGCAATTAAGATTCATGTTGCACAGATCTAATTGGATAAGTGATTAAAAATGCATAGTTAATAATGCTTAAAATGCATCTTTGGATTCATACTATCACATGTGATAGTAAATTTTTGAGAACTGACACTGAGTTTATTCCAACCAATCGCTGGAAATTAGTTACAGATTTTCTAAGAATAGAATCTGCTACTAGTAACACAGGAGTAGGAGTACAAGCATTGTTTTTTGTTGCTTGGCACCAATCAAAGATCTTCTTTGTGGAACTCTGACATTTTGCTCCTTGCTTCTTTTCTCTTTTTAATGTTTAAGAAATTTACATTGCTTTGGTGTTAAGAATTTGGATTCATTGTTAAACACTGAAAAGACGCATTTTGTGTTATGATCCTTTTCCTAAACACGCGTTTTAAGATATGTTCATTACTTCAAGCATGCACTTCGAGTTTTTTTTTAAATTCCCAAACACTCATTTTAAGCTATGTCTAGTTTTAGAAGCGTTCATCGTACATGCCAAGCTATGTCTATACTCTTTAAAGCTCATTTTGAGCTATGTCTAGTTTTCGAAGCGCTCATCGAACACATCAAGTTATGGTGTTTTCTTAAACACTTAGTTTGAGCTACGTCTAGTATTTGAATGTTAAGATATTCCAGGGCTAAAGAGAATAGAAGGGCTGGTTCACTCCTTTGAAGAAACTCTCGCCGCGCCAATCTTCCGATTTTCTCTAGTGACGTCACTTTGGCGCAATGCTCGCACTTTTACTTCAAAAACGGAGCGTTCGGCCTTACTAGCTCTAACTAATATTGGAGCATTTCTTTTTACGAGATATTCTAAGACATTTGTTATTTTCTATAATGACTTACCTCAGTTTTTGTTGTGAATTTACAAGAATTTAAAGCTATTATCGAAATGCCAGTTTGCGCGATTGCAACTTGCAAAAATTCTGATAGAAAAAAAAGGAAAAAATATCATTTTCCGCGTGTTCCCTAAAGTAAATGAACAACTATGTAAAGAATGGATTCCGAAATGACACAGTTAATATAAAACAGCAATACGTTTATTCTGACGTTAAGAACTTTTATAAAAATTCATTATCTAAATAGAAACCGCCTCGTTACTTCAAAAAGAATGGCAGGTGAAAAAAATTAAAAAATGGATAAAGCCAAAGAAAATTAAAATGTAAATAAAAAGTATAAATAAAATATATAGTATATAATTGAAATTCTCCTAATTTCATAACATATTTTTTAATGAAGTTATTCTAAATATTTATGATTTTTTAAAAAATTATATCCCCTTAAATTTAAATATCTATAAATTAATGTAATCATAAATTTAAATATCTATAAGGAATTGCAAAATTTCTAATGTCATTATGAACCTAAATTATTATTTTGTTTCAGTAATTAAGCGTTTAAGGTTGATGTTTCCTAATGATTAAGTATGAACAAATTGCTATTAACGGCCGATTTTAAAATCAGGGATTCTAAATTAAACTCAATTTATTGTTATAAAAGAATATGTAGGTAAAAAAAGTGTCGATATATGCTTTCATTTTGCTTTCATTCAAAGTTAAAACTGAACTTTTTAAAATAAAGTATTTATAGTGTCATTTTCGCCAACTAGTAAGACATTTTTATAAGTTTAAAATGGTATTTTATTTTAATATAATGGCCAAGAAAGTTTTTTTGAACTATGTTTATGAACGGAAATAATGTGTTAATTACGTAAAGTTTAAAAGCTGATAACCAGTAAAAGTCTAACATATTTTCACAAAGAGAAAGATGCAAAGTTATCATAATATCTTTGCTTGCGATCTCCGAGATCTGTGGACACAGTGACGTCATGAGGAGGGAAATCGTAGCTTCAGCTCTAAGAGCGGAGTGAACTAGCCCTTCTATTATCTTATTCTCTTTAGCCCTGAAGATAGTCACCGACGATGCATGCTTTCTAACTTTGATTTTCATTGAAAAATATTATTTCTTATTTTTTTGCAGAGCGGAAAACTTCCCAACTTGGATAGTTGTGATTATAGAGGTAGACGAGCTCTAGATATCGCTGTTCAAGCCAGAAATCTAGAACTGATTGATTATTTATTAAATGATCTGGATATCAGTAATATACAGTATTATTGTGGTATTTTAAGCGCTGTTCTTGAAAAGGATATTTATATATTGGACATTTTATTAACAAGGTAGTATTTTGAATGTTTTTGATAATTGAAAAAAGAATAAGTAATTGACTAAAATTTTATGTTAACTTTAAATTGAAGACTTTTTAATTCAGATTTTATTATAAATAATTACGGACCCATTATTCAGAAAAATTGCTATATTAATGTATCAAAATTTCAATGCACTTAAAGGGTTCCATATTTATAGTATTTATTGCAATCTTAAGTTTAGTTTTGTATTTTTTTTGGAAATATAAGGTATTTTTAAAATCAAATAATCATTGATTGGTTATTGAAAAGAAAGAAAAAAGATTTAATTCAAAATCAAAGTTTTTTTTTAAGTTATAAAAAAGTGAAAAATTAAAAATACTTTTAATTTCTAAGTGTATTATTAGACATTGAATTAATATTGCTATCAGGAATCATAACTATTTCGTGTTCTCAATTAACAATGCAAATTTGGTTTGAAAAATTTGTGCTTTTTTTAAAAAATTCAAGACGAATCTTGATTGTTATATTATAGTGTGTTCCAAAAATGCATCTGCGGTGTCTCATTCGTTAGTATTCTTTGAATGCTTCATTTAAGGAAAAAATAAATAAAAAAAGGCGTTAAACATCTTTAATAACATAGTTCCACTGTGAAGCGTGTTATTTTCAGCTAGTCGATACCATATATGCGCATTTAAATTATCAATCAATTATTATATCTATAAAAATATTACTCGATAGATAAAAAAATGCAACTGAAGTTTCCCTTCCAAGTACTCAAAATCTAAAAAAAAGGTCATACAATATTTATTTTTCTAGCATGAATTTTTTAATGTATTAGTATAAAGTCTTATTACAAACTCAGCAATACGATTTCGTCGAACTAAACCTTTTGCCTTTAAACAATTCTTGTTTTAATTCTCTCCAATGTCAGCTATTTTTTACGCACCGTAAATATATCTTTCGTTTTAAAAATGTACAAATTCAATAAATAGGTAATTTAATAATAAATAAAATATAAAAATGACGAAAAAAAATATTATTTAACAACGATTTCGATGTCAAGGAGATCTAGAGAGTATTTTTTATTGTAATATGATTTGGTGTAAAATTTATTTTTACTTATATGATAATGAGATAATAATATTCAAATTGAAAATAAAGATATTGTTTAATTAGAAAAAAATGTAAACCAAAAATTAGAAGATGACAAGTTTGTCTTAAAAATAGTTAATTTTTAATTAGTTATTTAGTCTCTATTTTAGGATTTCATTTTTACTTACTTGAATCTTTATTTACTTACAGAGTATCTGACAATAAAATACTGGAAGGTTACCTCAAGTGTTTAGTTGGGGGTGGTCAAGAATGTATTAGATGTTTACCTCAAGTAGCTGCTTCGAATTTAACCCCTTTAATGGTTGCTTCTCTTGATGGAAATATTGAAATTACTAAAATGTTTTTAGAGAGAGGATATAAAGTTAAGAAACCACATTGTCCTCGTTGTAAGTGTGATTTGAATTAACTTATTTTTATGCTTATAATTTATATATCTTAGGTATAATGCTATTATCAAATAGCTTTTTCGAAATAACCAGTTTTGAAAAAAAATATTTCGAATCAATATTTTGTATTATTCCGCATTCGGTTATGTATAGGGTTATCTATTAATAATCGAATTTTTAGGCAACTGAATCTAATATATTTAGACAATCTAATGATAAAAAATGCATGCTGTACTCAAATAAATATTGAGTTTTCGAGTTTATAACCGATATGTTTATTCCTAGATAATATACATTGCTTTCATACATCTATATACGAATTTCGTACTTGAATATGTACCACGAAATATATTTTCATATATGTTCAAAATTTTGAAAAGTTTTAAAAAGGATATGTTATATTAAACTTAATCTTTCTATCATACTTAAATATTTTAATTTCCAATAAAAACCTTTAAAAGTCTAGTGAACGGGCAATTTATTGATAATCTATTTACTGCATGTCTCAATAAAATAATAGTAATCTTCTTGCGGGCAGAATGTTAAAGAAATATTTAAAACAAAAACGTTATTGAAATTTTTATTTTTAAAACTGTATATTCACTCAATATAATAAGTATCCATTTTAGTTTTTATGACTAGGTTGTTGCATTAAAAATATTTATTACGAGTTTTGTTTATAAGTCGTCATTTTTGACAATATGTGTCAAAAACGACGACTACTGCTATGTTATATATACCTCTTGTCACATGTATGAGATTCTCGTAAATTTCAATACTGAGTCCCTATAAAGCAAAACTATTAAGAGAAAGTCTCGAATTTCTCTTTCCATAAGAGAAGAATTGCTTCATTTAGAATTACTGTTACTATTTGGCGTTTATTCAATGAGCACATATTTAAAAATATTTATTGATAATTTTGTAGCAGCATTTTGTTTAGAATTTCATACAAAGTTTAGAAAAAATACCATTGGCTTAAAATTTTTTAAGGATGCTGAAAAATTAAGCTTTAGATATAATATTTGATTCCTTTTTTTATTTCAATAACAAGTCTTTATACTTTTATTTTTCTCTATTTGCAGGTTGACTTGCATAAAAAAACTTCATCAAGTCTAATTTTACATGAATATTTTTTCCTTCTTAGGTACATGTGAAAAGTGCTGTATTACTCGAACTAATACTGTAGAAACACTAACAGAATCTATGAGCAGGCTGAATACGTATCGTACCCTTGCAAGTCCTACGTATCTCATTTTAACATCATGTGATCCTATTCTAGCAGCTTTTCAATTAAGTCACGAGTTGTGTCTAATCAGCTGTGAGCTACCCGAAAATCAAGTTAGACATATTTCTTTTTTTATTATCAATCATTTGTTTACTTTAATTATTACATACAACGAGGAATAACTAATTTAATAACAGCACGTCTACCATAGTTATGAAAAACCAAGCAATTAATTATTTGTAATCGTAATTACAATAAATTAAAACTAGCTACAACTATATTAATTAGGCATAATTACAACTAATTGAAACCAATTATAATTTTTGATAATTAAATTTTTATCGCAAATATCAACAATTATATTTCATGATTAAAACTATTACAGTAGTGGTAACTAATATTTAACTATGTATGATTACAAATAATAGCAGTCTATGATTATAAGAAATTGGAGAGCTGAGTGCATAAATGACAGATGTGATATTTTTGGAAAAAAAAAATAATGTTAGATTTATCGGGGAAGTTCCTATTTTAGTTATACAGCATTCATTCGTTTTACTAAGTTTTTTAATTGGAAGATCTCATATGATGAAGAATCCATGTAATAGTATTCGAGAGTTTTTGAAGCAGAAAAACTATTTAAGTGCATTTGGCGCACTAAACAGTCGACAAGTAGCTCTAGAATAGTTGCTTGACAGCGAATTAAAAGTGCCATTTTCAAATTTGATAAAATTGCTTCGTGGTATAAGCGAACAGCTTGAATGAGTGTTCGGTAGATTTCGCCAATTGGAAGCGTATGAAAAATATAAATACAAGGCATAGTCTTATATTTTCTGTCACCCTATAAACTCAACTGTGATCATTCATCCACTCAGTTCATTTGGATTATCTGCAAGTGACGTCAGATAAATCGTTAAATTTGTCGATTCTGAAACCAATCAGGTTTGACATACACGCGTGACGTTGCTTACAAGTATACAATTAAATCTAACTTCAATCACTTGGTTAGGCATAATCACTTCACGTCTCACTCAACTATGATCATTCATCCACTCAGTTCATTTGGATTATCTGCAAGTGACGTCAGATAAATCGTTAAATTTGTCGATTCTGAAACCAATCAGGTTTGACATACACGCGTGACATTGCTTAGAAGTATACAATTAAATCTAACTTCAATCACTTGGTTAGGCTTAATCACTTCACGTCTCACTCAACTATGATCATTCATCCACTCAGTTCATTTGGATTATCTGCAAGTGACGTCAGATAAATCGTTAAATTTGTCGATTCTGAAACCAATCAGGTTTGACATACACGCGTGACATTGCTTAGAAGTATACAATTAAATCTAACTTCAATCACTTGGTTAGGCTTAATCACTTCACGTCTCACTCAACTATGATCATTCATCCACTCAGTTCATTTGGATTATCTGCAAGTGACGTCAGATAAATCGTTAAATTTGTCGATTCTGAAACCAATCAGGTTTGACATACACGCGTGACGTTGCTTACAAGTATACAATTAAATCTAACTTCAATCACTTGGTTAGGCATAATCACTTCACGTCTCACTCAACTATGATCATTCATCCACTCAGTTCATTTGGATTATCTGCAAGTGACGTCAGATAAATCGTTAAATTTGTCGATTCTGAAACCAATCAGGTTTGACATACACGCGTGACGTTGCTTACAAGTATACAATTAAATCTAACTTCAATCACTTGGTTAGGCATAATCACTTCACGTCTCACTCAACTATGATCATTCATCCACTCAGTTCATTTGGATTATCTGCAAGTGACGTCAGATAAATCGTTAAATTTGTCGATTCTGAAACCAATCAGGTTTGACATACACGCGTGACGTTGCTTACAAGTATACAATTAAATCTAACTTCAATCACTTGGTTAGGCATAATCACTTCACGTCTCACTCAACTATGATCATTCATCCACTCAGTTCATTTGGATTATCTGCAAGTGACGTCAGATAAATCGTTAAATTTGTCGATTCTGAAACCAATCAGGTTTGACATACACGCGTGACGTTGCTTACAAGTATACAATTAAATCTAACTTCAATCACTTGGTTAGGCATAATCACTTCACGTCTCACTCAACTATGATCATTCATCCACTCAGTTCATTTGGATTATCTGCAAGTGACGTCAGATAAATCGTTAAATTTGTCGATTCTGAAACCAATCAGGTTTGACATACACGCGTGACATTGCTTAGAAGTATACAATTAAATCTAACTTCAATCACTTGGTTAGGCTTAATCACTTCACGTCTCACTCAACTATGATCATTCATCCACTCAGTTCATTTGGATTATCTGCAAGTGACGTCAGATAAATCGTTAAATTTGTCGATTCTGAAACCAATCAGGTTTGACATACACGCGTGACGTTGCTTACAAGTATACAATTAAATCTAACTTCAATCACTTGGTTAGGCATAATCACTTCACGTCTCACTCAACTATGATCATTCATCCACTCAGTTCATTTGGATTATCTGCAAGTGACGTCAGATAAATCGTTAAATTTGTCGATTCTGAAACCAATCAGGTTTGACATACACGCGTGACGTTGCTTACAAGTATACAATTAAATCTAACTTCAATCACTTGGTTAGGCATAATCACTTCACGTCTCACTCAACTATGATCATTCATCCATTCAGTTCATTTGGATTATCTGCAAGTGACGTCAGATAAATCGTTAAATTTGTCGATTCTGAAACCAATCAGGTTTGACATACACGCGTGACGTTGCTTACAAGTATACAATTAAATCTAACTTCAATCACTTGGTTAGGCATAATCACTTCACGTCTCACTCAACTATGATCATTCATCCACTCAGTTCATTTGGATTATCTGCAAGTGACGTCAGATAAATCGTTAAATTTGTCGATTCTGAAACCAATCAGGTTTGACATACACGCGTGACGTTGCTTACAAGTATACAATTAAATCTAACTTCAATCACTTGGTTAGGCATAATCACTTCACGTCTCACTCAACTATGATCATTCATCCACTCAGTTCATTTGGATTATCTGCAAGTGACGTCAGATAAATCGTTAAATTTGTCGATTCTGAAACCAATCAGGTTTGACATACACGCGTGACGTTGCTTACAAGTATACAATTAAATCTAACTTCAATCACTTGGTTAGGCATAATCACTTCACGTCTCACTCAACTATGATCATTCATCCACTCAGTTCATTTGGATTATCTGCAAGTGACGTCAGATAAATCGTTAAATTTGTCGATTCTGAAACCAATCAGGTTTGGCATACACGCGTGACGTTGCTTACAGGTATACAATTAAATCTAACTTCAATCACATGGTTAGGCATAATCACCTCACGTCTTCCGAGTTGTAAGAACCCATGTTTTTCTCACATCACGTCAAATGTAATTACATGTAATTTGAATAATAGTGTAATTGAATGCTGTAGTCAATTGAATTTTGCAGAAATCTCTGAGAGCAAAACTGTGAATAGCATATTATAATTTTTTTCTTTATTTTTCTGTAATTCTAGAAAGAATATATGGAATTAAGCCGGCAGTGTTCCCGTTTTGCTGCTGATCTTCTTGATGAATGTCGCACAACAGAGGAAGTGAAAACATTAATAAACAGAAAGCGTGGCTGTCCTGACAAATCTTATAAGTTAAATCGCTTTGTTACAGCAGTCCATTATAATCAGAAATTAGTAAGTATATCAGTCACAGAGAGAATTCTCTATGAGCGTCGATGTCAATGTCTCGGCGTATTGCGTAAACTGCGCAAGCATAGAACGTATATTTATAAAAGTTCAGATGAGTGCTCTTGCGCAGATGATGTATTACACCGAGACTTTGTCTTTAGCGCTCTCTGTGAATCAAACCTAAAGTTAATCACTGCGATTATGCATAAAATTTACATTAAAATTTGGTAGATTAGAAATATAAAAAACTAACGGCTATTATAATCATGGGAAAACGTGACGTTGAACGGAAAAAAATGTTCAATAAGTTAAATTCTTGTCACTACCAAAAATCTTTAACAAATGCCTCTTTTTTAATTATCAGCTGTTTATCACTGACATTTTTATCATCGGATTCAATAGTGAACTTTTAAAAACATCTTTCCTTGAATAAATATATACTTCTTAACGTAATCAAAAGATAACGTAATCAAAAGATAACTTTAAAAGCTACTTTTTTCCTTTTTCCAATAGACTAAAAAAAAGAAAAAAAAAAAAACGAAATATTCTTTTTGCCAAGCTTATAACGGGAGATGTATAGCAAACCATTAAACGAAAAAAAAAAAGAGCAAACACGGACGGGATTTTTTTTTAGGCCATGCGAAATGAAAATCTTCTCTTTTTTTAAAATCTGTTTTAAAAACGATAAGATCTGGAAATGCTTAATATACATCATTATATATTGATTAAGTTACCTATTTTCTTTCAGTTTGTTACTCATCCTAACTGCCAACAAGTGTTACGATCTATTTGGGTAGAAGGACTACCATGGTACAACTGGACATACAAAAATCGTGTGCTACATGTCATGAAGCATGCTTTATTAATGCCAGTAATCTGCCTTGCTTATTGTTTTGCACCGGAATACAAAAAACTCAAAGCTCTTGATATACCTTTAAACAGATTTATTTATTATACTTCATCGTACTGCACTTTTCTATTCCTATTGCTACTTACTTTAATTTTTGACAGGTAAGAAGAATTTCAAAATCACAATTCATATCGTTTATTTTTAATATTAATTATTGTGGAACAAATGGAACAACATTTTGAAAGCATTTTAAATACGGTATTTGGTTTTACGACACAACAAAAATTTTTTTTTTCTCAATTCTTTCTTAGCTAGGTAGCATATTGAATATAAAATATAAAGCTTGTCTTCATATTTAAGAACACTACTTAGTTATTCCGTATATGATGCTATATTGTGACGGCGGTGTTAAGCATATTCGACAAAAAATACAAATTTTTACTTTTAAAAATAATTTTTTTTAAAAAGGACAAAAAAGAGCATTTTCAACAATTAAAATTTTTTACGGTTCTTGTCTTAGTCAGTAATTATTTTCAATATAAGTTTAGGGGTGTTGAAAAATGTGAATTTTTATCAAATAGCATTCAGTTCAAATGCAAACAATCATTTAAAATACATGAAATTTCAATCAGTTAAAATAATATTGAGATATGTTCTCAAAAAGTTTCAGTATTTAAACGACCGTATTTCGTGGTATTAAAATTTACTATTTAAATTAGGTAAATATTTCAACGGTTAATTTGAACTTCAAAAAATATAAGTTACTTGGATTAAGTTTAATAGAATTGTCAATTCAAATGTTTGTTCTTTTTCTTCTTTTGAAGTGTTTATTTTACTAGGTGTCAAAACAATGACCAGCGATTTCGAAAAAAGTAAAAAAAAGATAGAGAGTAAGAGAAATACACGATTTATTGCTTTCTGTTATGGGAAACAGACATTTATTCTCAACAAGCTATAATTAGTTACTAAAGTAAAACTGATTTCTATCAGTTACCTGTAGGTAAACAATGTTTTCAAAACAACCATTATTTTCAGAGTGATTTAGAGGGCGAGAAAAAATTACAGTCGGCTATGCAAGTATATATGTTTGCACACTGTAAAAAATGAGTTAAATGTATCAAAATAGCTCTGAAACTTATAGTCGTACTTCAGAACCCCATGAAGTCAAAATGAAAGCAACATGTACTCATTTTTTTTCAAAAGTGATGTGGAGGGAGAAAAGTGTGAGATAGATGTTCGTTAACTGTCTGCAGGACTCGAACCAAGGACCTCCGGATTCTAACCACCATAGTTGACCACCCAAATTCAGAGTGATTTAAGAAGCTTTATTTAGTGACCGCCGCAATGACATATCATGATATACTAATTTCCAATTTTAATGGTATAAAGGGTTGCAATTTGTAAAATATGGTTCCAATAACTTAGGCAATCGGTAATTTTAATTTCACTTTTTGCTTTTATCGCTATATCTTAAAACCTTTTAAGCGAGTGGAATGAATACCAATAATTGTTATTGCGGAAGAAACTATATAAAGTTTCCTAACACACTCTGGTCTGTTATGTACAAATATGGTGGTTAGAGCATCCTATTACGGACCTGGAAGTTCTTGGTTCAAATGATGCAGGCAACTATCGAATATACCTCTCACATAATTTTATCTCTACACCACTTTTATGAACGCATGTTTTTTTACAGTGTAGGCTTTAAAAGTAGTAGAAAACGTTTTTTTATTATATTTCCCGCAGAAAGCGCGTTATCTGTTGAAGGAAAATGTTAAGCTTTACGACTAGTATCTCAAGTTTCATCCCAATCTAAATTAAAGACGTACTGTCTTCCTGTAAGCAAACGGTATACATAATCTCTTTCCGCATTTTCAACTCATTTTTCGAATCGTCTGTCATTTTTAGGATATCTATCCATGTTTGTAGATATAATTGTAAAAAAAAATATACTTTTTTTTCAAACAAATTAACTGCAAATTTATATAAATTAACAGATTTGATGGCTCAAGGCAAGGCATGGCTACAGAAATTCTTGTAGGTCTGTGGATTGTAGGATTTTTCATTGACATGCTTGCGAAGTGCTGGACTGGATATAGAAAAGGTTTAGGTTGCTGGTACAAAAGCTACTTTTATGATGCAGGAATGATACTTTTATTTGTTATTTCCGAAGCTATTTTTGTACTTAAACTATCTGGTGTACTGAGTGGTTCCATGAATCGTAAGGAGATGACTGGTTACGATCCGGTACTAGTAGCAGATGCTATTTATGCCACTGCATCAATAATGGCATATTGTCGAATAATCGTTTGGTGTAAATTTAGCTATCACCTTGGACCTTTGACAGTAACGTTAAAACACATGATTGGAGATGTGGTGCGCTTCTTTATACTTTTTCAAGTGGTGGTCATTGCGTTTTCAATTGGAATCAATTCACTTTACAAATATTATGAAAATACTGGGGAGTGTTTCAAAGACGGAAACCATTTGCACAACGGAAACGAGTTTCAAACGTAAGTACAACTTTGCTATGTATGCTCTATTATTGCTTGAATAAAATTATATTAGGCTTAACATTAATTTTGGAGAAAATAATTTTAATATTTTCATGCTAAAAAAAACTGACTTAATTAAAAATTATTTGGGTATTTCTGAAAGTTTATCAATTACAGACAATAAAAGACTAGGCAAAAATAAACTATGATATTAGAAAACAAACTATAAAAGCTATATTAGAAAAATTGTGACAGCTTCGAAATGTAGTTGATAGTGTAATGAAGAGAATTTACATGTTTTTCATAGATAGAAACACTTGTTATGCAAGCAATGATAAAATGATTACAACCAAGCCCATCTGTAGCTGAGTCACATTTAGTAGCTGAAAGTAACACTGTAGCTCCTGTTGCCTCCACTACATCTTAAAACTTTATTTTTATATTTAAAAATTACTTTAACTTACATACTTTAAAGGAATTTTTTTTAAATAATTTTTTAAAGATGTTGTTCTTTTGTCGGCATAAAAACACAGAGATTATAATATGATGATAGAGGTCACACTTCCTTTCCACTGGAGCTGAAGTCGGTATTTGAAAACGCTAATATAACTCAAATATTCATTTAAATCAAGTGCTATGGTAAAATTTCTGTCCGAGTTATGTTGCTGCACGACAAAGTTAGACCACACTTAGAACAATAGCGGAATTTTAAATAGTGATTCTCGAGTCCATTTAAAGTTTCTGAGTTCTGAATCCTTATGAGATTCCCTCATTTTCGTTGTGCTTAAAAAAGAGTACTGCGGGTACATAGGTTTCAAATGGGTGGCGAAGTCAAGCGTTCAATACTGGGGCAAATAGCTACCAATAGTTTTTTACGAACATGGCATTGAGCAACTAGTGTCACAAGAGGCCAAATCGATTGTAGACAGTAGTTATGAGTTTCATTAACATATAGTCTTTGACTCATAATTTATTGACAGTACATAATATTTAATTAGAAGATCAGTCTTTAAATGAAAAATAAACCAAACTTATAAAAAATTAATAAATGTTCAATATGTATCGAATATATCGCAACTTTAAACAGTTCGCAAAGTAAATGTCAAAAGATGTGATAGCAATAAAAGGTTGATGTTAGAAAGGAAATTTTCTATGAAATTTAAAGGAAAATTTGCATCAGTTTTTATAATTAAACAATATACACTGGAAAAAAAGTATTAAATGATTTTGGTAAAATAAACAATAACATATTTTCTTATTATCCGTGATAAAATTTGATAATATTATCATAACATCTTAGAGTATGGTAAAAAAACAAACATTTATTCAGTTTAATTTACTTTTCAGTTTTGTATTTTTTACTAATTAGGTGGTAATAAGAATTATAATTTTGAAAACCAGAACTTCCAGTACCGTTACCATATAAATGGAAAAAAAATCATCAAATGAATGGTTTAAATACCGTATGTTACGTTTTCGTAACCAAAATTTTTCGTAACCGTTTTCGTAACCATTTTTTTTCTTACCAGAAATGTCATTACCATTACAGTTCGGTAATTTTACCGACATTTTTTCTCTCCACGTAGGTTCAAAAATGTCCCATGAAGTTGTTACGTTTAAAATTCAGCGTAGGTTTTGATTTTATGCATTATTAGTTTGTTATAATTTATAATGTAAGCTGAAACAAACCTTCAATAGTGATAATTTAATTACAACAAAAATTTTAATCACCCAGAGTTAATTCGAAATATAAAATCACATAAATTTGATAATTAAAATAGTTGTTTATATCTTTAAGTCTTCCACTATGGCTTCTCCATTCTGAATTTTATTCTCTGTTTTGAATTCTACACTGATCATGCACCTCACAACAAATAATAATTTCAGAAATCGTTGACTTATGATTTATCTTGTGGATATAGTTATTTTTTACTTATGTTATCAAGTGTAAACTCCCTGGATTATTTTGAGGTAGTTATTAATAAGAATTATACTGTTCAAACTCTTTTAGTTAACTTCTACTTTTTCCTGTGAGAAAACTACGGATCGTTTATCCCGCTTTTTTTAAATATTTTAGTTCCGCTTCCTCTAAATCGTTAAAAAAATATTTTTTTTTCACGGAATAGAAAAAAAAATGTATTTTTTTTACTTTGGCCAAATCATGAAGCAGCTTAATCTAATCCCTGTAGATGAAAGGATGTGAAAAGCTTGCCATCCATCTGTAAAAGTTTGTTGAGTGGTAAATGATAACTTATTACATTGATGAAGATAAATGATTCTAAACAACAGAATTTTCAAAATAAATATGAATTTTTCAAAATTTAAATATAGTTTTAAGCATCTTTATTCAAATTAATTTTTGCGCAAAGTATTCGCGCATAGCTTTCTTTAGACTGTAGATAAAGTGTCTGTACATTTAAGAAAAGTTTTTAAACCGGAGTCTCAGAGATAACCTTAAAAATTGTTTCATGAACGAAATATAGTTAACCAGTTTTTATTAATAAAAATGTATAGTGAAACATAAAAGTTTACAAAAGGTACTAGTCAGCGTGATAAGATGTTTCAAAATTTTCAACATAAGAATAAATTATTTAATCAAATAATTTTAATTTTTTAAATAATCTAAAGTAATTCTCGTAATGCTTAAAAAGGCTTAGAAATTTTCTTAATTTTGGTTGTTCTTAGAAAAACGAACACATTTAATGCTTTTATTTAATAACTTTACAACAAGTATGCCTTTTCCACAATTGACTTGCTTTTAAATTGGTCATTGCATTTTGATTTTAAATAACAATATAAATGGCAGAAAATGAATATAAAAGACAGAGTAGTTTTACATTTATTTTAAATATATATAATTATTTTTATAAGTTAATAAACCAATTTTTGTAGATTATTTCAAACAGGCAACAAGTTGTTTTGGGCAATATTTGGAAAAGGAGAACCTCACTTTGCTGACATTTATCATTGTCCAAAAAATGATACTGGATCAGAATTGGGAATAAAAATTGCTGAAAATGATCACTTTTTTACTGAAGCCGTTGGATATGCCATGTGGGGCATATACCATTTCATTGCTTGTTTAGTTGTTCTTAACATGCTTATTGGAATGATGGCAGAGAGCTATCAAAGAGTTCAGGTAACTAAATTTTTAACCTTTATTTAAATGGTGATAAAATATTCAATTCTTCTTATTGACCACACCTTCTTATTGACCTGAGAAACAATAGAATAGGAAGGAATCGTAAAATGATTTGAAAATATTAGATTACGCGGAGCACAACTGCATGGCAGAAACTAAAATTTGAACTGACGGGCTTAAGCTGTTTATGCTCAGGATAAAAAAAATAGCGAAAAGCCGTTTTGTTTACAAAACAGCTTTAAACCGTCAAATATACAAAGAAAATTCGTAAAAAAAATGCAAATTTTTTTTACGAGCTAGCAGATGATGGATAAAAGCAGAAAATTTTTTTTTATTTTTCTTAAATAGTTTTTTTTTGTGAAAAATATGTTTTCATTCTGCAGAATATTACAGTTATTTCTCACAGTGTATCTGCGAAGCGGAATTTATGTTAAAACAATAAACATATCGATTTATTCAATTGTATTCTTTTTCTTTTTTATTTTCAATCTATTTATCGTCAAAAAACAATGAAAAAAATTGTTGCAGCTGTGGAGATTGGTAAGCGAAGACAGAAGGGAGCCCTTTTCCTGAATGAAAATAAAAGATTTCTTTTCCTTTTTTTATTTAAGTGCTTAAAAAAAGTCCTTTTAATATACATACATATTAATTCTTCATAGGAAAACGCTGATATAGAGTGGAAATTTGGCTGTTCTACCCTTTGGCTTAGTGTATTTGATTATAACTGTTTAGTGCCGCCTCCTTTTAATTTGCTTCCTTCTTTGAGATGGTTTTTTATTAAGTATAGAAGAGTGTCAGAGAGCAAAGGAAAGATTAGTTACATTAATATTTTCAATTTCTCCAAACAGGTAAGATGCAAGAAAATTCTTTTTAAACTTATTTTACTTTTTCACAGAAACTTACGTTGTAGAAATA
Source organism: Parasteatoda tepidariorum (assembly GCF_982258835.1). Classification (NCBI taxonomy): domain Eukaryota; kingdom Metazoa; phylum Arthropoda; class Arachnida; order Araneae; family Theridiidae; genus Parasteatoda; species Parasteatoda tepidariorum. The sequence continues at coordinate 71,619,563 of NC_141756.1, forward strand.
CATTGCATGAAAATACATTTATAAATTAATGCATATTTTCGTACTTCGTATGGTAATTATAAGGAAAAAATGTTTAATGTAATATAATACGAAGTAAAAGTGCCACGGTTGTATCCTATTTGTCAACATAAATTCAAAATACATCCGTTCAAATAAAGGAAATATTTTTCTAAAGTACATATTTTTATGATTGTAACACCTGCCTGTTTTCAAACTTAAATTTATTTTGAGAGCCGTTTTTTCCTTGAAATTGTTCTCCGATCTCTTCTGTAGATGTTTCTAAATTTATTTTTCCATTTTTGTACCTCAGTTTCATATAATACAGCTGCACTTCTATTTTAACCCGTTCAGGACCGACGATGGAGAACGAAGCGTTCCCGAACCCGCACACCCCGAGAGTATACGTCCTGAAGAGTATGTGTACGTACTAATACGATATTTAGTATTTTTTCTCCAATCTCTGCCTGGGGAAGGACTTACGTCATACAGGCATCTGAAGGGCAGATTTGTTTTTCATTTTTCCAGGGGCACCATATTAGGTGGGACAACGTTCCCACAGTAAGGACAGATAGTACAGAGAATAAAAGAACATTCGTGCCTTGCCCGGGACTGGAACCCAGAACCTTTCTGATGCAAGGCAAATTCCCTGACCCTTTCACAGGCCGGTCAGCGCGATATGTAATAAAGGAGAACCGAATTGAGAATCGGAAAAGCTCGTTTCATGCATGACAACGTGAGCCATTATAAGAGAATCGCGTGTCCACGCATTTGTGATCACGTTCTTGAAAGTGGTTAATAACGCATGTATAATTAAATTAAATGAATCTTTATAATAAAATATCAACAGTAATTCTATGTGAAAAATTAAATTAAAACAGAAAAGATGCAGAAAAGTAAAATCACATATAGTAAAATTTTATAAATACCTAGACAAGTTTCGGTGTCACATTTTTGCAATTTAATTCACTCGGACAAATGGCGGAGATGGCGAGACAGTGATGATATTTTTTGACAAAAGTGACGTCACACTAACTCAGATAAACATTTAGTTTATGAATTACAACATTAAAGTGACTATAAAAGACAAAAAAAAATTTTAAACGTAGAAATCATTTTTTTAAAATTTTGCTTTTGTTTTTACTGTAATGTTAATGCTTAAGATGTTGATGATTTGACGCTGTAGTGTGAAAGTTGCCTCGGTTAATATCATCTCTGTTTTGGTATCCCTGCCGTTTTCCCTACTCATGAAGGTGTACCGATGTGATATCGAAACGCGTTGAGGTTTTAATAAATTTTTCTAATTGTGATTTCCAACGTCATTTTTTGTTAATTTGAATCTTCATCCAAAAAATCATACGAAAAATATTTTTTCTAGAAACTTTTTCACAAAAACAGTGAGAAGGAAAAACTAGAACAAAAGCTTGAAGAGGAAAAGTATGAGGTAAATTAATTTTTTTATTTATTGCGATACAAAAGTTTATTTCTGTTGAAAATATTAATATGGGATATTAACACTTCTTATTGAAAAAAAAAATTGTTTCGTGGTTAGTTTAAGTAAATATTTTTATGAAATATTTTTATGAAATATTTCTGTCAGTTAATATTTTTATTATTTCTTTTAATGTATTTATAACTATCGTTTACACTGTAGAAAAATTATAGATCAAATTACGGTAAAAAGTACCGACACTCAGTGTGACGGTTTTTTTTCTCCGTATAATCCATTTTTATCGGAACATGTTACGTATTAAAAAATCTAATATACCCTAATTTTTGCAGTAATAATGGCAGCAAAATCACTGAATATCTTTAATTAAATAAATAACACTGTAAAATTTATAGTTTACTATTTGACGGGAAATGAATTTTATGGATGATGTACGCAAAGTTCCGGTATTTTGATCCGGAATTTTTTAAAATGCATAGATATTATCAATTCATATTATCCCTTAAAGTAATACTATTTCTGAGATCAGATTAAGAGGAAATAAAAAAAACGAAAATGCTAAATGAATAAACATAGTCTTAAGTGTCACAGTAAATAAAAATGAGAACTCTTTCGTTTTAGAACTTAATTTAGGAAAAAAGTTTTAAGAGCTTAAGTCAATTTGAAAATTTAATTAATTTATTTGCCTAAATCGTATATTTTTCCTTGTTTGAAACGCTTTTTAAAAGCAGTGTTTTTAATATTTGAAGTCATAAAAAAGATATGCCTTGAGAAAATGTAAAGTTTCCTCAGAGCACATTACCGAAATTTTTAATTGCTTTTATCTCAAAGCAAAATTTTATGGCCTCAAACATAAAATGTATTTATGCGGTGGTCGCAAATTATTTATTTTTGTTTCAGAATTTCTAAACCGTGTCTTCTTTTAATTACTTTTCGATCTGATGTTTCTATTTCTTTTCCCACTCTTGTCAATAGCTCATTTGTGTTCATTATAATTATACTATTTTAAAATAATAAAAATATTAAACTAAACATTAATATTTTCTATGTTTTTATTTAAAATATGAATAATATATGGAATTATATTTAACCTTAAAGGAATCTAATTAACGTTAAAATCTTTTTAAGCAAAATAAGCGTATCCTGTTATAGCCCAAATATATTTTTGAATACTTCAACAATTGTAGTTTGGCTCTTTCACTTTTACATCTTCTACTTTTTTCAGTTAAATTAGTTTTTTGAGTTGAATGGTTGCTTTTTTTCATTTGCTTGTCTTTACTTAATTTGTGAACGCTGCTTTTCAATTACCTACCTATCTCATCCCTTACAAAAAAAGTAAGGCGATTTTGAGGTATAAATATGAGGTTGATTTTATAAGGTGTAAATGAGGGTGAAATTGAAATATAATGATGAGGTTACTTTTGGTGTAAAACATTACCTAATTTTCAATCTCAGGTGTATGCTTTTGCACGTGCGAGACATTTATAACCATCGATCTCTGGTGTATTTACTTACACTTTAAGTTACTTTTTTTACAGTCAAAGGCATATCATTCCACACTTTAGAGGTCGTAAATGAATATATTTGTATATCTAAAAGCAAATTTTTAAGCATGTGATGAAACACCTCTGGCTGGATTTCTATCAACATCAAAATGAGCTTAATTATAAAAAAGAAAATTTTTTCACATCTTATTAAACATCTCAATACATTCAGTTGAAATCGGATGAAATTACTCACACCTCAAATATGTTTATTTGCTGGAAGAGTAAAAAACAAAAAGAAAAGGGAAAACCTACTTGTACAACTCAAAAACAACCTCGACTTTTTAAGGTTGTTTTTGAAGTTAACTTCAATTAAACCTCAAATCAACCTCAAATGAACCTAAAATAAGCAACTTTAATTTTTGTAGGGGATTCCTCTTATCATTGCTTAAAAACTTTTTTTTATCCAAAAGAAATGAGTGTGAGTTAGAAATAAAGTTAGTAACCATTTTTATGAGGAAAAAAAGTAATTTTTATTTTTGTCTTAAAAATAAGGATTTTAAAAACAACTCAAGTTAGAAATAGCTAAATAAAGATTGTTGAAATGTTTAAATCTAGAAATTCAATTTGTACTTTTGAATTGGAAATTTAAAAATTACAACTGAAAGTAAGCAAATTATTTAATTCTATTAAATAGAAACTCATGATTCAACTTATTAGACGTTATTTGCATACAAATGGGTTAAAAGACTCTGCTGTTGCATCTGCTTCAAGTCATCGATGTTGCTGGAAATCTCAAAACGACAAGAAGAGAAATAGCAAGTCACCATCAGAAGTGAATCAACATTCAAATTAAATATAAATATTTGTGATACATATATCTTCTTGGAAATAAAATAATTTATTTTTAATGGCGTTTAATTTCTTGTAATTTTACAGGCTATTGTCTTACGCCAGAGATATTTTTATTCCAAATAAAGAAGACTTAACTTAGCGCAAAGCACAGATGCCACATTAAACGATAGGGTCATTTCAGTACTATAATTAAACCCATTTTTTGGTGTCAGAGCACAAAACGGGTTCTTTAATTAAGTATTAATATAATTTATAAGGAAATGCAGCAAGACACAGAATCGATTCAATTGAGTTTCAACTTTATTTATAATTCAATTTATTCCTTTTTTCGGCACTGAAGAAAGTGTTTCATAATAGTAACGAAACTGTTTTATGTGACTATATTTTTACTTTTCACCACAATTTTTTAAATCTTATAATTTTAAGCTCTTTCTTGCATTCTTTTATTTACTTTTCATAAAATAAGAATATAGGCCTCCTTGGTCCATGATAACAACTCAGTTGAGCGAGTATAATAAAATCCTTTTAAAATTTATTAATTCTAAAATCAAACATTTATTTGTATAATTTAAATAAGAATTAATTATTATTGTAATTTGTGACCTGATTAACACACTTATTGATTTCCATTGAAATATTTCATTAGTAAATCTTTCGTGAAACTTGGTATGGCTTCATTATCATTATTTCTACGGATATGAGTTTTCTACTAATTCTAAATTTTATGTTAACGATAATAGCACGCTTTAAAATTATATGATTAAACATTTTTTTTAAATGGTGCTATATCCAAATAAAAAATTACAACTGTAATAAACTGTAGAAAGTTAAGGCTTGTTTCTTATGCATTTCAGCAGTTTTGTAAAAATTTAATTACTCTTGAAACTAATTATGACAAGAAACTTTCTTGACTTAAAAGCAGTACTTGAGGTGCAATCAATGCTCAGACAATCAAATAGAAATGACTTTATCGTGCATTTGCCATGTTGTACGATAGCGCTAGATATTTTTCAGTCAAAGCAATGCATACATACAGCGGAATTATTTTAAATAGGAAGTTTAAGAACAGCCATTCTACATTCTACATCTGCCCTCACATAACATCCACAACTTCGATGGCCTCAAAAGAGCACTGCACAAAAATCTGTTTTAAAGGAATGTTGAAATAAAAGTGCGCATGTGCAACTGACCTATACAGCTGTAATTTTTTTTGAGAACATGACGCACAGCTACTGGTGTCACAGTGGGACAAATATTTAAGCAGATGTGGACTACAGTTACAAGTTTCATTGAATAAATTTCATGAAACAGCCTGTGACTCGGTGTTTGATTATACTTAATAAAATTTTCCACTGCTGTTGCATGGAGAAAAAAACTGTTTGCCTATCCTAGGCAAACCTAGATCTTTTGCTATAAAAAAAATCCTGCAATAAGTTTAAATTTTATTCAGGAATTATTGTCGTATAATATTTTGAGTATGTGCTATTTTTATGACATGGTGTTATTAAATTCAAAAGTAGATCATAATCTGGCTGTTATAAAGTATGTGTGTTGGAAAATACCATTTCGCAAACATGCTAAAGATAATATTTTTCCATTAAAATTAGTAAAAAAGCAAGTTTATATTATTTTAGTTTAACGCATTAAATACTAATTTTTAATTAAATGTATGATTAATAAACCTATGAAATTTATAAATAAAAACAATATATTAATAATAGTCAGTTCTTTTTCTTTTCAGGTCTATTTTGTATATTTATAGGAAATATTTTGAGTGTGTGTCTACTTTTATGACACAGTATAAGCAAATTTTAAAGATAGCCAAATTGTCATTTTTGAGAAATATAAAAAAACAAGTTAAAAGTAATATTTTTCCATTAAATGGTTGTTAAAGACATTATTTTTGTTTAAGGTATTCAGCAAGACTAATAACTTATTAAATAGTTCTTATCAATTAAATGTATTCTTATTTATTAGTTATTATCCTTATCTTATATATTATTTTTATTCTTATCAGTTAAAAAAATATCAAATGTTACTTACAAGACTATGAACTAGTCTGCTAGTATTAAGTAGTTTTTTTCTGCATTATTTGAGCTTACTTTCGCTAGAGTGAAAGCAATTCGATAAAAAATATTTTTGAACTGTATTTCTGGGAAAATGAAAGTAATCTGGATTCATTAAGAGAAAGTAAATGTATAATCATGTTATTTTAGGTTTTTGTAACTGAAATCAAAAATAAATTTAATTATCATATAAAACATTTCTACATATCTTAAATATATTTGAAGCGCAAATTTAAAGAACATCGTAAATCTTCGTTCTTTCATTTAAGGATTTTAAATCCTCCCTTCTGCTTTTCTTCAGAGAAAGTTCTCATATCCTTTTCTGCTATTTTCGTTAAACGCAGTGTTGCATGAAATAATTAAATTACATTTGGAAAAATATCTTCATAAAATTCTCCTTCATTAAATACGTCCTAAAAAATAATCCCGAGAGCTTATTGGAGTCATTTAAAAGGAAAAAAAACTTTATAGCAAAGTTAATGCAATAAAATGACAAGTAGTTTCAGAAACAAAGTGCACTTTATAATTTCTTGAGGCGTTAAAAAGTGCTTTATTAATGGAGTTTGTTTAAGTAAAATTACATACCACCTCTAAAAACAATTTTTTGTGAACCAGTTTGGTTAAAGAAAATTTCACTGTCGTCAAAACAATTCACTTCCGATTGACAACCTTTTGTGCTTATCAGTGAGTTTTCTTTAAAAACATAATTTACTACTTTAGCATTCCCGTGAAAAACTTTTTTTAAACAGAAATAAAAAAAAAAAAGTAATCGGCTAATTCTGCTGTGACCCATTTTTTTTCATTCTTTCTGTTCAAAATGATCATTCTAGTATTTTAATATTTTTACCTGGATTAAAATAGTTTTAAACATTGTATACCTTTTAATTAAACATTTGTCGACTCTTATTATAGTAAATAATACATTCTGTATTCCTATTAATTTTTATTTATTAAAAACTTATTATTTAATAAATCTAACTAGCTAATTAGCTTCTGCTTATTAAAAAACTTTTTTTTAATAAAAAATCATTTTATTTCAATTTTAAGATAAAAGTTTGTTTTTTACATTGAATTATCTTTTATAGACCAATTTTATAATTTTCTATAAAGACCTTTCAATGCACTAAAACTTCTTAATATATGGCGACACACACAAAAAACTAAAATGACAGTAAAATTCCCATAATTTCGTTCGCTCTCCTGCCTAAACTGTTGGAGCAATATTTTATTAGATTGCGGCTACTTCCATATCTTGTTTGTTAGGAATTCAATCCTGTTGACTAAAGTTTTGTTTATCCAGGGAAAATAGTATGTATATGATTCCGTAACTTAATTAGTAATTAAACTCAACGAGATAGCATATTTGAAACCATTTTTTTAAATTATCAAACTTTAATCTCATATATGTATAGAGAGCATACTACTACACGTAGTGGTCAACACCGGATAAACTAAATGGTAATCAACGTAATTAATTTTTATAGTAAGAAATCTAAAATTAAATTAAGGCCGAGTTATAAGGAGCAAGTTATACATGTTACAATGTGTACATGTTACAATGAGTTGTAATAATTAGTACTTAGTGAAAATCTGATCAGTAGAACAAAAGTTATTAAGGGAAATACTTGTTTTTTGCTGAATGTAGTGGAAAGTTGGATAAAACGGGATAGTCGGACAAAACGGGATACGTCGCCTAGGGACCAGACTATTACAGCTATCTAGTGGACAACGACAGAAACGTGTTATTCGACCGTGATTATATTATTCTCGGTGCGTCCCGTCTCGAGATCACTATTCGATAGAAAGTTGTAGGTCTCAGAACTTTTTTATTCTATTTTCTTGCCATTTTCTACATTTACGTACGTTGTTTTTTACATTGTACTGCCTCTATATATGGGAATAAAATTCCGGTGAATATTAAATTCGATTAACCATTTATTTACCAATACTTTTATGTGCAGTCTATCGAATTTTCTTTGCACATTTAGGCAGCAGCCATGTTTGTTTCAAAAAGGGTCGGAGTCGGACAAAACGGGACACTTATGAGTTGGACAAAACGGGATAGAGTTTTTTATGTCCCGTTTTATCCACCTATTTATTTGTTGGATTATTACATTTTAAAATAGTCATATATTAATGTAGGCCTAGACTTTTTGAGCAGCTTATTCATATTAGCTATATATATATTTGAAAAATTTAGTCTCTTTATATAGTAATGCAAAATTTGTTTATTAACGTTCATTATTAAGCATTTTATTTTTGACTCTAGGATTTCACATCTTTCTTTAGAACTAATTGTAATGTATTTCTCAGATGAAGACTTGAGCTTTTTTATATATAAACTTCTTAATTTTCTGGATTGCTCAATTCAATCTGCATTCAATTCTAAAATGAATTCTTCTCTTTGTAACTGAAGAATTTAAATGCTTGATTATTAAAGAGTCTTTCAGGGATGTTACGACATCAATGGAGTGAATTAGAAATAAAAGTGAATTAGAAATGGAAGAAAAGGAAAGGATTATCAAACTACAAAAAAAGAACCAAGAGAATTGAAGAAAAGGCTGCTAAGAAATCTCTATTAAGAGCACAAGGCGCATCTCGACAACGAAATATGTGAAAATAAGCCTTCATGTTTGAAAACTCATAGTCTTTAAAAACAAATGTAGCATCATATTTTTTGTGTACTTACTTATAAAACAACAATCTATATAAAAGTGTTAGAACAGTAAAATACCATGAATATAATTTATAGAAATTTTGCTTTGCAGTTCTCTGTCAGTTAATTATGCTTTTCGCTTAGTTTTATGCAAAAAATTAAACATTGTAAACCCTATCCCGTTTTATCCAACCCAGGTATGCTAAAACGGGATATGTAAGAGTTTGGAAATAATTTTTTTTTTCTATTTCACAGTCATTAAAATAAGTTGAAAATATGTTTTTTGCGTGCTTCAATAAATGTTGTAGCTACAAAAAAAATAATGTATGGTTTTTCTTAACAGATATTCCGTACTAAATAAAAACAATAATGGTATCCCGTTTTGTCCAACTCTCCCCTACTTGGTTCATAAACTTATAAATGAATCTCCAAGACCCTTCAATTACTCCAACCTAAGAGTTTATTAGGTTAACTATTAATTCGTACTCCCCCAATACGCCAGAAATTCCCAATTTGCTCACCGGTTTAAATTTTTTTTCAATAACTCCCTTTCAAGAAGGTACCCAATGCATGAACTTTTCGAATCAAGAAGATTTGAGCATTTTTAACGAGTACATTAAAAATGCAAACATAAAATCATAGAAGAACATTGCATATCATTTATACATCTTCACCATTCAATTAAAGTTAATTTTTCTAGATAGCTTTAATTGAACCAATAGTTTATGGTTATGGTATGATTTATTCAGTAATTAAAAGTTTGTCAGATTTTTTAAATTTTTGACTAAAAATGTCAGTTTGAATAATGTGTGAGAAAAAATGCGTTTCGTGCACCTATTGTGAATTAATGATTTAAGATGATGATTTAAGATGTTACAGGGATAGATTCTTAGCTCGTGCTGTGTGCTCAATAGATTCCTAGAGGCGTGATGAATGATAAGAGTAACTTTTCATTTAAATATTTATAATTAAACAGAAAATATAGTTTATTAAGCAACTAAAATAAAAAAAAGATGGAAATAACTGGATATTAATATAGAGTTTATCAACTACCTTGCTATAAGGAAATAATGAAATATCATAACACTATTACATTTACAAAAAAAAATAATGAAAAGTTATATTAAATGTATATGTTACCTGCAAAGTTTGAAATCTGGTATTCTATAGAATGCCTAGGCATTGTATATAATGCCTAAAACTAGCCGGCAATGTATGAAACGATTTATATTTCACACATTTCCTAGACATTCTATAGAATGCCAAATAAGAAACAGGCAAAGTATAAAATCTTCTGTGGCCATGTTAATAGAGGTTATGAAATGTATATTTTGTGCAATATTTGTTTCTAAACTGAAAATAATTGTGACTTAAATGTGAATTTTTTATGTGAACATTTTGTTTCCCATAATAAGAAAGACATAAATTATGTTTTGTACAACTTTCATTTTTCTTTACGCATTTTGAATTAATTTTTTTAATGGCACTCTCATTATTTTTTCGGAATAGCATTTTTATTTTTGAGAAATGAACATTATTTACATAATAACCTCATCAGTATGTTTTCGCCTAAATAGCATTTGTATCTATAGAATACTTAGGTAGTTTATACAATGCCTAGGGAAAGAATGTAATACTTCTCACATTTCCTACTTTGCCTAAAAGCATCCAGCATTGAATACAATGCTTAGGCACTCCATACAATACCGGCTTTTCATACTTTGCCGGTAACATATATAATAAATCCTAGAAACTTTAAACAACGTATTTATAAGAAGGAATGTACTATCTGCTCAATTTCTGGCGTCGCATAGTGAGAAGCTATCTACTGTTATGGAGGCAAGAAAAAAAACGCATTTCAATGAGAACTTTTGATAATTTTCTTGTCCACCGGAGTCAGAACTAGTCTAAAGTATTAACTCCACACCCCTTGAAAAATATTCTAACATCGTAATCGTCGTCACTGACAGTGCTTCTGACACCTGGAAAGGAGCTCTTAAGTTAGGCAGACAGTACTTAAAACTGAAAGTTTAATCTAGTAGATTTAGTCTCGGATCCAATGAAATTCAGGATTTAGTTTAAAAGATTTATTTCGTATTTAAAATAATTAAAAACTACTTGGTCTGTTTAAGTCTTAAGAATATGGAATATTATTATTACTCTTTAGATTCTATAGAGTCTTGGGCGTGAATTTGGGATGATTTCTAGGTAAGAACTGTCATATAACGTTTCATTCTAAATTTGTCTACTTGTCATGTGACGGTGTATTCTTAATCAGACGTTAAAATTTGCATAAAATTTAATATCTTTTTCAGTTTTATAAAAGTGGTAAGCCATTTAACGATATATCCTTGATTTTTCACAAAATTTTAAAATTTTTTTTGTATAAGTGATTGCTAGGGTTGGTTCCATCCTCAATGGTGGCAATTCGCTTTAAAGTGATGGGAAGCAACTTGTCAACTAAGTAGAGGTGACTTGCGTGCAATGTTGACCACATCGCCATAGCCATGTCACTGGTCACGAAATTGTCTGTACTTGATAGCTGATTTACACTAGTCTGAACTTGATAGCTGATTCTAACTACAAGTAAACGAATAATGAAAGGCGATTTTTGAAAGGAAAATTCGAGCATATTTTTGTTGAAACAAGATATAATTTTTCATACTTCTTACACATTTCAAACATTTATCTCAATCTGATGTTTTCCAAATTTTTAAAATTCAAAATATTCCCTACTACATAGCGGAATCTCTCGTTCGTCTTAGAACAGATCATCAAAGATCGCTTACACTGAAAATGCAACTTTTAACAATGTACAGTGTGCCCGAAGACCATGATCTTTGGCCAAAAGTCAAAATTAAACTTTCAACTAAAATATGTGTAGGCAGTTTTAATATCGCCCAAATTAAGTATTCATAATCATTCCAAACATTACAATTAACCTTTTGAACCGACGAGAGTACAATGTAGTTAAAAAAGTGTTAATTTTTTTTTAAATGCAACTTTTAAATTTATATTTCAGAAATATCATAGGAATTTCACCTTTCTGTTACATTTTTATCAGAGTAATTAGTCTGAAATTATAGTACAATTTTTCAATTTGTTGGATTAGTTGAATACTCTTGACAAACTTATAGTTTATATCTTATCATTTGACATTTGGCAATGTTTTAATCACTTTCGAAACTTATCTCCAAGAAGTTCCACGAGGTAATTAGCTAAACTTTTTTTATTATCTTCTTTGATGTTTCTTCTTTCGAAAAAACCTGCCCCATTTTGTCCATATTGACAAAATATACCGAAAAACAAAAATTATGTTTTTTTTCATGTTTTTGCGCCATTTTGTAATTAATTCGGATTATTTTGTAATATTATTTCGGAAATATAATTTTCTTTTCATTTTTAATATAAAATTACGAAAAATATTACATTTTCATTGATATATTTAATTATTTAAACGTACTATATATATATATATATGGATAGATATTTTTTTTGCTCGCCATATTTCAGTCGCCATTTTGTTTTTTTTTGCTGGTATTTTTAGTGTATTTCAAAATTTCGACTATGAATTCAATTTATCTGCACATAAATAAAAACCCCCAAACTTTGAAACAAATTTTATCGTAATACTGATTTTGACCACGAAACCTTGAATGCTGTCCCACTGTGCAATGTTGTGATTTTCATACAATGCTAGTGTAAAATATTTTAGGTGGTACATGGATCAGTGGTTAGAGCTTTCCTGCCATTATACAATCCATGGAAGATTTTCAAGGTCATTATGGGAGAGATACGAAAATGCGCTTTAATCTCAATCAAAAAGTTTCTTACCCTCTGCAAGGGTAAGGTGCTCCATTTCCTTTTAAGTAGATTTGAAATTAGAAGTACGGTGTTGCTTGTCGCAAATCTGGTAACAATCAACTTTTCAATGCTGGCAAAAATAGAATAAAAACACGATATCTCTATGAGACATGAAAATTCTGTACATAATTTAAAGCTCGATCTTTTAAATTTTTTTTATTAATAAATTTGGTAAATATGAGGTTTTGTATATTGATATGTTTGCTAAGTCAAAAAGAAATACGCCGATCATAAAATAAAATCTCCATATGAGACGTGAATATATCACGTATAATTTGAAGTCAGATCAAAGTTTTAATGATACAACATGTAACACATTGATACATCAAATTATTGATAAGATACAACTTGCTAAATTCGTTTAAAAGGAATTGATATGTAACCACCAGAAATTGTTGGAACAATTAGTCGAAACGTAACTATAACTTTTCAAAACCAGGAAATCTAATTACAGTTAAATACACAGCTTTAAAAATATACCAAACATGCCATCAATTTTGTACAAATGTAAAAATGATGTTACTAAATTACAATTGTTTCAATTGTAAAAAAAATTGTAGTACTCATCAGGTCTCACCGAAGATTCAATCAGAATCCAATTATAAAATCTAATTACGACTAAGCACACTGCTTTAGAAAACGCTACCAAACATGCTCGCAAATTTTTCAAAATGTAACAATGATGTTACTAATTTATGGTTGTTTCAATTTTGCCAAAAATTGTGTTACTCTTTAGAACTTACCAAAGTTTCACACACTCAAGAGCTCCTTCTTCTCATCCCTAATATGGCGAATTTAAAAGTTTAAATGAGTAAATGATTAATGATAGGTAACTTCTGGCTAGCTAAATCTAACATTATGATGAGATTTCTAAATGCAGATCATTTGTCAAATGTCCGACTCTATTACAGAGAATAAATCAAGAAAGAAAGTTACTCCAAAGTAAAGTTTCTCTGCATATATTTAGCTAACATTATACTAATGATGTCTGTTTCAACAGAAACTTTTAGATGTATAAAGGATACATAGGAATACATAGATGTAGAACTAATAAGTACTTCTTTTATTTTTATAGTGAGCGGAAGATATAATAATAATGTAAATCATTTAAGATGATACATTAAGATAATGATAGAATCAGATTGTTTTGTTTAACAAAATTGAGGGGTTGTACTTTCATACTCGCTTCAAAGCAAAGGTAAATATTTAGCATTGTTTATAGCACAATTTGTAATGTTCCATCACTGTAAAATAGTGCACATTAATACTGTTTATAATCTCGACAAAAGAAGGATTCACAAATGAATATAGAATTCATTAATAAGAATATTAGTAATTATGATGAACTTAAACAGAAAGAACAGGGAAATACTTAATTAGGAAAAACTGCGTGCAATCCATGCTGGGGAAAATAAAAAAGAGAAACTTGTTTACCACATTTCTGAGCATGTTTAGAAACAGGATCAAATTATATGAAAATTTTTCTCAAAATAGGATTTCGAATTAAGTCCATTTTTTTAAAGCACTTTCTTCAAGCTTGGTCAATTTTCCGTTAAAACACATGTTGAAATAAGTGAGTTACCGTAAACGAAAATTTAAAGCTATGCTTATTTTTTAAAAATTCGCAATTGAAGCAATGTTAATTTTCTTAAGCTCGAATTTTAAACTATGTCTAAAATAAAATGCTCAATGACCTCTTTTCAATCTTTAGGGATCGATTAAAAAGAGGGAAGCATCTTGTTAAGTTGATATTTCTTAAACTGAAAAAAATTCTATGTTTTTATTTATTCGATGTCTATTTAACTCAATTTTTTAAAAATTGAGTTAACATACTCAGTTTTTTAAAAAATTCTTTAATGTTTTAAATATAAAAACAAATAATTTTCCAAATGTATCCAAAAAATTTTAAACATCTAAAATTATGCTTTTTCGTGTTTATTAAAAGTAAGTTTATAAATTTTGAAATATTTCTCAGACTTAAGTTAAAAAACAAACATTAATTTTAATTATTTTACGCAAGAATAATTCCTGATCAGAAATGGTAAAATATGTTTTTTTAAAAGAAACGCCACGGACCAAAACCTTAACTAAAACCAAGATCATTTTCTAACTCTTTCCCTTAATAAAAATCTAACAACCCTTATCTCTTAAGGGGTATGGAATTTCACATAGGGAACATTGGTTTATGCGGTACCCAGACCAAAACTTTTGACAAACATGCTTTTTTGTAAGGCATTTTTCTTTTGATGTCTGAATTTTTCTCCAGGTTTTACTGAATTTTATTTTTTTTCATAAATATTAATGCATGCTATATTAAAAGCAAATATATATTTTTAAGAGTGATAGACAGTATGTGAGTGAAAGATATGCAGTATGTGATCTAATGAATGATTCACAACAATGAACACATTTTTTAAAATTAAGGCACAACATATGTAACAAGTACCAGAAATAATATTTTAAATAGCGCTTTTAAAGTGGCAAAAGCATTTTGATTGCATTTCCAGAATGAAATCAGAGAACCCATTGATACTGGGCAAAATGAAAAATCAAAATATAATCCTCTTTGAAATATCGAAAAGGTTAAGTCGATCAAGAGGTTAAGCCTAATACCTTTATGAATACGAAGAACACGCATTTCCAATTGCCCCACCATAATCGTCACGATGACTGTTATATTTTTCTGTACGTTTTGTAAAACAAACAATTTTTTCTGGAAATAACTTAGCTACATTTAGGTAGCCCCAAAATAAATTACACATTCGAATTCAGCGCCACAAAATCATAAAAAGAAAAGTTTCGTTTGATACCAAGACTTTATGTTACTTTTGGTGCCATTTCCTTGTGAGATTTAGCGACGTTGCCTTTAGGGTTGAATCGCACTCTAGTAAATTGCAATGTCAGTTTATTTATTTGTTAACTTTATGAACTATTACTGCGGGCAGAAAAAAGTTTATTTCGATTCTATAACAGTACGAGTAAATTCTTATGAAGAAGAAAAAAAGATGACAGAACGTATATTTACACAAGAAAATTATTATTTGGAGCGCCATTGTAAAATTTTCAAAATATCTGGCTTACTATATTTGTATATTCCGACGAAAGATATGTTCGAAAATAGTTTTAGAAAAAGAGAAAAAGTAAGTTGAATCTCATATAAATAATAAAACTACGGCACTTATTGATACGTAATCTCTCACGAACTTAGAAAGACTGGATTAGATATAGTATCTATCTATCCACCTATCCA
Organism: Parasteatoda tepidariorum; assembly: GCF_982258835.1. Taxonomy (NCBI): domain Eukaryota; kingdom Metazoa; phylum Arthropoda; class Arachnida; order Araneae; family Theridiidae; genus Parasteatoda; species Parasteatoda tepidariorum. The sequence goes on from NC_141756.1 coordinate 71,635,185, forward strand.
TCCATCTATATATCTATCTATTTATATATATATATATATATATATATATATATATATATATATATATATATATATATATATATATATATATATATATATATATATATATATATATATATATATATATATATATATATATATATATATATATATATATATATATATATATATATATAACAACATATCAGACAGTGTAATTTTTGGTAAAATTAGTTTTAGTTATATCGTTTAATTATTGTTTAGTTATTTTTTAAACCTAATTAAAAGAATTATTTTTCAATATATTGCTGTTTTGTAAAAATAAAAAATAAATATTCCTTGTTATTTTTGATAGAAGAAAGCAGTTATAAAAAAGAAATTCCTTTTACCTTATGACATTTAAGAAAGTAAATTAAGAAAGTAAATTAAGAAAGTAAAGTAAATTTCCGAATCTAATTTTAGAAAAAAGTACCCACACCCAGAAAAGTACCCATCGTTTTAATGTAATATCCATTTTTACCGGAATATGTTACGGAAGAAAAAATGATTTACTGCAATTTTTACAGCAGTAAAAATCTAAAAACCACTGAATAACTTTAATTAAAAAAATATAACTGTAAAAACTACGATTTAGTATTTTGCGGTAAAAATTAATTTCACGATATAATTGATTTTAAGGTAAAATGGATTTAATAAATGAGACACCCAAAGTGCCAATATCTTACTCGGTAATTTGATCATGAATTTTTTATGGGGTACACCGAGAAAAATCACTGGTGAAAATTTTTTTAAAATGAACAGTTTCTCACAAATCAACCTATGTTTAAAAAATAATTTAAAAATGGGTTTTATTTTATACGAAACAGGAAATAAAAATGAAAATCTAAATTTTACATCGGGTAAAAATGATTAACATTAATGAACGTTTTAATGTGTTTTAAACTTTATGCTCATTACAGTATTTTAACAATCGATAAGAAAGAAAATAAAATAAGAAACACGAGAAAAATACTTTCAGTGATCAAATAAACAGCAAAGAGCTTTGCTGTTTTAAAAATCGCTTGACGCAAAAAAATAATAAAACTTTTAATTGACTCTATGGATAGGCGATTTTTAAAAAAAATTAAGATAACTATATCTTTGAACTAATTTTAATTGGTTTAAATTTGGTATTGATTTTTCAAGACTATAAAATTTTTAAACATTCTATTGTCGTTGATACAAACACTGCTTAATGTCTATATTTTCTATTTATGCACTGCAAAAGCTGTCGTGCAATTATATGGAAACTAGTGAATATGATGATGATGAACTGATGAATATGATGATTGATGATGAACAATCCAAATAATTGTGTGAAAGAACATTTGATAAGTGGGTTTAACACCAAATCGACTGTTTATCTACGATTTAACAGGTGTAATATAATTCTAAACACTTATAATAAAACTAACTTAACACATATTCTCTATCATTCACACAAAACGAAAATTAGTTTCGCTTCCGGAAACACCGATATGTTGGCGCACTTTTTTTTATCTCCAGAGGTTTGAGTTTGTCATCGAAAATTAGTCGGCTAGATTTAAGTATGTTTTTATTATGTAAGTATATTTTTAATTATGCAATAAGGATGATTGTCGTTGAAACAAACACTGCCTAATGTCTATATTTTCTATATATGCACTGTAAAAACTGTGGTGCAATTGTATGGATACTGGTGAATATGATGATGATGAACTGATGAATATGATGATTGATGATGAACAATCCACAAAATTGTGTGAAGGAGCATTTGATAAGTGGGTTTAACACCAAATCGACTGTTTATCTACGATTTAGCAGGTGTAATATAATTCTAAACACTTATAATAAAACTAACTTTACACATATTCTCTATCATTTACACAAAACGAGAATTAGTTTCCCTTCCGGATACACCGATATGTTGGCGCACTTTTTTTTATCTCCAGAAGTTTGAGTTTGTCATCGAAAATTAGTCGGCTAGATTTAAGTATGTTTTTATTATGTAAGCATATTTTTAATTATGCAATAAGGATAATTATACTTTTTAGAATTCTGTGAACTGCATTAAGTGACTTTAATGTGTGCAATTTTACTATCAGTAGTTTCCCTTAAGTTAAGACTTGTGCAGGTTTCTCTGTATTTTATTTGTGTGCTACTCGTATTTTGATTTATTTAGAAAATTATAGTATAAATCATTCTAATTCTCAAACTAACACAGGAAACCTTGAAAATGTTATTGCAAGCAGCTAGGAGAGCTTTCTAATTAAGAATTGTTTCTTTGTGTGCATCTAAACAGGTCATAATAATCATAGCCGCGTACGATGACGTTTCTGGGTATGGGTTCTTATGCAATTATAATTCCGTTGATCTTCCGTAACTCCCTAGCTAGAAGATTGTAGTAACAATTAAGCAACCCCTGTTATATATAACGTTTTTATGTCTGTACATTTCCTCGAAAAATAGACTAAATACATCATATTTAAATAAATATGTAGCTTTAGGAGTAAACTATGTTCAGATTTGAAATCCTCATACGCGAATTCACTATTTATATAAGTGTAGGAAAAATTTTGTCCACCCAGTATTTTTGAAAGCAGTACATGTGAAATATGTAACATGCATTAATTTCTAGTAACATCTATGTAACATGTATTAATTGCTAGTGATATATCCGGGATAGACTTCTGAAAAGTAATACACCAAAAAGGTTCAGATATATCCATCTTTTGTGCCCAGAATTTTTTTATTTCTTACTTTACACACTAGATGGCTGTATCAGACAATTTCAAAAGTACCTGAAGTGTGAAGTTGGTACTTAGCAACCCACACTCTGAAATTTATCAGACAAGTAAAGAAATTACTAATAATTTAAATAATTATGTGCAAGTTTTTAATTTTCTTTGCTTACTGGGGAAAACCAACATTTAATCTTAAAAGCCCTGAATGTTGGTTTCACCTAAAAATAATATATTTTTTTTTAAATTTCAAGCAAGAAAAATTCCGAGAATCAGAAATAAATATATATATTGTACCTAAACCTTTTTGGTTTAATTTTCTTGAATAAAATAGGTACTTTTATGACTTTCTTTTTGGAAAATAATAAGATCCGATAAGGGGTTTAAAAAAAAAAAAACAGTGTATCTTAAGATCCAGATTAGCTTGAATTATAATATAAGTTCAAATATATTTTAAACAATAATGATGTATTTTTGGAAATCCGTCAAAACTCATGTCGAAAGACATCCATTTTAGGAAATCGTGAATAAATAAAGTTATCATAGTAAGTCCTCAGGTATTTCTTGAAAGATCTTGTTGTAAACACTAAAGTTACTCATGAAAGACTAAGCATTAGTTTCATTCACCCCCCCCCCTATACTTTCATTTGTCATTATTTTATCAAAATATATGTTGATCTATAAAATTTGCTTTGTTTAAAAAAACATGTTTTCAAGAGAGAATATAAATACAAATGATGTGGATATTTGGATACAAAATGCTTCATAAATACAATTTTTTTTAAAAAAACTAGGATTTTATGCATTATATCTTTTTTGACTGAATATTTGCCTTTGTTTAAAGTTTTCATCTTGAAGTTTCCGTAATTCTTTTATCTTACTTTAACTCCATGATGAAAACGAAAGTGGAATAAATTGGACAACTGAAACTAACAAGAAAAAAAAATCACCAGTTGTATTTACTATAAATTTTTCTCTAGCTTTCTTTTAATAAATATTGCAAAAAGCTTTTAGCAAATACTTATGAGATAGCTTTCGTTGAATGAAATCGAAAAATAAACTATCTAAGGATGAAAAGTATCTCAAAGCTGAAAACATAACAGATAAGTGATGTAAGAAAAATGGATAAAAAAGCCTAAAACCGTAGCCTTCACAAATAAAAATGATTTAGATGTAATTCTTGAAATGTTTATTTTTCCAATTCTTTTCTTCCCACATTAAAAATTACCATTGAGTCGTGTACTATAAAGCTTTGCTTTAAGTGGTTAGAAACCAAAAATGCCATGAATATAGATTAGTTCAAAAATATAGTCAATGATATTTCAGAACAAAATCATATTTTGCAAAACTACTACTGTAAGCGTTTTTATTCTATGAAGAATGCATTTACATTGAGTTCCTTAAAACAATACAGGGTGTTAGATTAAAAATAAAAGTTTTTAAATAAAATTTGCAATTTTTTTAGGAAGCGTAAAGTTATTATATAGGAAGCTGCTTGGGTAAGTGGAGCAAAACCCACATTTTTGTAAAGATGTTTTTGTACTGTGAGCAAAATGAAAAGACGGAATACCCTGAATAACTTTTGATCTAATGGTCGAATCTTCCCTTTCTAGGACTCAATCTTAAAAGTTTAAGGGTGGGACCCCAAATAGACTAATAAACGACTGTTACGAAATCAGACGCAAAAACGTACTTTCTTCGAATAAACAAATTTTCTCTTTTTGGCGGATTCATGTTTTTTAGCCCCGAATTATAGAAGGTAGCCGTAATCAGGGAAATATAGTTTGAATAGGAGATTGGTCAGGTCTCACGATAGTTTGGTCAAAAGTATGAACCAAAGATTGGACCCCATAACGCCAATTTTACTTCTGTATATTTAAGAATATAATTCGAGAATTTTTAAAGTGAATAGAAAAATTTCTGCACACAATTATAAAATTCGTTTATCAAAAGATAGAAAGTCGTATATATCAGGCGTCAGCTTTGAAAATTTTTCTTCCACTTCCTTTTATCATTTAAAATTTTGTATTTGATTATAATGAAGTTGATATATTGATATATTTTAAAAAAACTTTTTTTTTTAAAACAACTAATTATTATAAAGAAGAATTATAAAGAAATTTAAACTGTTTTGGTGATGTTTAACTCGAAGGAAATTAATTGATATATAATATAATTGTTTTGCGACAAATATATTTAATTATTTAGATTGATAAATTGTAGTTAAAAACACAAATTTCAATTTGAAATTAAAATGGCATTTATTTCCGATTATTCAATTATTTTATGAACTATAATTGCAACAATATTATGCATATAAATATTTCATTCATTTTTCAAAAAAAAAAAAAAAAAAAAAAAGAAAGAAGAAAAAGAAAAAAAAAACTGTTCAGATTTGCTTTTATAATAAATAATATATTTTATAAAATTTCAGTTCCAAATACGAAATAATAAGATTGGTACACATATAATATCTCTTTATTAGCTTCGATAAAAATATTTTTTGATTCTATACAAATATTTTTTTTGTTGCAATTTTATCATCATAATGTTTCAATTTATTATTCACAAAATAATATACCTAGAGGGATTTTTATTGGTTTACGAAATAAACTACAAAAAATGACATAGCACACTATAAATTCCTTTTTAATTAAACTCTTAAATACTTAATCAATGTTTAAGCACAACAACACTCGGAAATGATCACAAAATATATATAATTTTTAAGCTACTAACCTAAAATTCTTTGATGAAAGCGAAAAAAAACTAAAATCTGGAAAAGCGCTAATTTTGTTGTTATTTCGTTGATAATAAAAGAAAAGTTTAAAAAAATATAAAAAATAAAAATTAATTACAATCATAATTCTTATTTTCCATTTTATACAAATTTTGATTAGTTCAGTAAATTTACTTAAAATATGAAAACAATTTAATTTACAAATGGATAGATAATCTTAAATTTAAAAAATGATCAATAATTAAACTTTTTTTGAAAATTTCGTTGGTTCAATATATATATATATCTTGTTTGCAACAATTTCTTAAGCACGTTGTTCATCCTTAAAACTTATACATTGTGTACTATTTAAATATTTTTTTAATAAATCTGAAAGTAAGTGTAATCATTTGCTTTCATGAAAGTGATACAAGCATCATTTTTAGTTCCTTATTTTTTATTTATTTAATATATATATATATATTTCTTTCTTGAACTTTTGAAACGACACTTCTTTTGAGAGAGATATCGAGTTTTAAAATAAATAAACTGTAGATAGCGTTGATATTAAAAAACTTCCAGTTTCTATTAGGTTTTTATTAGAAACTTCAATAAATTTGAAATTTATTTTCTTTCAAAGAGATGAGAAAAATGAGTTCCCATTTATTTAAATTAGTTATTGATCCATCAATGCTCAAGAAACTTTTGAATTTTTTTCACTATACTTTATTTTCTCTTGGGAAAGTCAATAGTTTCACTTATTTGTCGAAACGAAGAAATTTTTTCCCTTTCTTGAGTTTTATTTATCTTAAAATATCACATTAAAATCATTAAATGAAAAATAAAGTTACTTAAAATTATGTATTATAAGTACTACATTTTTACATTTTACTACAATAATCTACACTACAATAATGGAAGAGACACTTTCAGTTTTGGACATTTTTTTTTAAAAATTTTCTGAAGAAATACTTTAATGATTACTTTGTAACTTTATAGGTGTTTAATTCCTGCAATTTTTCATACTTAGCAACAATATTCAAAGATTTTCTAGGTTTGGGAGACCTACAATAATTTGCGAAAGAAAACAAGTATCTTTGAACACCCTATGTCAGAAAAGTTATCAATAAACTTGTAACTTGTATTGATTACTTAAGTTGTTAGTTTTAGCATAAAATTTCGTAAACATAGCGTAAATATTTATGGAGATATACACATTTTTATAAAAAAAGGAAAAAATTTTTGTTTTATTTCTGTAACTTTAAAAATATTTAATGAAATTAAACAAAATTTTTGGAAAAATTTAAAATTAATTAAAAAATTATTTATTTAAAATTTTAAAAAAAATCGTTGAAAACTATGGAAGATATGAGTATTTTAGGTAGTTTTTTTATAATGCGCATTCGCAGAAAAAATTCAAATTTTTTTCCTTCATAAATATGTAGTGAATCGTATATATCAACTAATGAAAGTAGTCTTATTTGAATATCTTAAAAATGCAAAAATTTTCTAGCAATATTCAAAGTAGTTTTTGTTCTTTTTAAATTTAAGTCAAAACGATAAGGGGTTTTCCACAGCATTTATTTTGTACTATTAAACAGAATTTATTAAAAAGGAGACTGGCATTGTAGGGGATCATCCTTCATAAAAATATGTTTTCTTTCGAATATTTCCTTTCCTATATCATCACATTTTGTCTTCAGGATGATTATTGTAAGGTATTATCTGTTGCTATGAAATTTTATCTTATGATGGAAAATAAAGTTGTGGAAAACCTCTGATTGTCGTGAGCTTTCTTTTAAAAAGTACAAAAAATTCTTGAAAATTGCTTGAAACGTTTTAAATTTTTAAGATATTCAAATCTTACTTTTTTTCATTAGTTACCAAATACGATTCACTGCAAAATTCTGAGCAAACTTTTCAAAAATTTTTCTGTACATGCGCAGTATAAAGGAACTAATTTAAATAATTATACTTTGAGCAATTTTTGACAATTATTTTTTTTAAACTTTTAAAGCAGTATTTTTGTTATTAATCTTAAATTGATCAGAGACTTTTGTTCAATTCCATTGAATATTTATAAAGTTTTATAGCAAAAAGAAAAAAAAATTAAGCAAAAAATGAACTTTTTATAAAAATGTTCATAGCTCTATTAATATTTTCTATATGTTTACAAAATTTTATGCAGTTATTAAAAATAACAACTAAAATAGTCGAAACAAGTTACAAGCTTGTTACTTGATTTCTGGCATAGGTCATTCAATAATACTTGTTTTCTAACTTATAGTAGTTTCGGAATTTATAATACTTGTTTCGTAATTTATAGTAAGTCTACCGGACCACTTTAAGCTTTAAATCTTAATGCAGAATATGAAAAATTGCCTGCAGTAAACACCTCTAAAGTTACAGAATATATGAAAGCAGGGAACCTCAGAAAACAATAAAATTTAGTTGTAACAATCCTAAAAATTAATTAAATATGCGCAAAAATGTATGGTAATATTTAATATATTTAATATTTCAACATATTGTAGGAAACCTGAACAGACAAAGTATGCAACAAATAGTTGGCAAATAATTAATTATTTGGAAAAACTTCTCTGTTAAAATAGTAGAATTGTATCAGAAAGATGAGAAATAATACTTGATGTATTATTTTCACGTTATGCAAAATTTGAATTGATTTCCTTTGTTTTTTGTAAAAATGAATAATTTGAACATTTTTTTAGTGAAAGTTTTACTCAAATTGTGCAAACAGCATGGTAATACTTAGATAATATATCTAACTATGAATCAAAAATCAAAGCTTTTTAGAGCATCTGAAACTATGCGCATGAACAGCAGGCATTCGATGCAAATGTTTCGCCCTTTCCCACATTTTATTAATGCATGTTTACAAGATAAAAATACGCAGGGTGTTTTGTAATCACTACCCTTTGAGTATATGTATTTTTTAATTCTTGTAAAATCTGAATTTAAAAATTGTACACAGAAGTCGCAAATTATAAGTCAGGAATCAGGGCTAAGCGTTTGTGAAATTTGATGATTAAAAGTTGAAGAATACGATATTATAAAAAAAAGAGGATTAAAACAAGGTTGATTGTGAGTAGAAAATTGTTTATCACTTTTAATCACCTATTAACCTTATCACCTTTAATCGCCTCTTAATCACTTTTCAGTTTTTATGGAGAATGAAATTCATCTCAATATTTTTAAACTGGTCTTTCTCAAATATAATTTGTCATATAAGAAATACAAAGCAAAAATCTTAAAAAACAAATACCTTAAATTATAAATTATGCCAAAGTTTCTCTGAAAATCAAGTATTACTGGACAGTTCCATAGAAAAGCACTGACGAAATACTACTTCTCAATATATGAAGTATTGATTGAATCGACAAAGAATAGAATTTTCTCATGAGTTGATATAGAAACTCGACTTAAACAAAATAAAAATAAAAATTATTTAAAAGAGGCCTGCAGTTTCGTTCTTATACAGTAATTACCTGTCTCCAACCTCGAATATATTGTAAATGTTTTAATATCTGAGAGAAATGTATAGTTATCAATTATTCTCATGAGTGCGATTAACATTTAAATTATGTAATTTTGTTTTTAATGCTATTTCTGAAAATCCATAATAAAGAAAATTAATATTTACTTCTTAGATTTTATCAGATCAATTATCTACGGTTAATCAAATATTCATTAGAGTTAGAAATATGTTATTTTAGTTAAAGTTTATTATTTAAGCTACAAATTTCTGGCTCTAAAAGTATTTTTGTTTGAAAATATCTAAAACACTAAAGTTACTGAAGAAAATTTATACTTCTTGAAGACTACATATGCATAGTTTCGATTAATTGTACAAATGCATAAAAAAAAACTTTAAGGAGAAAAATCACTAATATTACAAAAGGACTAATATTATAGTCATGTATCATAAAGCTATTATGCACAAAGACTTTTATAAAAATCAATTAATTTTTATAATAAAAAGGTACGATTCAGTTTTGGATAACCGTAAAGAAGTCGCGATTTGAATCTTATATTTGTGATGGCTTGTGATTCTGATTTAGGACTGTAATAAGGAGAATTTAGCGTATTTAACAACTGGAAATCCAATAGCAAGATTCTATCAAATTATCTGAAAAAAAAACAAACAAAAAACAACAACAGTATTTTTAAAAACAAAACTTACAAAAAAAATACAATTTAGTTCACTCTTAACATCGCTAGAAGATGGCGCCATGAATGCTAATGCTGAATATTATTTTGGAATCATTTTATGACAGTAGAAAATTTTTCAGACATTCTTCATTTATTGAAAAATAATATCCAGGAAAAAAAGAGAACACCGGATCTAAAATAGTTTAAAGTTGTAAACTTTCTTAGAAAGTGAATTGACATTATTCAGCTGACAATTATTTAAAAAAAAAGGAATAATAATCAGGATTTTTTCTGAATTCTGTTGAAAAAGTCCTAAGTTGGAACCTTACAGTTCGAAGTTTTTAAACTTATGATGTATTCATCACTCATGTTTGAGACTTCCAGTAGTGCAATAAAAACATATCACATATAAAGAAATAAATAAAAAATGTAATATACCAATAAATTAAAATAATATTATAAAAAAAACTAATGATACAAAAACTCATCAATCACTGATCTTTATATATATATATATATATATATATATATATATATATATATATATATATATATATATATATATATATATATATATATATATATATATATATATATATATATATATGTAATACAAAAATTAAATACTTTTGTATTAATAAAAGAATTAAATCTCTTTCGTTTTCCTAAAATGTCTTTGTTAAAGAATAAGCGTAGAGAGATTCTATTTTGGGAATTCAAGGCTGAAAACATACCATTGAAATATAAATAGATTTATATTTCAAGGGAACAGTTATTTTTAGAATCGTTCCCTCGTTGACTTCCATATAAGGAAGCAGAAATGATTTTCCTTAATGCGTAAGGTTACAAGGAATGTACGACAGTGTGCCTTTTTACCTCAGATCTGTGTTGGTATAAAACGTAAGAACGCATAGTTTTGCGTGTCCTTTTCATCATGATTTGATCCTGATAAGCTGTTCAGGAATTGTCAGAAGTCTTGTTCATTCCCCTCCCATAGGGAGTGTGGACGTGAACTGTTAGCAATACCAGCCAACATTTAAATAAACCTGCTTAGAACGTATGATGGCTTAAGACTGCAATTATTTCAAGCTAAATACAACACTGATAACAGGGTTGGAGCCCTATTATTACAACCCGCGGAAATTCCTTAGCGGAGACCGACTGTTGTTTCAAGACGCCAGGATTATTACAACGTAGTCTGGCTGACTGCTACGTTGAAATTTTCCTCATCCCATCCGTTTTGAAACCTCATCCCATCCGGAAAGCTTCTCCCCCCATAGACTTAAAAGAAAAGAAGAAAATCGGCAGTGAAAAAAACGTTGAAGGAAGGAAGGGCGATTTTCCACCCGTACTACTTGTACCTCGTCGCGCCTGAAATGCTGATGTAGAAGGAAGGAAGGAAGGACGTTGGCTAGAGATAGTCCCCTGAAACCAGTGAAAGTATCCCATCAGATGACCCTACAATTCCTTAGTGCCTCTAAGTTGGAAGAAACATCATCCATGATTCGACACCGAGTGATCCTACAATTCTTACTACTCAAGTTTTGAAAACAAAAGTGAATGCGCGTTGCGAAGAAAAAAGAAAAATGATATATTTTGTGCCTCTCGTCAAAGAAAAATAGATGAAAGTCAAAGGAAAATTGTGGCAAATGGAAAGGATTGACTGTAGATATATTTTATTTCTCTCTAATTTTTTTTCTTTCTCAATGTTATGATTAAATATTTTAGTAATATTAGATATGAGTAGTAATCTAAATATTTTATTTTGAATAATGGAATAGAATATTATTAATGATTAGATTGCATTTCTAGTGTTTATATTGTTTTTTTTTTAAATTATGAAATAATATTGTTCTTTAGTGCACTTAAAATGTTTTTTTTTGGGAAAAAAAAATATGGTTCAAACGTCAATTAAACTAATCACGGCAAACTAAATTAAGTTTTTAAAATTTTGTTTTCTAAAGATTTTTCAAGATTTAACCACGCAAAAAATTAAATTATTCAGAACTTTCTTTTGAACCTAACGATGAAGAATTTTCAAACAAACTTAACGAAATTTGTAATTCTCTTACTTTTTCGGACTTGGTCAAAACTAAAAACTCCTATTTTAAAAAATGTGAAACCCAAACAAAAGGACAGTTAACACTTAACAAAATTTGTGAGTCTCCCTTATTACGATAGGCCAAATTTTTAACTCAGCAAAGTTTTATACTTGATACTGATTTACCATGTGCTTTAGTAGGGTTGTAGACTTGCAGGGATTTTTGTTTATTGATTGTGTCGGGCCAGTTGTTATTCTATTTGGTAAGAGACTGATCATCTCTGCTAATTCTAAAAGTGACAACTTATCTTTGCACATTAAACAGCAGAATTCTCAAAATGTTAAGGTTAAAAATGGTGAAAAAGAGGTTTCAAAAAAAGTAAACATCGAAAATAGAAAAGAATGATGTTTCAAAAAAATAAGCATCGAAAAAATGAATGTTAAGGATGTTTCAGTAAAAGTAAACATCAAAAAATAGAAAGAAAGAATGTCCAAAAAGTTCAAATGATTCGAAAATAGATCTAGGTAATGGATGCGTTCATTATCAGGTTAATATCGACGAAAAAATATGTAAAGGGTAACAATAACAAAAACAAAAAATAAAAGGAAAAATAGGAAAAGGAAAGAATGACCAAGAAACTGATTACAAAAACAAAATAAATAAACAGAAATTTAAGTAAACAAAATTTTGAAATAGTTCATGTATCAAAGCTTAGGAAATATCAAAAACCACAAATGTTGAAATTAAATTCTGAATAAATGACACTTGTTGTCCAGTTCGTTTGCATAAAAGTTCTGTATATTTTTGCGTGAAAAATGTTTTTGAAAATTTTAGTAGAATAGTTTATAAGCATGTTTCATTTTTTTTTCTGTTTAGTTGTCTGAACAGATAATTTGCGTAATCATGTTTTTCATATTTCTGTCATTGTAAAAAATTGTTTTTTTCTTCTTCACATACTAATTGAAAAAAATGTTGTTTGTAGTGGGGGAAAAAGGAACAGTCGTACCAACCTAAAAATTTTAAATTTAAAGTATTCTAAATTTTTTTATTTTGGCTTACCAAAAATTATTTTTGGGGGGGATGTAATACGAAAATTAAATACTTTTGTATTAATAAAAGAATTAAATCTCTTTCGTTTTCATAAAATGTCTTTATATATATATATATATATATATATATATATATATATATATATATATATATATATATATATATATATATATATATATATATATATATATATATATATATATATATATATATATATATATATATATATATATATATATATATATATATATATATATATATATATATATATATATATATATATATATACAGCAAAATAAATAATACAAAAAAGCACGAAACAAACTAAGAAAAACAATAAGTATTTTTTGAGTGCTCCTCACACTATTGTATTGATATATTTTGCTTTGGCTATATTGATACAATATTAGAAAGCACTCTTTCTGCGGATATAAGCGTGTGGGCTAATGAAAAGATTATATCTTTATTTTCCGGATTTTTTTAATTTTTTTTAAAATTATTTTTTTTCTTCCCTTAGTTGTTTGTTATTTTTATTATTATTATTTTTCTTTTTCCCCCTTTTTTTCATATGTCTGTAATTTACCTTTGTTTTATCTTCTTACTTAATATAAATATATTATGAGCTCCGAAATATTGCTAATCTTTACTATAAAAGTAAGAAGTTTTAAGAGAGTAAAAATGTAATTAAGTAGTACGATCAGAAACAGTCCCATAAATGTTTCGAATCTGCCTCAATTAATCAATTGAATTTTTATGTATGCATAATTTTCTGCAAAAATGAAAAGCATAACTTTGCATAAGTTTTTAATTCATTTTTACATGTGCATATTATTGAAGTATATGCATAAATTTTTTTTACCAGAAAATAATATTAGTTTCGAAGTAAGACTGAACTTTGAAAATTTTTATATGAATAAAATTGTAATTAATTACTATTAGAAATTGCTCCATTAATTGCTTGATTCTGCCTCATCTAATGGATTAATGTTTTGATCAAATATGTGTTCTTATTTTTAAAAATAAATAAATAAATGCCTAAATCGGACATAGCGTTTCTAGAAAGACAGATAATATACAAAAATATATGAAATCTGTGATTATGCAATACTGTCAAAACTGCACTGTTGAGTGTTAAAATTTACTGAAAAAAAAATCAATGGTTTTTTATTTTTAAATATTTAAACTTTCTTTTACTTTACAAAAACGTGAGAGTATAATCCGAAATTCGACAGAATTTTTTATAGAGCTAAGAAATTTTTCAAGATTAAAAAATGCAATTAGGATATAGAATTATACGTTGTACACTAGATTAATTGGATCTCCTTCATGCAATCTATTACTCTTACATGCGATCTATTACTCTTCTCCCTCATGTAATCTATTACTTTAATGCAAAAATACTAGGAAAGGCATAAAGTTTCGAAGGAATAAGAAAATAAACTCATACCTATAGTACGTTTTTACAACACAGAAGCTTATATATTTTTATCAAACAGAAATTCTCAGATATAACAACGTGGCAATTTTCTTCTGATAAGATGACTGATGCGGAACTTTTCTGCTTTTCAAATATTCCGGAGTAATTTTCGGTAAAAACTATTGCCTCCCTGGATGTAGCATTCGTAAAATCTATTTTATTGAAAAATTTAATACTGAAATTTTTACAGCAATATTTTTTAATAGCAGTGATTATGTTATTTTATAGTAAATACTTCTGTAAAAATGACTGTATATATTAATCTTTGTTTCGTAAAATTTTTCAGAGAAAATAGATTTTACAGTAAAAAGTTCCGGCATCCAAAATGCTAATATTTGTACAGTAATTCGATCAGGAATTTTTCATACTTGTAACTTATATTTTTAACCAGAAAACTAGACAAGGCAAAGAATTTCGAAAGAATAAAAATTTGAAATAAAAAATCCCACCTATAGTACGTTTTTACGAATCAGAAGCTTATGTATTTTTGTCAAACAGAAATACTCAGATGTGACAGCTTGATAATTTTCTTTCTGATAAAATGATGGAAGATGAATTTTACTGTATTGCAAAAAAATCAGGATAAATTTAATATAAAAACTATTACCCCCCTGAATGCTCCATCCATAAAATTTATTTTATTGAAAAATCCTTTTTTACTCTAAAATTGTAGACTAATTTTTACAGCAATATTTTTACTAACAGGGATTCAGCTATTTTACTATAAATATTACTGTAAAAATTACTGTATTAATCTTTGTTTCGTAAAATGTTGCAGAGAAAATAGATATTACGGTGAAAAGTACCGGTATTCAAAATGTCGGAACGTTTACAGTAATTTGTTCCGGAATTTTTCGCATTTATTACTGTTTTTTAATACCAGAATACTAGACAAGGCATGAAATTTCAAGAGAATAAAAAAAAAATCCCACCTATAGTACGTTTTTACAACACAGAAGCTTATATATTTTTGTCAAACAGACATCCTCCGATATGACAGCGTGATAATTTTCTTTCTGATAAAATGATGGATGAGGATTTTTTTTTCTCTATCAATTTTTTCCCCTGTTACATCAAAAGAAAAGGGCCTAAAAATATTGAATGAAAAAAAAAATGTTTTATCTCGAAATGTTTCAAGAGTTGTAGACTTTTTTCAGATATTCTTCAATCTTTATTCTTGCGTGAAAAATGGATGAACCGAAACACTTTATCTAAGGAATGATTCTAAATAAAAGTGAAAATATTTTATAATATTTAAAAAGCATGGAGTAAATACATTTAACGAATTTCAAGAGAAAAGAAATGAGAAAAAGAAAGTAACTTTGTAGAATTTGTGAAATATGCATTATTTTCTTATATTATTTGAGAGAACTTTCTAAACTTGGGATAAATTTTTTTTATCGTTATGAAAGAAACATACATAGATGATAGATGTAAGATATATATATATATATATATATATATATATATATAATTGGAAGTATTGAGAAATGTTGACGAAATAATCGTGAAGGTTCACTATGCCTTCCAGTACAACCAACTTATATATTTCGAAATAAATGAATAATTATGCTAAAAAAATTACTCGTTATTATGCAGTGATTTCTGAAAAAAAAGGATATATTAATGTAATTGTAAATGGTTTTTAACTGTGAGAAGCAAAAAAAAAAAAAAAAAAACAACAGGTTAAAAATATATTGATTATTTTAACGGTAATCTAAATTGCTAAGAGGAAAAAAAAAAAAAAAATGTGCTTTTAACTGGTATTGTAAAAAATAATTGGCAAAAGTATAGAAATTTAAATTTCAGTACAAGCATTTATGAAAAAAAGCACATTAAGAATGGTAAAATTTTGAATGGTAAAAGTTTGTTTAAATCATTCAAATTTCAGTTTATTCATTGAATTCATTTTCTTTATTAAATTTAATTTGTTCATTGAATTCAATTTTTTTAATTGAATCCAATTAATTCATTTATTGAATCCAATTAATTTATTGAATTTACATTATAGATTAATTTAAAGATTTTATTTAATTTTAAAACTGAAAATAAAATAAAACTATTATTTGGACACATTTTTAACAGTATTTATTTGCTGAGACTTTGAGCTAAAAGTTGAAATTCTATTTCACTGCTTTTTTTATTTTTATTTATTCTTTATTTACATAACTAATGAGGTCGACTGAAATAGTTGAACTCACGATAAAAGGAATTGGCAATTATTAGCATAGTTTTTCAAAATATTTCGCTCTGGACTATGAAAAAAACGCATCAGTTTCTGATGTTGTGTCAAAAACATTGTCTAATTGCATTTGTGACTTTGAATCGATGCCAGTCAAATAAATCTCTTAAACATAAAACGAAATATTTCATAATAGCATTGTTTTCATAATCTTATAAATAATGGATCATACTGTGGAGAAAATTGTAAAAATAAAATAATATTTTTTTTTTTTGCACAGCTTGTGAAATAAGAACGCAAATTGTTTGGAAGGAAACATTTTATCTTTCTTTTTCCTCATTATCGTTGCATTCTTAAAATTTCTTTAACGATAGAGTTTTCTTTTTGTAAAAATCTCTTGTTCTCTCCATAAACTGAATGGTGTTTTCGAACAGAAATTATTTCGTCATTTAATGAGATCTTAAATTAGCGTTCCATTTCTAAAGAGATTACCCTCATATTTCCAATAACAAAATGCATTCGAATAACTGCAAATATAATGCGAAACGCGTTAAATGATGCTTCAATTTTGTAAACATTGCATAAACTTAGGACTTTAAATGTAATGCGTAGTTTGAAAAAGAATGAATTTAACTCTAACTGCTCGTTATAAACACACACTTCCAGATGTGATAATGTTAGGTTACTTTGCTTTGAGTCATTATATATGGTAATGATAATGGATTTTACGGTTGTAAATCAAATAAAATACTTATAGTTTGACTCTTAAAAATATGCATTATTCGGCATACTCCAACATTATAAAATACTTTGTAAAAAATGGATCCTTTTTCAATTGTAGCAAAAATTAAATTATAAAAGCTAAAAGAATTTTAACGGTCAGAAGGGTTTGATTTTTAATTAATAAACATTTCAAGCATTTTTTTTGTTTTTTAAATCAATGTAGCTAAGATTCATAGTGAGATACATGAAGCAAAAAAAACCACTCAAAGAAAAAAAATGGGAAACTTATATAGAGTTTATTTAGTAGAGTAGAGTCTATTTATCAAATTTTTATATGCATTATTAAAAAAATCAGTAAGAAATTAAGGTAAGAACTATCGGCACTCAGGGTACAGAAAAATTCAATTTTACTTATTAAATTCTGCGAAACAAAAAAGAACCTGATATACCGTAATTTTTATAGTTATATACAGTAAAATTACTGAATGGCGGTAATTAAATAAATATTACTGTAAAAATTTTTGTATACAATTTTGCCGTAAAAATGAATTTCATAATAAAAATCTTTTTTACAATAGAAATGGATTTTGCAGTAAAACCTATTTTACGGGTGCTGCACTTAGAGTGTTAGTAATTTTTACCGTATTTTGATTCGGAATTTCTTTGCTATGTGGAAATTCATGACTCAAAGAATATTGACCTAAAATGTGTTAATTAATGTATGTGTAAAATGTGTAAGGAATTTTATAATAAAAATAATTTTTACGATAAAAATGGATTTTATAGCAAAACGTATTTCGCGGGTGATGCACTTTGGGTGCTGGTACTTTTTACCATAATTTGATTCGGGATTTCTTTGTGTTACTTAATGTAGTCTAAAATGTGTTACTTAAGGTAGACGATTTTTAAGACGAAAAACGCACTATCTCTGAAAAAACATACTTTTTTTTCCAAATAATTTAGATTTTTAACCCATAAAATATGGGACTTAATTGTAAAAATATGGAATATTATCAGATATCAGGAATATAATAGGGAAAAATTAAGGAATATGGTTTCAATATTCTGGTTAAACTTCTGTTGAACAATTATGGAAACACTTTTATATAAGTCTTTTACATATTTCGTAATGCAATGTTTGTAATATACCAATACAATACCTGGAACTATTTAAGTGATGAAAAAATGTGCACAATAATGAGACAAGTTCATTCAATGATATAATTCTTTTTAAAAAATCCTTTTTATAATTATTAATTTAATTTTTGCTTGATTGCTAATTTTGCTTTTTTTTGCAATAATTACACAAGAGTTGAAAAAAGTCTCCTCTATTTTTACATTATATTAAATTGTGTAATTTTAGATAGCAAAATCTAAATATTTTATTTTAATAAATATAATTTTTTTCAAGAATAAGAAATTAAATACTTAACTTTAAGGAAATTTTGGTATTCCAAAACTATTTGGTTGATTTATTTAAAACTCTGCATGTTAAAGTCATATCACTGGATCAAAAGTTGTTCTGATTTTTTCTCTTAAGCAACACATATCTTAGATGATCATATTTTAGTTTTTGACAAAAAGAAATTAAATTTAGTGTCACATAATACTACTTATTTACAATAACAACACATATATACAATGCATCGAGTTCAGTATATTTAATTGTATGCTACAGAAAGCAGTATTGTTGTGCCAGAACTTTATGGGTTATTGTTACGTTATTTACAAAGTTAGGGAATTATAATATCATTAGCATTGCTTTTCTATAACTTTTAACTCAATTTAATTTAAATGCGGGTGTTTAAATAGTAGATTCAGCTTACGAGTTAACTCGGATGCCTCAAACGCACGGATTAGTAACTGTTGACGTTTGCATTTTCGTATGGCGGGTAAAGCACCATCAACATATGTATACAATGTGTTGATCGATACATGGTTCAGTTATAATTTCCAAATTGCTATTAAGTTATCATATTAAGCATTGTTGTGAATTAGAATTATAACTATCTGATAAGCGGATTAAATTTCTAATAATCTGATTAATTCAAAGTAATTACGTGGAGTGATTAATAGTGGGGATTATTAGTATTTTAATCTAAGTAGTTATATATATATATATATAAGCATAATAAATAAATACAAAAAAACACGAAGAAAATTAAGAAAAACAATAAGTTTTACTTATTGCGCATAAGCTGCAATTAAGTAGAACTCATAAAATAAGTTCAAAATGTAGAGAAAATAAGGAAAAAATTACAGAGCAATGAAAGAAGGGGGAAAAAACAATAATTAAAAAAAAAACAAGGAACTGAAAAAAAAACAATCCGAAAAAAAGGAAAAAAATTTTAAAAAAATCCGGAAAATAAAAGTTATAATCTTTTTGTCAGCTCACACTGTTCTATCCATAAAATTATTTTTAATTTATTTTTTATTTTTATTTTTTCCCCATGCTTTCTCTACAATTTTCTATATATATATATATATATATATATATATATATATATATATATATATATATATATATATATATATATATATATATATATATATATATATATATATATACACATGGATTATATTTAATACCCGTTCTTCTTAAGGATTGAAAAAATGAAAACATCAATAAATTGGATTGGTCAGCGCTACTAAATCATGCACAAAACTGGAAGATTTGTAGCGATGAAATTAATAAAGATAAAATGTTCTCAATATTTTTATTTATTGTTATTTGCTCCTCTTTCCCCTGGCCTTACATAATTTGATTAAGAAAAACACATTTCTAGAATTTTATCCCTTAGAAATAAAGATTTACTGTTTTCAATATATCTGGCATTGTGTGCTTGGTAGAGGTCAACTCATTGTACAAAGTTTATAAATCAAGCAAATTTCTCCTGCACTGTAAGATAGGACAAGACTATATAATAGCTTTTTGTGCCCCCCTTTGGTGTCAAGGGGCATAAAAAGCCCACTACTACAGTACCCTTAAATAATAAGGACTAAAATCACAAAACAAGTCTAAAACCACAATGATGTCCCGCTGTGGACCGACACGGTTCCCATCAGATCAACAAAGTCAAGCATTACTGGCTGCGGTCAGTGGGCAGGTGGGTGACCATTTGGATCAGTTTAAGCAGGGACCAAAGGTTTTCAGTATTGGTCCTCGTTAAACTGTTCCAGCGTAAAGTGCTCGGCTTCGCGGGCTGGTCGTGAGGCTGCTGAAGCGGGGGTGCCATCCCCTCTGCAGATAGTCAAAATCTTCATTTGTGCATCATAGTGTGACGCAAATGAACTACATCAGCAACAAGATATATATATATATATATATATATATATATATATATATATATATATATATATATATATATATATATATATATATATATATATATATATATATATATATATATATATATATATAATTATAGATTCAGCTTTTATTTTCTTGCAACTAAATCTCCTAACTACATTGACGCCAGTAATGCGTAATATCGGTAATAAGTTCTGTGGGAATAACTACCAGATGTACAAATAATGCTATTAGTTGTAATAAATATTTACAGCCGTCTTATTTACGTAGTAAGTAAGTAAGTTTAGTAAAAATTAAGACGCAGAATAGGAGATTTGGTTTGGCGATAATCTTTGATTTCGTTACATTTCACTGGAACCCGCTTCTAGCTATCATGATATTCTTTGTTCTTTTTGCTTTCAATGACGTTTGGATCATGGAAGGTATAATATAGCATCTTGTTTACATCGGTATTTAAAAAAAGCTTCTGAAAGCAGTCGTCTGACATCACAAGCCTGTTTTCAGGCTTGTCTAATTCTCACCATTCCTGATGTTAAGAGCCTCACCTTGCAAGGATTATAGAAAAATAACTACATGATGCAAAGTGCCAATCATCACACACCCGAATTCCTGCCTAACTTGGCCTGACTAGGAAAGTGGACTAGGAGAATTGGAGGTATTGAAGAAGCAGGTTTTCGTTCAATTTGTTACGTCATCAGCGTGATGCCAGATCTGGTAAATGAGGTGTAAGTGTATGTAAAGAAGACGGTTTACTCCCTTGGGCGGCTCCCTAAGAAATCTCACGCCGTTGCATGTTTGAGATGTTAGTGAGCGTACTGATCTTTTTTCAATGACTATTGGTTAATATCAAGCTTTCCCACGTCCACACTAGCTCATGATATAGTTAGAGGGTCTCCGTGAGCAAGAGATTTCGTCCTCCCACCAAACACTCTGAAGAGTGAAGGTTGCGATTTTGAATCTCACTATAACTCTGGGTTTATCTTTGTGCTGCTTGTTCTCTTACTTGACCGTTATTTGTATTGAGCTTTTATTCATACCGAGATTACGAGTCCTTTTATGTATAAGAATAAATAAATAAGATAAGAGTTTTTCGGTCCTACTTCCATTTAGTACAAGCAGGCTATTTGTTCGTTGAAATTAACGTGCATTTTAATAGAACTTAGACTAAAAATGATATACTAGACAAACCACTGTATGATTATAAGAGCTCAGATTTTTAGGAAACTGCTAAGGCACGAATCAGCGACTTTCATATTACAACCGAGGGCGTTTGACACTATACAGGACTCCTGACGTCACCCAATTCTGAGTTCACGACTGTCAATGTTCAACTCTGTAGCTTTGTGTTCGGCGCTGAGTTAAAATCACAAAGAAACTTCCGGATCAAGCATTAGGGAAATTAGTCTTCGGAGGACTTTTTGATAAAAATTAACCAGGATTTGCGTTACACGGAGAAAACTACCAAAACCTCAGTCGTGGGTTCGACATCTAGGGACTCTAACCAATGATTCGTCCATTACAGGAGATACCTTACATCAGCAACGCGAATCAAGAGCAGAATTACCAATTACTTGAGTCACCACGTCTTGATTCATTAAATTGTTTAAAATTCTATCTCAACAATATTTCCAAGCGACTGTAATAAATATAGGTTTCTGATACGTTTGTAGCAAATTAAAATAACGCCCTACTATTAAAATGACGTAATCGATCTATAAAGATAAGTAGGGGATAACTTTTCGGATATCAACACAACTATAATTCTTAACTTCTGTTAGTATCTAAATATTTTTATTGTTGATTATATAGGGTGTCTTAGTACGATAGATATTTAATGCCCTAAACTTGATGGGTTAATTGTTTACCCCTGAAAATTGATATAAAGAACCTACTGCAGAAAAATATAAGATCGGAAGTCTGAGTGTAAAATATTTATTTGGGTATTTCTAAACAAGAATTTGGCTATGATTGATAAAAGCAGAGAGCTTCGATCAATGAACAAAATAATGAATGACTAAAGTGCCTTTTTGAAGTTACTAGGATTATAAACTGGAGAAAAAAAAGCACAGATAAGATCTCTTGTAAAGTTTTTCCGGAATTCAAAATATATTAAAAAAAATAGGAGAAAATCCGTCAGATATAAATAAAAAAAAATTCTCCAAAGAAACAAACCCTTGCTAACAAATTGCTTTTTGTGAAATAACTTACATTTTTATATAATATTTAAAAAAAAGCTTTCTAGCTCTTTTAAATTTTTTTAAATCTGCTTTAATTTTACGATAAATAGGAATTTCCAAGATTAACTTTTTTTAAAAATCTAATTTCTCAGTAAGTATTATTCTTATTACATTAAGTTGTATGACTTTTTCACACTTTAATTTGTTCTGAAACAGGGGAATCATATAAAAGATAAAATTATTTGATCAAATATTATAACTTTATTGTAATATTGTATCAAAAATAGAATTTTAATTTTTGAACAGCACAAAAAATATCCCTAGACTTTACACTGCAACTGGCTTTCCTAAACTTAATTTGAATCTGTTTTTAAAGCCTTATAGAAATCTTAGACTGCTTTTTAAAAACTTTTAAACTGTGCTTAAAATTACTATTTTGCATGAAAGATTGAAAATATTTAGCTACCATTTATAATTTGTGTATTGAAAATTTTCTCTTATTAATGTACTTTCTTCTAGTATTACTCAAGATATTTTTATTTTCAAACTAAATTTAAGTGAAAATATATACTTGATAGAAATTTATTTAAAAACTGATGGCCAGTTATAGAAAACCAGCATGGACAACAAACCTTCATTCTGCCCTCACTGTGTAAAAAAAAAAAAAAAAAAACCTGGCTGATATTTTGTAAGTTATTCTACACCATTTTAAGTAGTTTCCATTAGATATGTATTGAAAAAAAACTAGTTATGTTTAAGATTGAATATAGGGAATGCTTGAATTAGAATAGTTGATTCGTATGAAAATATGCATAAGATGTTTCAGAAAATAAATCTCAGTTAAAAATTGTGAGAAATTTCATTTGGAATTTAAAAACTTTATAAATGTAATTGTAAATATGCATAATTATTTTTTATAAATGTGAAATCTGGACAGAACATTAACTTTTGCTACTTATAAGTTTTCTAAAATTTTGTTTAATAAATTAAAATTATGTTTGTAAAATAAGAATTTTGTGAAGTAATTTAAGTTTAAACATTTAAAAAATTTGTGTTTAAAAGTAGAGAACTTAACTTTCAACAAACACTTTATTTAATTTGTCAATAAATTCTAACCTGTGATCAACATTGACTTAACTGGAAAAATATACAAATTGCCAATGTATATTTGAGCATCGGTCTTCTAACACTGTGAACCTATCACTTTGGTATATATATTTGAATAACTTTTTTCATAACGGCAGGCACTGAACTTCTCGTTCTTCGCCTTGAAGATATCTGAACGATTGCTTATTTAACTGATTACTTTTTAAAGGTTCCTAAGATTAGATGTAAGATTTAAGAAAACTAGTAAAACAAAGGGTTGATAATCCGAAGAAATTAGAAATTTCTTATATTGTTAAACGATATTGCCAAATTGAGTAGTACGGGAAGCTTTCTACGCAGTGCGACTACTGGATCTGCTACAGAAGTGAGCAAGGATGGACCGGAAGTTTCAAAGCAACTGGAGGAATACGAGGCATGAAGTGAAAGTGGTAGACTGCCGTTCTGCTTTCTCTTTTTGTTTCACACTCCTTCAGTCGTTTCGAAACTCTTTGATTCATAGACGCTTCTGTAGTGGAGCAGTATCCTTATTGTGGAGAAAGTTTACGTAAATTCTCAATACCAGAAGTATAGTTAGATTAGAAAATATTTACTTAAGTTGACTCTTATTCCCACAAAATCGACGAAATATGCCAGTCCCGAGTTCAATTATAGATAAGCAATCGGGAGACTTATATTCAAATTTACGTTGACATAATCCAAAAATGCACGAGTATTTATTTTTAGTGATACTTAATGAAATTTAACTAGAAAAATCACCTTATACTTTTAAATCTTCTTTAAGTAATCTGCGTCAATTTAGTTTATTTTTAATCCTATTTATACAAAATACTATGGAAAACGTATAAGAAATAAATTTTATAACTGAAAAGAATGCTGGCGATAAAAATAAAAGTGATTGAATAAAAATTAAATGTCAACAGATATTAAAGTTTTAATATGTAAGAGGAGCTTTTTAAATATCAACATTTTACTTCAAACATAGTTTTATGAACTGATTAAAATTAATTTAAACTTGTAAAACTGCATGCTTTTAAGACACTTTGTGAATGTTCAGTTTGATGTTAAAAACGTTTATTTTATCTAATATTAAATGTATAGTATAGTATAACATTGAATGTAGCATTGGAAAAACATTATGTAATTGAATAAATGTGTTTCAGTACGTGTTGTTCCTTAGTGATAATACTAGTTTTATTATCTATAAATAATGGGTTCAGTGGAAATTGCTTTTGATAAAGCTATTAACTAGCAAATCCTTCAAATTAAAATACTTATGAAATCCTATGGAAAACACTTCAATGAAAAGGAGTGCGTGAATTGTTCGTCAGAGGAAATTTTAATAATAGACAGTTTCGTAATCTCATTAGACACCAAATTACGCACCAAGTTAGGAGCTGATAGATTCAGAATTTTGGATTTGTATAAGGTATGTACATACTCACATGCAAACATCGTATTTTATTTATATAAGGGAATATTAAGACTTAATAATGGAAATTTTGATGCTTGCTAACAGCTAAATACTGTACAAATTTAAAAACTATTACTTTCCTAACATACAAATTGAGATTAGATGAACATATAAATTTGAACTAAACCCAAAAATTTTAACAAAAATATTTAGATTGTGTTTACAAATTCTGGATCCTTGGGAAAAGACTTCTAAAAGAAATCGAAAAATCTTTTTTAGAATCTCCAATTATAAAAATTATTTAAACATGCTTAATAAACATTTAAACTAGTATAAGTAGTATTAAATATTTCTTGAGAAAAGTAGGGCACATAAAATGTTTCATCCATATTTGTTGCATTTTGAGCAATAATTTTAGTTATTTTTATACCTTCTAATCTTTATAGAATACTCCAATAGAGTACATTATAGAATACTTTATACTCCAATAGATAAAAATTATTTTGTCGATCTTGAAAAATATAGTTTCCTAATCGTCACATTTAGTACCTACTTTAGAATACTTGTTAGAAATAAAAATCGAACAAAGCATATTGAAGACTAAAACTATTTAATCGTACGAAAACACGCCATTGAAATTCAACTGACTACTAATAAAAACTGTTTTAAAAACAAGACCTTTTTTACGAACCCTTTTTCATGATTTAAAAGATTAATGCTTTTATCTTGCCTTGATTTGATAAATTTTGTTGGTTTTCGCATCTTTGCTTAAATGTGAAGTGGTCAATAATTTGCTTTTCAACATTATTTTTGACAGGTTAAAAGCTGTGATTACAGAACATCCTGTATATTGAGCATGCCAAATATTACACGCAAAAACTAACAATACATTTAACGTTGTCAACTGCTCTGGCAATTTTTTTTCGGTGTACCTCATCCAGAAATATTCTAGTTTCGAGAACATAACTAAACTTAGAAAAAAAAAGAAAGCAAAAACACTAACTTTATCATTTCTTGAACACAGTATAATAAAGAAGTAATTTACCGTAAATAAGTTGCTGGAACAATGTGTGTTCCCGAGAGACAATTTTATGCTACATAAATAAGGGAGGAAGGACAGAAAAGAACTCATTTTTCATGCAATAATGATGAATACTACTTTCTTACTTAGAGTCACACTGTATTGTTTCCTGTGACAATGAAGAAAATGTTTTATACGACTAATTTATGAGTCACTTAAAATGTATTTCTCGGACACATTAATTCAAGTGCATTATTAATAATATTATGATATATGTCTCTTTGTTTCGTTGAATTATTATTAATAGTTCAGCATAAAGTAGCAGGATAATAGTTTTGGGAATTGGTTTCAGAGACAATGAAACAAATCAGTTGTTTTAAAAATTACATTATTATACAATTAATACATTAATTCAATATCAATACATATCAATAGTTATATAATCAATACAAAACAAAATTATAGCTATACAATGTGGCCATTTTTTTCTCCTTTTTTGAGTACACCTCCCGACTAGCAACTTGAAAATCAAATTTAAAAACAATTATGTACTCTATATAATCGTGTATATATTATATATACTATTTTTTAATTATATTTATGAATAGTAACAGAAAAAGACGAGGTAGGTATTATGTTTACATAAATGCGTATCTGTATTTATATAGATGTGTATCTGTATTTATATATCTACACATATACATATGTATTACTATATATACACTTATATTTAAATATGTATACAAGGTATATATATATACACATATGCTTATGTATATGGCGACAATTGAACTATATGAAGTAAAATTTAAATTATCCGAAAACTACTGAATGCACAAACTTTATTCAACGCGTTAACGTCACTACAGATATTCGAATTTAGGTTATATGTACGATATGCATGCCATCATGTGGCGCAAACGAATAGCGAAGTTCTGAATGACCTGTTGACGTGACATCGAAGCTACCATCAGAATGGCAATTTTCAGCTCGGCAATGTTTTCGGGGGGGGGGGTAATTCTGTATATATTATCTTTTACACAGCCCTACAAAAATGAGTCACTTGTGTTCAGGTCCGGAGAATAAGTTGGCAAAACGAGTACCATTCTATTGGCCTCTTTATAAATTTATATATGTATGTATCATAATATTCGGTATATATATAATATATATATAATATATATATATAATATATATATATTATAATATATTCGGTAAATATATTACATTTTACCGGTTCAGAGCCAGAATGCTCTTCAAGGACATCGCTTTCTTTACTCGATGGGGTGGAGCTCCGTCTTGCTTAAATCACATTTGTCGAAACAGGAGGCACTTATGATAACGAGGATGAAATCATTTTCCAAAATTTAAACGTTTTCGCATGCAAATGGCTGACAACAAGTTTCGTGTGCATTTGCATACAAATTCAAATCATGCCACGCGGCCAACCAGGAAGTTTGAACTTCATCATAAAAATCATTCATATACATATATATATATATATATATATATATATATATATATATATATATATATATATATATATATATATATATATATATATATATATATATATACAGGGTGTCTATAAAAGAACTCCGGGGTTTTAAAAATTCATATCTCACTAACTATAAAAGATAGCAAAATTTAGTCGATTTCTCTGAAAAGAGTAGCTCAAAAAGTTTTACTCATACCAATTGGGAATGTTTGTATCAACTGTTGGCGGCGCTACAGGGCGTTGACCTTGAAATGACGTCGCAAAATTTGAAATGATGGCGACTCCGCAACAAAAGGCTCAATGTGTTATTTGGCTCATAGAAACGAAGTCTTTAGTTACCGTACAAAGAAACTTTCGACGTAACTATGGTGTTAACCCGCCTTCTGACAAAACCATTCGTCAATGGTTCAGTGTATTTAAGGAAACAAGAAGTGTTTTGAAGCAAAAGTCGCCGGGTAGGCCGAGTGTGTCTCAAGAGAAAGTGGACAGAATCCGAGCTTCATGCCTTCGAAGCCCTAAGAAATCGTTGACAAGATGCAGCCTGCAGTTGGGGTTACCAAGATCTCAGGGAACGAATAGTCAATTGTGTAGCAACCGTCCCCCCAGACATGCTCGCCAGGACATGGAAAGAGGTAGAATACCGTTTAGACGTCTGCCGTGCCACTAACGGGACTCATATAGAACTTTACTAAGTGTTAAAAAAAACTTGATAATGTAAGCTTTTTAGTCATGTATAAAACATGTATGTATGTTTTTTATTTCATTAAAATAGTTTGCCTCAAAACCCCGGAGTTCTTTTATAGACACCCTATAAATATATATATATATGTATATATATATATATATATATATATATATATATATATATATATATATATATATATATATATATATATATATATATATATATATATATATATATATATATATATATATATATATATATATATATATATATATGTATATATATGGTCATGGTTTTGACTCTGTACTTATCTTTCTTTCACAAATTTCTCATTAAAGTTTCAATCTTATATAGAAAGTAATAGCCATGCGTGTACAAGGATTTGTCAATGACTTAAATTGCCTTTTTTTCTTGTCAAAATAACTCTTTTGACTCTGAGTAATCGTATTTACCTTTACTAATTATGGCTTCATGAACCGTATTTCACAATAGTTTCAATAATGTTCTTCTAATTAAACCATACATTATCAGTATTATATTAGATGATTACTAGATAAGTGCTAAATTTTGTACCAATTGTTTAATATATTTATTCGTTACCTTCCTTATAAGCTTCATAAAAAAAGTTTTTAATAAAAATTTAACGTCTATACTGAGAGAAAATATAGTTAAAATTGCCAGAATACAATAAATTTTACCGCGTTTCTTCTTCCATTTGAGCACCTAAGAGCTCAGTAATTTTTACCGAAGTGCTTTTGTAACTATTTTCGTAAAATTAATTATAAAATATAGTTTTATGTGTGTTAGTGTGTTAAAATTTTATTCTGTCATAATACCTTCCCCGGAGTCCTAAGGATAAGTAAAGAGTTTACCCGGGTTTCGTGAGTTAGGATTTTTTTAAAATCAATAATGAGTTTTTAAACCTATATTAGGTTAGTATCTAACCAATAGTTCATTATTTATTTATTATTAGACACAAAAAAAAAGAAATGGCAAATTTTAAAATATATATATTTTTTCAATGACAATATATTAAATAAATTAAAAAAAAGGATATGCATTTACAAATTATTGCATCAGCATTTCTCATAGAATTTTGAAATTTAATAAAGTAAATTAAACAAATAAAATAAATTCAAGAACGTTTATCAGAGAAATTAAATCTGTATTATCAGTTTCTAATTTTATTTTTCAAGAACAGTAATTCAGCTTATTTTACTCAATTTCAACTTGTACAACAAAAAGGTAACCACCGCAGACATGCGAATTCAACTACCTAACCTAAAAACTTAATTTAAAAGCCTAAAACCAAATTTTTAATTTTTTGAGGAATGAAAATATAACATTCACTTTAAATGCTTATGAGTTTTTTTTTTTGTTAGCATATTTGCACGTACTAATGATTTTTCTTTAAGTCAGAGTTCCGCCAAAAGAACATTGATCGATTAGAGTTCCGTAGCTGAAAAAATTCGGAAACGCTGCCTTAAAGAAGAATGGCAAATACCATTTTTCGGTAAAATTTACTTTTCAGTTTCGTTTTTATCTTAAATATGAAGTAACAAGATCTATAAGTCTGGTAAACTGTTACCATATAAAGGGCAAAATTATAAAATTAATAATTTAAATTTTGCTCATATTGACCGGAATTACATTACAGTACATACAATACAGTAATTACCATACAGTACAGTACATACAATACAGTTACCATACAATACAGTAATTTAAACAGAATTGTTTTCTCCGTCTACGTCTACTTTGTACAAATGATGGAAGAAAGAATTTTTTTTTAAAACTAAGATGTGCAACTAAGCAGTTTTTAATGTATGATAGCATAAAATTAAATTTTGAATTAAAATTTTTTGTTATTAAACCTCCATACGCAAGAAGTTGATATATTGCGTCAATAACACTAAGAATTTTGTAATATTTAAGCTTTACAAATAACGCTTATGAATAGAAATAAAACAAATGAGTTAGGAACGTTGGTAATAATTCTGCACTTATTATGTATGAGTCTACCTCGTACATAAATTACAAGCTAATTATTCAACACAAAAGGGTTTTTAAAATGAAAGAACTGGCGTGCAATTTATGAATCTGACTCTACGAAATTCATCTACAAAACTCTCTTTAAATTAAATTCATTTTAATTATCTTCAGAGAAACAGAATAAATTTAGAAAATGCCATGAACAATTTGAGTTGGTGGATTTTTTTCCTTTCTTTTGCAAAAAAACTGGAACGCTTGAAAACTTTTTTAATCATAATTCCTTTAATTTCTTTTGTGAAAAGCTTATTTTTATGGAGAATTATATTTCTGCTTGAAAATAAAGGTTGTTAAGAAATAAGTGTGAAAAAAAGCACGAAATGACAAAAGCATGTAATATTTTCAAGCGCTGAGTAAAAAATAAAGCTTCAAATTATTTAATGTTGTTTTATTTTCCTCATTTTCGCTTTTAGCGAAAAAAATAAGAAATCTATTTTTTTGGTATGTCGGAAACGTTTAGTTTTAATAACGAGAAATTAAACTCCAATCTTAATTTTAGCGATAGAGTATCAATATTTTCCTTCATATCAAAGCTAAGGTATATGTCATAATTATCTTTTTTTAAGGTTATTTGGGTATGATTTGGGTTTTCAGTTTAAGTAATTATAATTAAACTAGCGGTTTAAAAAAATGAGAAATAATATAGCACTTGCGATATTTGATTCAAAAGTAAAAGAAATAAGGAATTAAATAAAGAATGTATGACTTACAGCTCATGTATAGGAATAATTTATTTAATAAATTGCACTGTCGAACGAATTTTTCTCTTTCTTTTGTTTCATGAGATTGTTTTTGGATTCCGGATATTTTCAAATTGATGATTTCAAATTTGTAATTGCTTTCTTTCTCCAAGTAACAGTTTTCCTTAAATGACTATTTTTCGACTACTTTTTGCCAAAATGTACACGTTTAAAACGGTATATAAAACAGTAGTTCGCACAAATGTAGCGATACACTTCCATAGGAGTTAGGACAAATCGTCATGATTTAAACTGCACAGTATGAATTATAGCACAATTATGAATTATTTCTTCGTGTGCTTCTGAACAGCTCATAAAAGGAAAGCACCACTAGTCGCGTATGACGACATTTTCAGGCACGGATTTCTATGCAATTTTAATTCTGATAATGTGGCCTTGACTCCCTAAAAGTTTGTTGCAGTGTTGCGTGACTTCATGTTACATATAACGTTTCTAAACTTGTACATTTCGACAGAAACTGTCTAAATATGTTGTTTAAAAAATCCGTAGCTTTAGAAGCAAAACTAATTTAAAATTTGAAATCACGACAACCGAATTAGGCAAGATCAAGTACTTGTGTAAATGCAACAAAAACTTTTGATACCCAATACTATCTAGAAAATATTCTGATCAACTAGGGTGGCCCATTGAAGAGCAAAAAATAGTTCCATTTTTCAAACTACCCAGGTAATCTACACCTTACCGACTAGGCACTCCATAAAGTGAAAATAAAATCATTGCTGGATCAAAACTTCATTTTTGTATGCTTAAATCAGCATAATGGTGTTTAAATTATTTTTCAATGAATGAAGAATCAAGTTTAAACTATCAAAAAATTAGTGGATAAAATTAGAAAAACAAACTTTTGTACTTTAACCTTATGACAGCCGTTAGTGCGCAGATTGCCTAGGTAAAATACAGAAAATTCTTAATCACGCATTTTAACAAAGCAAATTAGACATGTTTTAGATTAAACTAGATAATAAACACATTAATGGTTGTCAAGCTTTAATAGCAACATGTAAGAGCACAAACATGAGCAAACATGAATTAACACGCACCAAATCTTAAAATTGAGAACGAAAAGCACATAGAATGTATATTTGCGGCAATTCAAACAGGTAGGTTGATTATTGAAACAAATATACCTTTTGTAAAAAATATTTAGTCAATGAAATTAACATTGATAAAATTGCTTTTTTTTGTAATGAACAGTTTTAATTTTTAATTCCATAGTACTTCTAGGGTTTGGGGAAATATTATAAGAAGTCACATTGAGAACGATGTTTTCTGAAAATTTTTTTTTGTTGAGAAAACACCTTAAAATGTTGTTTTTTGTTGAAAAACAACCCAACTGCTAGATAATAGCACAAGATAGCAGCACATAAAAACACATATTTTTTGTGTTATTATCTAGTAGAAGAGGCATAAATTTGTAAAAGCCTCTGGAAACGGATTTAAGGTTTAGTGTAATTTAACTACACATTGTAAACATTTCCGAATTAAATCACGGTAAAAAAGTACTGGTACCCTGAGTACAGCGCTCGTAAAGTCCATTTTACGCATAAATCTATACTGTAAAATTTTATATCGCAATTTTTATAGTAATATTTATTTAATTACATGGTTTTCGGATTCAATGGTTTTACAGTATATATTGCTATAAAAATTATGGTAAATCATATTTTTTTTGTTTCGTAAAGTTTTACAGTAAAAAGCATTGGCACCCTGAGTACTTACTGGAATTCAATCTGGCACTCTTTACAGTGCATATAATAGCGAAAAATTCCGATAAATAGATTAAACTTTATGTAATTATTCTATTTTTTAATCTTTGTGTGATTTCTTTGCTGTAAATCATGCAGCTCATTTTTGAAGCATTGATCGGAACGAAAAAAAAGTGGAATTGTTTGAAAAAATGTGACTTTTGACTTTATTGCCCCGAGTACTTTATTTAAACATTTAACATTTAAACCGATAACATAGAGAAGTTTGTTAATAAATATGAAGCAAATATCAATGATTTAAAAGTTAAAAAAAATAAATTTTGATTTAACAAAGCACAAAAAACTATATTGCTTTTCTTTTACTCCAAAGTTATTTTTGTAATTTTTTTAAAAATATGGAGACGCATCATTTTTATTTAAGTTTTGCATTTTACTGTTAATCTCTAATATATTCTTGCTTTGTATAACAAAATAGTTTTCTGTTAATAGTGTAACAAATTTCTTTGTATAACAAAATAGTGGAATTGTTTGAAAAAATGTGACTTTTGACTTTATTGCCTCGAGTACTTTATTTAAACATTTAACATTTAAATCGATTACATAGAGAAGTTTGTTAATAAATATGAAGCACATATCAATGATTTAAAAGTTTAAAAAATAAATTTTGATTTAACAAAGTACAAAAAACTATATTGCTTATAGTTTACTCCAAAGATATTTTTCAATTTTTTTAAAAATATGGAGACGCATCATTTTTATTTAAGTTTTGCATTTTACTGTTAATCTCTAATATATTCTCGCTTTGTATAACAAAATAGTTTTCCTATCTAAAAATTTTCTCAGTAGAATTTAAAATTTCCCAAGATACTTCTGAAATTGTATCATTGAATCAATAACTTTCACAAATGGGGCTTCCAATTCTCCCACATGTCATGTAAAGCAAGACGGAGAATTTGAGAAAGTAAAAAAAAAAGTTTCTTTTAAAAGTATTTTAAATCTTTAGCACTCTTTCTATAATAAAGGGATTTATATAAGTACAAAAGTAGGAGATGAAAATCTTTCTATGTCAGAAAAGTTTTAAGATTCTACACATTTTTTCTTCTGATTTAACAGTAAAAAGTCAAGGATTTATTTCTAGAGTTAAAATGCCATTTGAAACTTTTCCTTTTTTAAGAATATTTTTGAGCATTATGGAATGTATGTTTTTATTTCTATTTTAGAAACTTAAGTAAATTATTACTTGTATAAAGTTTCATTTTCAATTTTAAAACTTGTATTAACATTCCTACTGCTTCTTTTGAAAATGAAGACATATTATTTATCTTGTTTTC
This sequence comes from Parasteatoda tepidariorum, assembly GCF_982258835.1. Classification (NCBI taxonomy): domain Eukaryota; kingdom Metazoa; phylum Arthropoda; class Arachnida; order Araneae; family Theridiidae; genus Parasteatoda; species Parasteatoda tepidariorum. The sequence continues at coordinate 71,669,342 of NC_141756.1, forward strand.
ATTGTTTGCATAAATTCTGTATGGTAAAATATGAAAAATTTGTAAGTATCTTAGAAATGGGGGAATTTCATGTTTATTTAAAACTCTAGATATTTTTAATAACAATAACAGTGTTCGCAATCACTTTATTTTTAGTATTTTATAAATTACAGGGATAGGGAAAAAGTTTTCATAAATAAATGACTAAAAAAAGATATACACATGAATAATAGTGCTTTATTTTTGTTGCACTATAGGTTGATCGAGAATGGGCTATTTGCTGATTCTCCACCTTTAGTGCGACATAAATATAATATTGATAACAATAACCGTGCTCGGAATCACTTTATTATTAGTATTTTATAAATTATAGTTATAGGGAAATAGTTTTTAGATATAAATGACTGAAAAAAGATATACACAAGAATAATAGTGCTTTATTTATGACGCACTATAGATGGATCGAGAATGGGCTATTTCCTGATTCTTCACGTTTAGTGCGACATAAATATAATATTGATAACAATAACCGTGCTCGGAATCACTTTATTATTAGTATTTTATAAATTATAGGTATAGGGAAATAGTTTTTAGATATAAATGACTAAAAAAAGATATACACAAGAATAATAGTGCTTTATTTATGACGCACTATAGATGGATCGAGAATGGGCTATTTCCTGATTCTTCACCTTTAGTGCGACATAAATATAATATTGATAACAATAACCGTGTTCGCAATCACTTTATTATTAGTATTTTATAAATTATAGGTATAGGGAAATAGTTTTTAGATATAAATGACTAAAAAAAGATATACGCAAGAATAATAGTGCTTTATTTGTGTCGCACTATAAGTGGATCGAGAATTGGCTATTTGCTGATTCTCCACCTTTAGTGCGACATAAATATAATATTGATAACAACAACCGTGTTCGCAATCACTTTATTATTAGTATTTTATAAATTATAGGTATAGGGAAATAGTTTTTAGATATAAATGACTAAAGAAAGATATACTCAAGAATAATAGCGCTTTATTTATGTCGCACTATAGGTGGATCGAGAATGGGCTATTTGCTGTTTCTGCACCTTTAGTGCGTCATAAATATAATATTGATAACAATAACAGTGTTCGCAATCACTTTATTTTTTAGTATTTTATAAATTATCGGGATAGGGAAATAGTTTTTAGATATAAATGATTAAAAAAAGATATACACAAGAATAATAGTGCTTTATTTATGTCGCACTAGAGATGGATCGAGAATGGGCTATTTCCTGATTCTTCACCTTTAGTGCGTCATAAATATAATATTGATAACAATAACAGTGTTCGCAATCACTTTATTTTTTAGTATTTTATAAATTACCGGGATAGGGAAATAGTTTTTAGATATAAATGATTAAAAAAAGATATACGCTTGAGTTAGAGTAATAGTGCTTTATTTATGTCTCGCTAGAAGTGAAATATTTGCGATGGTCTGGGAAACATCCCTAAAGATAATCAAAAGACATACCATCAGTATTTTGATCCTCTGCAGAGCGAATGGCTTTCCCGCTTTGGTAGTCCGACTATCTGTTAGCGGAGCAGAGCACTTTGTAGTAGAGCAGTGACAAGGACTGCACCACCTCGGCACTTTTGTAGGCTGATCAGAGTGGTCCTCAACTTGCTCATTGAACGCTGCTAGTAATACTTGACATAGATTGATCTATCGGGAAGCGTGTCTTACGATCAGTCTACTACGTGAAATATATTAGAAGGCGTTAAATTGAATGTAAAATCTAAATTTCATCTTATAATGTGAAAAAAAAATATTCCGCAGAAACTAACATCTTAATACAAGCAAAATACATAGAATGGGAATTTCACTTTACGATTAAGTTCCACCCTCTGCTTACTCGCCACGATTGATTCGTCTTTATCATTGTCATTCTCTAAAAAGTATTATTTTATTTTTTTTGTAGCAAAAAAAAAGAATATTTTGTTTATAACGTATGTAAGTAATTTCATTTATTAAAAGAATATTATTTTATGAACGAAAATTTCATTTTGTAAACTATCTCAACAGTATATTTTTGATAGGAAAAAAAAAATAATAATCCTGGGACCCGAAGTACAAAAGTAAATGAGAAAATTATTCATCGTACAAATTAGAATTTTGAGAAAAAAGCTTGTTGTTAAACTCTCCAACAGAAAGGGTTCTTTCAGCACGCAAAATTGCAATTTTGTAGTTGCATTTTTATGGGCTGCAGAGTGAACCAAGTTTTTTACAAATTTAGCAGCTGATAACTTTCAAATAAATTATGGAATGTTAGTGTGGGGAGAGTTGTTATCGACAATATCAACCTTCATCTATGAAAAGATACCCCACCATAGGATCAATATTAGTGAATTGGAATTATTTTTTGTAGTGGTAGATACTCTACAGTACACCCCCACCAGTAATATATCTATGATAAAATTCGATGAACCGATACCACCAATTGATTCATTGCTGTATTGTGTAAAACAGGGAGAGCTGTATTAAGATCACCGTACTTTTTAATTGCTGATCGTGAGAGTTGTTGGCCGCTCCTGTGTTGCCATTAGCAGTCGAATGAATGCGTTGTGCGTTATGTGTGATCGAAACTGAGTATCAACAGCGCGAGGAGGTGGATAACGTCGCTGTCACAAGTAGCAAGTAAACTGTTTAATGTGGACCATCCATCAAAGTAGTCGTGTTCAAATTGAAGTGGGCGTTACAGTTAAGATAGGCGTGATATAATCACGTCCGCAGGTCACCAATATGGGGAGAGTTGTTATCGACAATGTCAATCCTCATCTATCAAAAGGTACCTCGAGATTGAATCAAATTAGCATGGCTTATATACTAGTGAATTGGAATTATATTTTTGTAGTGGTAGATTCTCTGCAGTTAGTTTTTTCAATCTTGTTAGTTTTTTCGTAGCAATTTTCTACATACATTTGCTAATTTTAGTTTATAAATGCTGTAGTTTTTGTGAAGCAATACAAAATGCAACTTAAAGTTTAACAACAGCAACCACGGCGGCACTTATAAATATTTAATATAGAAATACACATCGAAGAGCCATTACATTATGACCACCCTGCTAATAACATGTAGGACCACCTTTAGCCCTCAAAATTGCTAGCATCCGCAGTGGCATTGATTCCACAAGGTGCTGATAAGTAGTCTGAGGTATCTGGTACCAAGTGCTCACCAATTTGTTCTGTAATTCCCTCACATTGAGAGGGGGTAGCGTGGCAGCACGAATTTGGATTTTCAAGTAGGACCGCACATGCTCCATTGGATTAAGATCAAGTGAATTTGGGGGCCAAGACATGACTTGAAAGTCACTGGAATGTTCCTCGAACCAATTCATGACGATTCGACCCTTATGACATGCTGCATTATCCTTTTGGTAAGCACCATCCCATGCAGGAAAAACTGTTGCCATGAATGGGTGAACCTGGTCTGCAATTATGTTCAAGTAGCTTACAGACGTCAGGGATTGTTCTATGAGGATTATGGGTCCTAATGTGCCCCATGAAAACATTGTTCCTGGGAGAGAAACCACGAAAACCTGGGCGAGCCTATTGTTAAAGATGGAGGGTGGTCATAATGTGATGACTCTTCGGTGTAAATAACCGCCTTCATTTGCATTGCTTACACGCACTGAAAATCAAGAAATTAGTCTTTTAACGAATGCTTCGTATAAAATACTTTAGTTAGCCCTTTCTTGCATTGAAAATTTTCGTAAATAATATTTTTTTACTGTTGAATTTAAAACAATTATTTTTAGGTCACTTGTGCTACGCATTCAGATTTGTTAAGTTTAGCATATTTATTTATACTTCAGTAGCTGCCTATAGGAGTTATGTTTATATATGCATATAAATTTAATAAAGTTTTACACTGCTTATTTTTGTTGACAATATTTTTTGCAGAAAAATATAGATACTGTAGTTGAAGCGTAAATAAAAATCATTAGTAGTTGCATTCAAGCTTTATTACATCCATTTACTTTCTAGACAAAACTGATATTTGTTACTTATATTTACTTATTTTCTGTGCCTACTTCCCTTTCTGAATATGTATGTATTAACTTTGTTGGATGTCAACTTTCTGTATGATTTGGAGTCTGATTTCAAGTTACGTATGCTGAACACACAACTTAAAGACAATTACTTAAATAATTAACATAACATATTAAATTCTTGCAATGAAAAATTGTAAAAGTATTCACGCAAACACAAGAAAAACTAATAAACGTAAATGTATAGTTTTAGTTGATGAGAAATAACATGGCATAAACAGTAAAATGAAGCAAATAAAAACACATCTTTAAAAAAAAGCAAATTCTTTTAGAAATGATGTGCAATTTTTTTAAAAAATTAAGAAGGAGAAAGTCGAAAAAAAGTGCAATTCTTTTTGGTCTTTTGAAAACAAATTGCAAATAAATAATGTTTAATAAGTGGCTTAAAGAACACTATTTCCAGCCTAATTTTCTAATCACGAATTTCTACTATCTTAATCGTATCATAAGCAAATTTAATTAATTCAAAATATGATCTTGTGATAAACATAGTATTCAAGAACTCCAAAAGAAACACCTTGAACGAGAAAGAAGTGCATTAATATTCATGCCAAGCGAAGCTTTTACAGTTACATTTCTAACATCTAAGCAATAAATCCAAATGCAAGAAGATATTTCTCCCTAATCGACAAGTCACTTAAAATATTAATATCGCGAAAATCAAAAGTAAAAGTAACTGATTTCTTCGGAAAGCATACTGATTTGCTCATGCATTTTTTATTTATTATTTCCTTATCTATGCACTTTAAACAAGCACTTGATAATAAATCAGTAACTAAGCACTTAATTAAATTAAGGTATCGAAATATTTTTGTCATTACAATTTGTCGAAGATAACGAAGATATGCATACATTTAACAGCCGTAATAAAACAACCGTAATTAAAGTAATATATTTATGTTTAAATAGAAAATGTGTGAATGTTGTGTAAACTTGTTGTGATCGAAAAAATATGGAATAGTGAGTTTCTTAAAACTTAGTCACTCTCCAAGGCCATGCATACATTACAGAAAATTATTTTATTTCATAAATGTCTGCACATATTTATTTGTATGTGTATTTTATTCAAGAAAAAGTCAGATAAAGAAAAACATCGTCCCTAAAAAATTATTTAATTTTTTGATTTTTACCAATCAAAACACAGTTTCAGAGGAACACACTTCAAAAACACGAATTACTTGATATAAATGACTAGTTTATCAAATCGGACATGGAAACTACACTTTTTCTAAAAAGGCATACCAGCCTTTTAACAGATTCGGATACTTTAACCTGCATAATATAGAAATAGATAATTTGGATGTTATTATAGTATAATAGTATACAAAATTTAATGTATTATAGCTTTAACTAAAGCCGGTTAGACAGTGTGGCGAAGAAATTGTTGACAAGATTTAAGACTGCTTGAAGCTAGTTACTTTTCTTCGAACGATTTTCGTTTTATTTATAGAAAATTAATATGATGAAGAGAGAAAAAAATAAGCATTCGTGGCAGGATTTGGTCATCCCTTTCTGTCTCTGCAACGCACCTGCCATATTTGAACAAATGATAGACAATCTTCTGCTTCAGCTTAAATGTGAAGTGGGTGTTTGTTACTTTATGTATAGTGGAATTTTCATCTACACTGCTTGAAAATTGATAAGGAATAACTGATTTAGGCAAAGTAGAGTTCACGTAAGTTCATCAATAGCAGTAACATCAAGCTTAGAAGGCGTAATAGAGTTCGGCCTGTTATGTGTATAAAGAGTAGAGTATACAAGCTCTTCATTCATTTGAAAACTCATGTTGTAAGGTGTTTAACCAATACAGCTCAGTAGGTTGTTGAGCGTACTTCTATGAAATTCAAGGCGGTGTTGCAATAATTCAACAAAATATCAACAAATCATCAATTGAGTTCTAACGATCATAGAAAAGCAGTTGGACAACTGGAAGCAGGTTAAAGTGTCGGCCTTGTGGCCACAGTAATGAGAGTGTCGAAAAATAAAATCTCACGATTAAAAAAGTCTTCTGAAGCTGTAAATTCTGTGCGAAAGCCTGCCAGTGATTGTGGTAGGAACAGAAAATCTAGAAAGAATCAATATGTATCCCTACGGGCTGAAATGAACAGAAATGTCACACCTAGTAGGATAGCTGGAGACTTTGCACCCATTCCCTGTACGCTGGTTTTTGTCAGAATAAACTCAAGGCCATTAAAGCAAGTTAGTTAGTATGCACGGAAACCTGTTCGATGCATCTCGTTTTAACCACGCAATCGCCGAGAAAAATTACGCTGGTTAATCATCGTATTGGTTAGGGTCACCAAAAGTATGGCTCACAGTGATGTTCTAAGACAAATTCTGCGTCATTGTGATAGGAATAGGTTATTCTGGCCACCATTTGGTCGGAAGAAAAAGGAGAACACGTTATGCAACACAGTATGTTCATAAAAGTGATCTGTGTGGCCCAGGCATGCTGGTGTGGGCAGGAATATTGCACAATAGCAGCACTCTGCTTCACATTTCGAGTGAGGTAGCGCTGCATCCTAGTGGTATTGCAGAGAGTCTATTCTGGATCATGTTCATTTTTTCAGTTGTGTGAAAGGTCCAGAATTTCTGTTTAGGAATGACAATCCTCCGCCACACAAGAGAGCTGAGATATCGGACAAGCTAGAAAGTGAAGATATTGTCCGTATGCAATGGCCTGGATATGGACATTGAACTGAAAGGCTGGTAGGATATCTTGCCCTTAAAAAGATGCCAAATAAGAAAAGACAGGTTTTACCGCAATTTTCTTCTTTATGGACATGAAATGGAAAAACTAGATACAATGTTCCATTGCAGCAAATTGCATTTCTATTCCTTGTTCCCATGGCATTGCAATTGAAACGGAATATGTCCTCCTTGCTTGTTTGTAAGGCAGAAAAGGACCAACAAACTTCCTCATTTGTGAATCTTCCATATTTAAGAAAATAATAAAAAGTTAATATAACGTCAAACATTCCCAAGTTCCTTCAACACCAGGTGATCTTGTGTGGTTTTTAAGACAACTTGAAAAGTGAGGCTATCCGGAAAAGTTGCTACATAAATATTTACATAGAAAATAGAAAATTGAAATGAAAACTACACAAAACAAACAATATTTAAGATGAAAATTTTCTGAAGTTACAATGGGAGGAAGCCATCTAACATACGCAAGATGAGTTATATATTAAAGGTTTAAGTATGAAACATATTGCGATCTTTCAAGGCAATCAGAATAAAATACACCACTTAACCAATAGAAGATGCGAAAAAAAAAATAATCAGATGAAAAGTTTTACGACCTAAGAAACCCTAACAGTTTTGGAATCTATGGATAAGCGTTTCGAAAGATTAAGATTTTCTTAAACTAAGGAATATTTCTCAATTTAAACTTAAATATATTGAATATATTTTGTATGGCAAAAATTTCCCTTTTCTTTCAGAAAAGAATTTTAACTTTCTGTCCGCACTTCATTGCTGGTCAACGTTCATTGCCTTTCGTTGGGGAGAGTTGCCCCTCTATTATCCTATCATGTTTCGTCTTCTTATGGAAGAGGATGTCTTTGAAAGCATTTTATGATTTTGTTTTCAGCAAAATTAAAAAATGTTGGCCTTACTTTTTTTCTTCATTAATTTTTTTAGAAGCTTAAATAACCAATTTTGATTATCTGCTTTTCAAACTCTCAGCTTCTTGAATTTTAATCGGTTTTTGCTTTCTTGGATTTTTCTCAGGCGACGAATTTATCTGAAAATTAACATTCACTCCCTGACTTACTTGACTCCAAGGAGTATGCCTCCTGCTCCTTTCTCCTCGAGATACGGATCTTGGGTCCGGATTTTCGGGGAATTAACTTTTTTTACTTGTATTACTTATGATTGCAAAACCTTTATAAAATTTCAAAAAACTACCCTTCTATCATCCATTTCTTGAAAGTTTTTAGGCATTTGTAAAAACGCTTTTTATCTTCATGTTTGATTTTCTATTTTGTGAGTGGTTTACACTAAAAAAAAGTTTTTGCTGTAAATTTTTTTTGCGGGTGATATAAAGGAATATAAATCAAAAACCAAAGAAAATTCTGTTGAATGAAACGTGTTTTTTTATTTCCGTGTATTCCTTTTCTTCAATGTCACCTGTATGCGGTGAGTAGATATTTTGTTTCGGGACGCATTTTTGTTCCTGATGGAAACATTAGTGATTAAGTCATTGTCATATCCCAATATCATAAATCGTTATTTTTTTATTTTATTTTTCCGGTGCCCACCTTATTCCAAATTTGGTGACATCAATCTGTTAAATGTTAACTTGGCGTAGTTTGACCATTTAACCTATTGGGTTACTGCTACTCCACGATGGTTTTGTACTACTACTTTTCGTACACGATCATGTTTCTCTTAATTTATTAACTCTTTTTTATTCAATTTTCGGCCTTACTTTGTTTGTTATGTACTTCGAAATGAATTATTGTTTGTTTTTCAATCAATAACAATATTCAATTTCCAAATACATTTTTTTCCATTTCAATACAATAATATTATTAGTGTGAAATATCGTCTAAAACAATTTCGATTACCCATCATTCAATTCTATCATCAATGCATTCCATCCATTATCTTATAATGAACTAAATATATTATTTTACACTAATACAATATTACAATCATTTTTTAATTTTTTTTTATTTGTAACAGGGTTTAACCCTCCAACCTCACTCCCGAGATCTTAAAAACAAATTTCATTAAAAGAGCGAGGTCCAAAGTCTCTTAAAGATGGAGCCATGATCTGAAGTTTACGTCAGAGTAATCGAACGGATAAAGACACTGTTTTGATGAGTTAGAGATTCCGGGTCTGTTCTCTAGAGACTTAAGAGACTGTATGTACATATTCAAACATGCAATTTAAGTTTTAATTATAGTTTAAATGCCTTCTTGACATTTCCAGAGCATTTTGTTTCCTATATTTAAAAGCAAAAAGCTTTTAACACTTATTATACACTAAACACTTATATTTCTTAGATTATTTATTATTCTGCAATAATAGTTAAAGTGATTGAATTTGACGTTGCATAGTAACATAAAACTAGATAAAATTAATTCCTGGGAATAATTACCATATTATTTTCTTTATCTTTGAAGACATCATATTTAAGCTAAATTCCCTGTATGCTAAAAGCTCAAAGCTATGGTTAAGATTTATTTAGATAATGCGTGCATGTAACTAGTTTGAATGATAATGCCTTAACTATCACAGTATGTATAGATTGTATTCCATATGAAGTTAAACTTTTGAAACAGAAATCTAAATACCATTGCAGAATCAAGATGTGAATAGAATTCTATACAAGGTATGGATAATACCTATAGTGAGCCTTTTACATTAAGATTTCGAGAAATATTTTAGAGAATTCTCGATTTCAACATTTCCTCCTCAAGTTTAAGATTACGATTTTAAAGGATTTATAGTTTGTTGATCAAAACCATCTCAAACAGATAGTTTGGACAACTGAAATATTTTTGTAATGGGAAGAAGTTTTACGTATTGATTTGAATCTGTGAAATAATCTTTTCATTTAAGAAGTTGGTTCAGCTTCTGCTTATGCTCTCTCAATCCTTTCGAAACATCTATTGTAGTTGAATAAATAATCCCAAGAAACTGAAGAGGTAAGATATTACTTAAAACTTCATTCAGTTCAAAAATATTCAGATCGGAAATAATAGTCGACATGTTTCAAGCTCTCAAAAACAGGCACCCTATTTTTAAGACTTGCCAGAGGTGAATGAGAAGAAACAAAGAAGATTTGAAATATAAAATGTAAAGTTGTCACCAAAAAATGGAAAGGGAAAGTGAGAAACAAAACTAGAACTATATCAGATAACCGGGAAAGAATAAAAATGAACATGAAAAAAGAAATAGAACAAGAGAGTGAACCACGGTGGATGAGAGAGGCTAATTAAGGAAAAATGCATGTTACCATTATTTACTCCTCTACCACTGATTTTCAACTTTTGTTTCTTCTCATTCACATCTGGCAAGTCTTGAAAATGGCTGTCTATTTTGGGCGCTTGTCGACTGCCATTTCAAATCTGTAAATTTTTTAAATAAATAACTTTTTTTAAAATCAAGTTTTAAAAACTTCATTAAGAGATATGTTTTGTAGTTCTTTTCGCATCACTTCATTATACGAGTCTGATTCACTTATTTGGTATTGAAATATTTTAGCCTAGATTTGTTTGAACGGTGGTACTATTTTCAAAATAAATGTCAGAAATGTACAATATATGCAAGCTGTGAAAGCTTTGATTCATATATATTTCATTCACACTTAAGCTTTGATTTATATAAATTTCATTAAATTCATTTACCTTTTAATTTGACTTATATCTGATTTATAAACAGATTTTACCACTTGGAAATTATATTTGAATATTAAAATTCACAGAATTATCTTAAGTATATACTTTTAAATTTCAGAGTATGGGTAAACAACAGTTTTAATCTATTATAAACTTTTCTTCTATTCTAAACATTATTAAGTAAAAGGCATAAGGAAAGAAATACAGGGAAATAAATAAAATTGAAGAAAGTAATCCGGGATTCAAAAGTTGTATTTGAATCTATGAGTAATTTACGTATGTGAACAGTTTCAAATATAGTAGTTCAAATGTAGTAGTATAGTCGCATCTGCGGCAGAATATAAAGACCTCATCCTAGAAAAACCTATAAGTAAGGTGGCTTAAAATTCCCTGAATGACCAAATACCTTGAGAAATGGACATTGGATTAGAAACATATTCTGAGTATTTTACTAAAAGCTAGTCATCGATTTTAAACTCAATCTTGCTAGCAGATGAAATGGAATCATTGGATTGGATCCTTTTGCTTTTTTTTTTTGCACTGAGGGAATGCAAATGTTTATTTTATTTTTTTAAAATGGAAATACATGTCAAATTAACAAAACATAAACTTCATCTGATATTTTGAAAAAACCTTCGTATTGACACTAAACACGACACCCATCTACCCCAAGATGAGGGAGTGGCGATATATATATATATATATATATATATATATACACTACCGGTCAAAAGTTTGCGAAAATTTTTAAATCTGCAAAGAAAAGGCCTAAATTCAAATGTTCATAGAACTGCGAAAAATCATTCAAATGGCATGAAAATTTGATATGTTCTGAAGTGAACCCTCTACTGTTAGTTACATATGATCAAATTGCAATACTTTGTTTTTTGCGAACTGAATCCAGCTTTTCATCACGGATTGTTTTTATGGTGAAAAAAGTTGTTAAGTTTGAACACTTGCCAAACTTGCAAAAAATATTTTTTGTACTTTCTGTTAATAGAAAATAGTTATTTGAACAGTTCTATGTAAGCCCTCAAAATTTCAAATCGATTCGATTTTTTTTGACGAAGTTATAGAATTTTGAAAAACATGTGTACTTCTCTCGATTTTTGAGCATTCCACATATGCAGTCTTCTGGTCTATACATCTTCTATCAAAGAACTTTTTAATTTTTATGTTTCTATATTTTCAAACAATATATATATATATATATATATATATATATATATATATATATATATATATATATATATATATATATATATATATATATATATATATATATATATATATATATATATATATATATATATATATATATATATATATATATATATATATATATATATATATATATATATATATATATATTTATATATATATATATATATATATATATATATATATATATATATATATATATATATATATATATATATATATATATAAGTAATAATTATCATGATAATTATGCTTATAAATCGGCAGTTTATAAGTATAACTAAAGCAAAGTTACTTTACATTAAAAACTATTATTCATACGTACAGGTATATTGATATAGAGATTTTTGAAAAATTATCCATAGTAATTAAAAATTCGTTACTGTTTTGATTATTAGTCATTATAACAAATTTAATTTTGTAAAAATAGAAGCCTTAACATTTAAATTTAACAGTAAAGTAAACATTAAAGTAAAGTAACAGTACAGTAAACATTTAATTAAACAGTAAAGATTTAATATGCACTCATCTTAGAAGAGCGTTTTAACATAGCAAATTACTTAACATGGAAAATGTCTTGTTCAGTTAAAGGTGTTCCAGGCACGAAATACAAGATGGTATGATATTTTTATTACGAATTTTTTTAAGAAAAGATTGCGCTTAATATTTTTCTTCTTCAATAAAGCATGAAACAAGATTGGATTTTAGGTTTGTCATACTGTAAAATTAAACTGATACTGATAATAATGATGTAAAATTATTATTTTTTCCTTCGTCGTTTTTAATTTTAAACTATATAATTCTGTGCATTGCAAACTAAAGGAAGATAATTGCATGGATGTAAAATACAAATACAAATGCCCATAAAAAGCGTTATTTTGTTATCACTACGTGCGATAATATAGATTTTATAGAAACATGTATAAATTTATAAAGCATATAATAGCAATCATTACAATCTTTAGAATACCTTTCTATGAAATTTCAAACTAAATTTCAAACATTTTAAATTTAGTTCGAAAACCAAATATATTTGCAGGAGAAGGGGGATTTATGCGCCATTACTACCAAATATTCTATTTTGAGCACTTATAACTTCGTATTTGTGGGATATTTGATTCTGAAAAAAAATTACATGCAAAACTAAGTAAAGGATTCAATCTCTAATTAAAACTAAACGAATGCTAGCAATTTTTAAAGCTTAAAAAATTTTACTTAAAAAATTGCTGTCGCGGATTTTTTATTTCAAATCCAATTTTACTTTTCTCTCTCAATTTCTTTGTTTGCATTATTTATATTTTAGTTTCGTTATGCAAAACATCACAATTGCTTTGTAGTGATTTTTTAAGAGATCTTAATAATTAAAATGTAAGAAGCCAGGATTAAGTATACCTATTAGACAAAAGGCAAAAATGTCGGAATAATTTCTGAAACTTATTATAATGGTGTAACTTCGAAATGAATCTACGTTCCTTGGCAGCATTGAAAGCAACGCATAAAAAATCCCTCACATTCCAATATGCATGTTGTTGAAATATATTTATGAAATGTATTTTGAATCTATCCAATGTATTTAGTATTCATTACATGTAAGACAGATGTTTTAATCTAGAATACATGGGATTTTCAAATTCAACTATTTTTTGTTTCGGAGCTATTTTGGTATATTTTTGGTCAATTTTGAGAAACCTCTTTTTTTATAGTGCTGTAATAGAAAACCATGCAATTATTATGAAAGTGAGGGCATTAAAACATAACATTGAAAAATAAAAACAGCTTTAAATGAAGGAATGAAGTTCTCAATAAATAATTAGAATATGTAGAACATTTTGAACAAAAGTACTTTTCTCTTGACTCATTCGTTTATGGGTTAGCCACAATCTTGATTGAAGGCTTAGAGAAAATTAAAAAAGGCAACGGTATAACTAGTTATTTCTGTCCTTTATGTCCCATTATTTTACAACATGTGAAGTAAATTATCTTATCTAATCTTAGTTCTTATCAAGATTGTTAATTGTATCGTATCAAAATTGTTAATTATCTAAGTAACAATCTTGACTCATTCGTTTATGGGTTAGTCACAATCTTCATTGAAGGCTTAGAGAAAATTAAAAAAGGCAACGGTATAACTAGTTATTTCTATACTTTATGCCCCATTATCTTACAACATGTGAAGTAAATTATCTTAGCTAATCTTAGTTCTTATCAAGATTGTTAATTGCATCTTATCAAGATTGTTAATTATCTAATTAACAATCTTGACTCATTCGTTTATGGGTTAGCAACAATCTTGATTGAAGGCCAATAGAAAATTAAAAAAGGCAACGGTATAATTAGTTATTTCTATACTTTATGCCCCATAATTAACTTACAACATGTGAAGTAAATTGTATTTTAACAAACGTTCAATAAGGATATATACAGGGTACAAAAAATAATTTAGACGCATGTAATACAAAAAATGAAAAAAATATTGCAGAACAAATAAAAATATTACCCACTTTTATAATTATCCGGGTGGATTAATGCCCCGAGTCAATTGTCTGTAAACAACAGGGATATCTGACAGGATTTTGCGCATATTTTGTCAAGATCTGCCATGTGTTTCGCTTCTGATCTACATTCCTATCAAATATTTTCACTCTCAGAAATGAAACTCTCGCATTTGACTATTCAGCAATCCTTGATTTGTGTTTCGTTAATTCTGATTACCATTTCCTCACGAAATCAGGTAATTTGTGACGAAACCCGCTTAGGGCATAGGTATAATTTATCTCTGTTCTACCGGTGCTTCCAGTGTTGTTGGGGCAACATTGATTCAACAATTTTTGACCATTGAAGTGATTATTAGAAAAGTTAGATATGTTAGGCACTTTCCCAAATTATCAAAAAAATGAAATGACGAAATATTTTTCTTTAAAATTTTGACAAATTTCATTTTCTTGCTATCATTTTCACGAAATGCTTGCTCGTATCAAACACAAGCAAACGATTTCACGACATTTTAATATCCATTTTTAGTGCTCTCCTTACCACATTTTCTTGAATTTAAAGCATGTTTTAATTTAAAATTCAATTGTACTTTTAAATACATTTGTTTGTTTGAAAAGTGAAATGCTTGCAATATTTTTAGTAATATTTAAAAATTTAAATTCATCCATAAAGCAAAAATCAGAATTTGATTTGATTTAAATACCATAAAAATACCCAGGTTTTATAACTCATGTAACGCAACATACTTCTAACTATTGAAAGGGAATAAGAATTTTCAATTTAAACAAATCGCACTTAAACTAAGAAACTGTCAAATGAAAAGTGAAAGAAGAGCCCTTCAAAAAGGAAATTGAGCGCCATGTTGATTATAATTCCACCGTCGAAATCCATTAAGGGCTGATGAGTTTTGGTTAGGAAATTCTTCAAAAGGCGTTAAGATTGTTTCAGAACGCAATTGTTCCTATGGCTCAATTTTTAAAAATAAGTTTAGTAAATTGTTTTCGCGAAAAGAATTCAGTTAATTGTGAAAACTTTCATGCCAGATTTTGCCATGAAATGGAATTCATAATTGGATTAGCTGATTTTCGATCTTATAACCTTCAAGAATTATTACATGATTCATTCACTGGCGCAAACTGTTATAGTGATTAAACAAAAGTCATATTTTAAAATTTTGTTGAGTTAGTAGAAATAAGGTCAATTTAGTATTAGTTTCTGTTAGTAATTATTAATTCAATTCTTGATTAGTTTATTGGCACTTGATTAATTACATTTCATTATCCTTTACAACACGTGAAACAAATAATATTTTAATAAATGTTTGACATTAACATGTGCAATGCACGATAAAGTAAAATTACAGCTCTGAATAACTTTTGATTCAATTTATCTTTATGTTCTAGAACTCAATTTTAATGGTTCAAGCGGGTGACTTCAAATAGGTTAATTAATTAGTTCAAACGATATTTTAAAGTTACTAAATCAGATATAAAAACGTACTTTCCCTGTATAAACATAATTTTCTTTGATGGATTCTGATCTTCGAAATATAGGGGGTATCCGCAACAAGGGAAATAGGGTCCTAATAACTTGGTAATCATATTTGGGAAAAAAAATAACTTTAACTCCGCTGATTAAATCAAAAGTTATCCAGGGTGATCTCTTTTTGAGTTTGCGGGTTGTGCAAGGTGTTGGGAAGTAGCTTCGATAAATATAATACAGCATTTAATTGCTTATTAAAATATGCAAACTTACTTTCAAACAAACATAGAAAACATTGCAGCCTGTAACGGACTACGTGTGTCTTCTGGCCCAGCTTTTTCATTAAAATACTGTTGACTCTCTTACGTGTTCTCTTTGTATGATTGGCCATGATATCACTGTTCCACTTTTGGACAACAGCTCTGCACTTTCTGCATTCTTTTGTCAAGCAGAGAAATATTGGTAACCCCTAGGTCTAATGGACTATCGGCAGCAAGCTATATGACTGGTATTTAATAAATTAACATTACATCTTCTAACATGATAACAAATTTTCCATAAAAACATCTTTGACCATGAAAACAGATCTGCAAGCGTTTCACAAAGTTTTTCATAATTTAAATGTGCTTAAAATTTACCTGATGGTATTTTGTCCTATTTCTGGCGCATTCTTTTTGTTTTTAAATCTTATGAGGTTTAGCGCAAGTGTTTGTCTCCAAAGAAGACCACAGAAGGAAACATTAAATTTAAATATGATGAACAAGGTGGCCATTTTTGTGCTTTAAAATTAAAAAAAAAACATGCACTATACTTGGGTGACTTAAGTTTTGGGTGCTAAAAGCAGAAATCTGTTACATGGTTCATTAGTTTATTTATTTATTTTTTTAATTTTTATTTTACAGAAGAACATTTCTGATTATTTAGCCATAATATCTTCTATAATTACTTTAGACTTTTTCGCGATAAATATTTATATTTTTAAACTATGATCTAATTACTCTTTGTAACCCTCCATTTAAAGTAAATTTTAAGGAAAATGTGCCGATTATACATTACTTTTTTAGCTTTTTAAACATCCCGTATTATTTAAAAAATACATATAATCATGCAGAATCGGTAAGAAAAAAGATCGAATTGTTGATATGATGATCGATTTTTTGAACTCTATTCTTTTTTATCTGTTCGAAAAGTCTGTTAAATACTTGATTAAGTCTACTAAATTGTCCTTATTCTTAACGTGTTAACTCAGATTAAATATAAAACACTGAAAACACATTTAACTATGTAACTAAAGTTAATTTTTAGGACACAGTGCTAAAAAATTAATTAGGAAGTCTAATTCAGAGAAATAAGGCACTATTCAACTCCGTAACTAAAAATTTTAATATAATTTTTGAAACTTTTCTTTAATATCTGAAACTAGTAATGATCAAAGGTTAAAAATCAAAAGTTAAGTGTTAAAAAAATGCAAACATAGATTGCGATAGTGAACGCAATAGACTTCATTTCTATTCTGAAAATTAAATACATATTTATAGTAATAAATATGTATTTAATTTTCAGTAAAATCAATTAGAAAGTTAACCATCATAAGAGAATTTTTAACTTTATACATTCTTAAAAAGTCCTTTCAATATTTCCTGTCCTGTTTTGTTGTAGTTGAAAAATAGTATAGTCTAACCAATTGTGAGAAAGATGATTTATTCTACTTACAGATTGTAATATTGTTGAACTTGCCATTTTAGTAAGGTTTCTGGAAAATTTGCACCAAATATGTTAGTGATTTATAACTTGCAATATAAATTTTTATCGGTGTATAATGACAAATATTAAAATTAAACTGCTAAAATTGTGTTTCCTTATAGGAATTCTAATGCCTCAGAAACAAAGAGGAAAAAAAGATTAGACATTAGATTTTTTCCCCCAGAAAATGTCTAATAAAAAATGAGAGAATTGACTTTAAAACATATTGCAAAATGATTTAATTATTTGATTTTATTTGACCTAGATTTAAATTAAAATTAATTTTAAAAATTTAACTCTAATTTTAAGCGTCTGACAAGAATAAACTAATGATAATAATGAACTGACATATCTAATCTGATAGAGGATCTCAAGACTCGCTAAGAATTTAGAATTTATTTTTACATCTTTTTTACCACGGGTTTACTCATACTTAGTCTTTTGTTATAGATACATTGATTAATTACTGTATAATCTAAGCATGAAAGTTTATAAAACTTTTTGGAGCCACGCTGAATTGAAAAATTTATTTTGAAATTTATGATAATGAGCCAAATTTGACAAAGTGAGATAGCTTATATGTAAGAAAAATATTTTTGTAACGATCTATTTTAGTTATTACTAAACCTTCTTACTATTAAAACCTTATTAGTTACTGGAATCTTAGTAATTTTCGTATTTTTTTGAAGAAAAAAAATTATATCGAAGCAGTAGCTTATTTCCCTAATTAGTTTCCTGAAATATTTTGCCCCAGATCAATAAATTGAAAATATAAAAAAGACGTCAAAATTTTAATTAATTAAAAACTAGTTGTTTATAAAAACAAATTAAATTAACAATTATGAGACAAATAGCTTGCTTTTAATTGAAATTTCTTTACTTTCAAATTCATGAAAAAATAATGTTTTGCTGAAAAAGGAAAATAATAATAATGTTATAAAAAAACTGTTTTTATCTAAAACCAAAACCTAGTGAACTGAGGAGAGGAAAACTATCTCGATTATAATGCAAATGCGACGTAATTGTTAGTCAACCACTTAACTAACCCAATAGTTATAAATGTACTAATGGATAATTACTTGAACTAAAGTACTAGAAAACAATGGAAAAGTAATTAAAGTTCTAATCAAGAGAGTAATTACTATTAAAGTGCTTTTGAATTTGTATAGGAAGTATGGCCATCTCATTAATTTGTGATTGCTTTAAAGACCTTTCAGAAAACATGTTTTGTTCTGTGTTAATGCATTTAAGTAGCTTATTTAATTCAATAATTAAGTAAAATTCAAAGTCAGTAAATGAATAATAATTTGCGAAAATTTTATTTTACTCTTAATTTGCTTCAATTGCATTGAAACATTGAAAAATTATAGATTTTAAGAGAAATATATATTTTATATTTTTCAAAACCATATAAATCTATGTAGAAGTGGTGTTCAAAATGCATTATATATATATATATATATATATATATATATATATATATATATATATATATATATATATATATATATATATATATATATATATATATATATATATATATATATATATATATATATATATATATATATATATATATATATATATATATATATATATATATATATATATATATATATATATATAATTATAGTGCGTTCTGAAAGTAATGCGCATTTTCTGGGAAATAGATTTATTTATCCTATGGGTACAAATGGTTAAAATTCTTCAAAATAGTTCCCTTGTGTATCAATACACTTGCGGAGACGATTCTGCCACTCCTGGAAGGCACCCAGGAATTCCTTGCCAGGATTGCTTCTCAGGAACCTTGTAACATGAGCTTGGATGTTCTCCACCGACTCCCAGTGCCTTCCCTTCAGCTCTCTTTTTAGTCGAAGAAACAAAACAAAAAGTCACAGGGCGCAAAGTCTGGACAATAGGGAGGCTGAGGGACCAAGGGGGTATTACTTTGGGTCAGGTAGTTCTTGCTCCTCCGTCAACACCTTCGGCACAAGCTTCGCACAGACCATTCTCATTTGCAAATCCTCCGTCACAATCCCATATATCACACATTTTGACAAATTCAGGGTGTTGGTGATTGCCTAAATGCTAAACCGACGGTCTGATTTCAAAACTTCACGCACACACTGGACGTTTTCATCTGTTCGGGTTGTTGTTTGGCGTCCAGAACGAGGCTCGTCGGTGACCTTCTCCCGACCCTCCTTGAAGGCCTTTTGCCACCTTCCACACTGAGATCTCGAAATGCATTTCACCTTAGAGGCGTCTTGAAGCATGTGATGAGTTTCCGTCGTATTCTTCCCAAACCGCACACAAAACTTTATCGCTTTTCAACGAACACTCCTTCACGCTGTGACTCGATCGAAAAAAAGACTTAGCGCAAAGACACGTCCCACCCATGGAGCTAGGAGTAGATGGAGGAGACACTAGCAGAAATTCGTGAAGCCGAAAACTCGGCAATGTTAACCGCGAAATTAACCGTCGGCCATCTTACTTACTTCAAAACATTGGCAGTTGTAGCTCGTTTATGCTTGAATTGTCGTATGTTCGGACAGTTATTATCATTTTTATTTTATTCGTTATTCGAGTAGTCTTACTTTGTCTTATTATTTTTTCTTGGACTTCTTATTATTTTAATTACGACTTCTTGCATCTTAAAGTTTTATGTTACTTTATAAAAATTTCAGCTGTAGTTTTATTTATTTCTGTCGAAGTTATTCATCTGAAAATTGATATTTTTTAAAACCAGAAAGTATCCCATTGCATTCCAAATATGAAATAGATAAAAAAAACCGCTCAGAGCTTGTTCTTTAAATTCTAATTTTTCTTAACGTAATAAGTTTATCTACCTTTACTAGTATAATAATTAGTAAGTTTGAACTTATAAAACTCTTAGGGTGGTTGAAATTTTACAATTCTTAATAAATTTAATTATATTTTTTAAGTTGTATTGATAAATACATAGCGATTGTAAAATGAAATAGATCTACTTTTGTTTTAAAAACTCTCCAAGTTTAAGTATTTTTTTTTCTAAATGTTTTTGTTGTATACCTTCATTGAAAACATTAAATGTGTTTTTCTCTACATTTAAGAAACTTTTTCTGGATTTATAAAGTTCAATGCACCCCTCTAAGAAAATTGTTAGTTGCTTTTTGTTGTATACATTAAATGTACATAGCTTCATTGAAAGCATTGAACATGTTTCTCTCTCAATGTATATATTATAATATGATGTAATATATATATTATTATTGTTTTTTTTAATGCATAGAATTTTCTAATCCCTAAGCTAATTTTTTTTCTTTCAAATTTAATAATTTTGAAAACAGCTATATTCAATTTATAAACAAAATATATGTATATATTTAAGGATCTGTTTCTAGATTTTTCAATGTGCCTTTGCTCTGGTTTAAGAAATTTTTTTTTTAAATAATCACTAGAATACTGTGATAATATTTTATTAATCTGTAACATATTTTTCCTTTTTTTTAATAAACATTTTGACATATTTTTCTTTAAATTGATTTACTTTGTATGCAATTAAAAATGTCCTATTTAAGTATTCATAAAACTATCTAAGTATAAATCTTCAAATGTATGGATTTATTTTTAACAAGAGAAATTTGTATAAATTTATGTATTTCACTTTCTGAAATCATTCTTTAACAATAAACATCTTTCAATATTGTGGTATTGTGGTGTTTTCTACTTACAACTGTAAGCCTCATGCTATACTTTGTTGTGCATGAGGAGTTTTAAGTCGTTTAAATAAAATAAAAAAATATTGTGGTATTCAATTTATTTCTATATTCAGCTTGGAGTTAGCTCCATGGATGCAACACATTCATGACTACCTAATATTTTTTTTTCCTGTCTTTTCTTAAAATAATTAGTTACCTGACTTTATGGACCTATGAATTAAAACTATCAGAGTAATATAAATTTTAAATTTCTAGATAATAAACTTTTTTATCTTCTTGAAATTGTTTTGAAAAGTGCATAGTGATTGTTAAATGAACTTGACCTAATATTAACTTTACCAAGAATTCCATTTGTTTCAAAAATTCTGTCAAGTTGAAATGTTTTTTCTAAAAGTTAGAAATACGAAAATTCTAACGGCTAAATAAAAAGTGGAGAAAGCTTGGATGGATGGATCTCTTATTTAACTTAAAAGACTAAACTCGACACTTTAAATCAAATTAAGAACCCTTCAAAACCGCCCTCCAAGCTTCGTTAAAAAGCATGGATTAACTAGAAATAGAAAGATGTATGAGCGCACAACGACGCAGTAACTAAGATGGCGGAAAACTCTCGCGGTTGCTTCACCTTGAAAGGAGTGGGCTAATGGGAGTGTCTTCTCCACTTACTCCTAGCTCCATGGTCCCACCGCTCCTACAACTCGGAGCGACCTGAGACCAGGCGTATTTGGAAGGACAAATCCCCCACCACATTTTCAGACCAATCTGAGTGCGCAGCAATTGATAGTCGCGTCACAATAAAATAATGCGCATTACTTTCAGAACGCACCCAGTATATATATTGTATATTTATCGTAATAACCAATAATTGCATTTGTTTAAGTATAGAAGTATGTATCTGTAAACAGTGAAATAACTTCAAACACGAATTCACAACAGTAATTAACAGTTAAAGTGATTTTCTTTTAAATATACTATTTTAAAAGAGATATCCAAAATATGGTGCTTATACTAAAAGTAATGCTGCTGAAGTCAGCAGTGTTCTTCTGAGTATTCCCTGTTCCTTGAGAACTGGTACACTGGTAATTCAGCACAATATATTATATCTGCTATTTCTAAGTTTGGCCGGTATTTTTAATAGATCTACACCATGACCGAAAAGTTCTCATACAACTTTTGAAACATGTTAAAGAAATTTATAAGTGTAGTCCCAATTATTATTGTATATTACTGTAGTCCCAATTCCAATCAGACAATTTAGTGCAAGGTATATATTATAAGCTAGTACATACAAGCTTATGATGTTCTACACATAATTTTTCTTTATCTAGGTAGAATGTAGGAATTAAGAGAATTATAATAAATAAATTTATCAAAGGAAAGCAGTCGGTCAAAAATTTTGAAGACTTAAAAGCTGTAGGGAAGATGAGTCATTTAATTTACGGAACTATCAGAAGGAATAATGAGATGTCCTCACTTGATGACAAACGAAGATCTGGCAAACCATGATATGTTCGTACGAAAGACATATGTAAGGACAAAGATCTGCTGGAAAGCTAGCCCGACAGATCAAAATATCGAGAAGATCAATGTTAAGCATTCAGAGAAAGAATCTTTTGTGCAAAATTTATATTATAATTCAGAGTAAGCCTTGAAATGGAAGCAGGAGGACAGAAATCATTGCAGGGGTAGAGTTTGTCTTTTTAGACAAGAAACTGTGTTTTACAGAAAATTCTCAGCCACCAAAAAGATAGAATTTGGTCAATTTCTATTGAATGCGTACCTGAGAGCCTGCGTTATGTTCCACATTATCAAGATACTTCTTCTGGGATGATTTTGGTGGCTATTTCAAAAAGAGGTCAACTCTAGTTATCTTTTATAGAAAAATGAGTAAAAATTAGTGCTTAATATTATAAAATGGAGGTTTTGGGGAAAAAAGTTTTACTGCTTAGTGTCCTGCATATGTATTGGAATAATTCTGCTTCCAACAAGATGATGTTCTTTCTCTTACCACATGTGTGTTTAAGGAGTGATACAGCAAATATTTAGCTGATATGAATGGCCTCCTAAATCTCCGAGTTTGAACTTGAAATTATTTTGCTATCCTAACTTAATAACTGTAAAATTTCCAATCTGAGTAAATTTAGAAATATAATTCAAAAGATATGGCAGGAAGCGCATATGGAAGCCGTACGTGCCACGTGTGATTGATTTAAAAAGAGACTTAAGCTCGTTAGGAAAGTAAAATGCGGTATTATTCCAAAACATTTATTGTAAAGATACTCAATGATTGCTACTTTAATTTAACTAAAAAAAATTGTATGATTTATTTTGTATTAATATAATAAAATGTTGAATGTGTATGAGAACTTACTGATCACCATGCAAAGTTTTTGTGACACACATGCCAGACATTTACTACTTCCCCTTAGGAAAAAAAAACTTTAAATAAAATAAAAATATATTTTTTGCTTTGTAAGAATGGAGATTTAAGTATAATAAATCTCTGTTAGTAGATTTAACTGACACCAGGTGTCTTAGTGGTAGCGCTTTGCACTCTCCTGCCACAGGTCCTGGGTTCAATCCTCAAACCGGGTAAGGCTGACTCATCCTTTCATCCCTTCAGTGGGTCTATAAAAGGAGTACCAAGCATGCTTGGAGACTAAGCATCGAGTGCTCCTCGTTCGACTGACTACTAAACCGGAACATCTGCTCCTGCAACCTAGAGTTCAAGGTCAAGAAAATTCAGATGGGCACAGTAGGCCTTGACCCTTTATGGGCTGCAGCTCCACTGAGTTTAGTTAAGTAGCTTTAACTTAACAAAAAGTATTGCATTTTTATAATGGAAAAAGAAAATGATGCATCCTCAAAATATTGTAGCCAACTTACAAAAAGTTACAGGTTCGTTTCTGAACAAAAAAAAATAATTTTCCTAAATGGAATAAAGTCTCGACTCCATAAGCAATCAATATTTTCATTTTCCCTCTATGTGAACTATATAGTACTTCTTATTTGTATTTTGACCAATCATTCATAGAAATGAAAAGAATAATGTTACTATTGTAATTATGATAATTTTTATAAGTGTACTTCGTTTTTCGTCTTCATAAAATTTCTATAGATGCTTTTTATTAGAATCTATCTCATCAAAAAACTTCTCTATGGCAACGCAAAGAGAAAACTTATCAAAATTTGCATAATCTCTTTTATCCAAATTTTTCAAAAATGGAACGTACTTCTTCTTCCTCTGTCACATTCTGTAGACTTTTTACTCACGTTTTAAGTTTTTTAAAAATATTTGAGTTCAGTTTTTTTAAAATTAACCGTTGTAAAAAGCAAATAAATGACAAATTCGATTGTTTTATTTTGCTGAAAATAAATCAAAAGTCTGTATTCCTTTTGGAATATCAGTGACTTGAAATCAAATACAGTAGTATCTATGTTAAAATGTGTTCAAAATCATCATACTTTAAATTTATTCTGCCTTCAGGCATTTAAAAACTATTTTAAGTATTTTATGTTTATAGAGAATAAAGTGCACTAGACCATTGCATTTATCACTTATGAGAAAAAATGTCTTATAGAACGCACAGTTTTTAGAAGTTTCATACAATATTAAGCAAGCAAATATTTAAAAAAGATGAATAAAAGATGATTATATACACTTCATTATGAACATATTACGCAGGAATGAGATTCATGAAAGCATTGACAAACAAAATGGTTTCTTTTATTCTTTTTATTTAGCTATTTTAGATTGCCCAAAAATATAAATACCCTTTGATGATAAATTTCTGAAATGCAAACATATAAATTTTCAAACTTCAAAACTAATTGCATACAATGGTAAACGATTATGAACGAAAAAAGTTTTCAAACATATCAAAGCCGTCAAACTAAACTAAATACTCTATAAATATTTGAAATTTATAAAGATATTTCCATTATGAAAAAGTAAAAAGAAGTTCAAATCAACTTTGAAAGGATATTTTTACACAGTTTTACTCTTAAATCAACCCCGAAAGTAAAGAAAAATGTTATTAATAAAAGCATTTGTTCCAAAATAGCAAAATAATGTAGATTTTCTATTGAAAATGAAGAAATGTTGAATTGAAATCTCACATTATTTTTTATAAATCAATGTAAAGATTATTGGTAACCCTTATAAAATGATTTTTAATTTCAAAATGTATATTTTAAGTTTTTAATGAAGTTGAAAGAGAACTTCTGAATACATGAATGGAACATATTTTTCTTTGTAATTATTATAAGATAAAATATTACAAATACTTTAAGGTATTATGAAAAATTTAAAGAAATATATTTTATTGAATAAATTCATTGCTTTCATTACTGCCACCAAAATTTCGATTTTATAGTCCAGTAAACACGTATTGATTTTTTATATACATAACTTTTTCAGCAGATTTGTGAGGTATATTCTCTTTTAAATTATATTATCTTAAAAGAAATTTATTTTTGCGATAGATTTATTGTTAATATATTTGGCAAGGTAATTCATAGTAACGAAGAGCAAAAAGAATGTAAAAAATCATCATGTTTTCGTTTTTATTCTAGAAAATTCAAAAAAAAAAAGCTAGAAGAAATCCCTAAACACGTTGAATCTTGGGAAAAAAGGGAAAAATTAAATCTTCTAAATGTGTGCCATCACATACGTCAGAAAGCTTGAGGGGCAAACCTTTATAATAGGTATTTTTAAGAAATGAAAAAAAAACCTATTATAAAAGTTCGGCACTCAGATTGCTTGACCTATAAGATAGAAACCATTCAGGTTAATTTAACTTTCCCCTCATTATCACGGGTATCCCTCATTACTAGTACTTTCTTTCTTAACCTGATTAAAAAAGTAAAAGTTTTTTAATCACCGCACTATTTTGGATATATTACAAAAAGCACAAACCACGACAGCTTAAAAACTTTCTGCACCAAAAAAATGATAATCATTCACCTGTAATAGAAATCATACACGCTGTAAAAAACCTCGGATCCAATTACGGTAAAATGTGCCGGTACTTTTACTGTAAAACTTATTTTTACCGAAGCATGCAACTGAACCAAAAAAAAAGCTGATACGATATGATATTTATGGCACGGAAAACAAAATGCAACGTTAAATTGAACACCAAAAACAGTGGAGACGCTGGTGGTACTTAAGAATTTTTATTAGATATTGTTGAGCGGGAAAAGAAATAATTTATTATTTGGATTAATTATGATTGCGGGTACCAGATTTTAAAATTTTTCTGCATGTAATTCGTTTTGCAAGTAAGCACTATGAATTGTAATTAACATTACAAGTATATTGTTCATTTACAAAATTATTGAAAATTATTTCTGTGAAATTCAGATATAGGCTTTGTTAGAGACCCAATAAATTTTCTTTTATCGCAATACATTGTTCATTTACAGAAGAAAATATTATAATACACTGGTCTTATCGGATGTACAGTGAAGCAAACAGAAAAAAACGGACCACCCTGAATAACTTTTGAACTAATGATAGGATCCTCACATTCTAGGACTCAATCTTGATGGTTCAAGAGGGTGACCTCAAATATGCTAATGAATTAGTGCAGATGATATTTTAAGTCACGAAATCAGACACAAAAACGAACTTTCTCGGAATAAACATTCCTTTTTTTAATCCGATTCATATTTATGAAATTTAGAATTATGAACGTATTCTGATTTTCCCGAACTATTTAGTATGGAGGCCATATTCCCTGCAGTCTGGGAAATATGGTATCCATAGTTTGATCAGGAGAGTGACTTTTTAATGTTAATTTTACTCTTTGTGTAATTCGTCTTATCTCGATAACCTTTTTAACGAACTGAAAAATGTTTGCGCACAATTGAAAAATTCGCTTATTCAAAGATAAATCTATGCAAAAAATAAATTTTAGTAGATATTTATTATTTTATTAAATAATAGTCAAAAATTTTGAATTGTACAGTTTTTTACGTCATTTTGAAGTATGTAATTTTACATGGCTAAATTTGAGAGATATCGGTTGAATGGCTAATGAGAAATTGAATTTTAAATCTACTCTACAACTTCTTTAAAATTCGATTTCTCAGGAACTATTCAACTAATTTCACTCAAGTTTTGTATTTTGCAATGTAAAATTACATACTTTCAAATTGTGTTAAAAAAGTTTAGATCTTATAATTCAAAATATTTTCGACTGTTATATTAATAAAATAATAAAAAATAACAAATATTTACTGAAATTTATTCACTTTTTTTTGCTTGGAATTATCTTCAGGTGAACGAATTTTATAATTATGTGCAAATATTTTTCAGTTCGCTTGAGAAGTTCTCGAAGTCATACGCAAAAAGTAAAAGTAACATTAAATTGGTCTAAAGTTTGAATCTCTCTTTCTGACTAAACTTTTTGGACTATATTTTCCAGCTTGTAGATGGGAAATATTTTGAGGATCAGAAGTCTGAATCTGGTCTAAAGTTTGAATCTGGTCTAAAGAAGTCTGAAATTGGTCTAAAGTTTGAATCTCTCTTCTGACTAAACTTTTTGGACTA
This sequence comes from Parasteatoda tepidariorum, assembly GCF_982258835.1. Classification (NCBI taxonomy): domain Eukaryota; kingdom Metazoa; phylum Arthropoda; class Arachnida; order Araneae; family Theridiidae; genus Parasteatoda; species Parasteatoda tepidariorum. The sequence goes on from NC_141756.1 coordinate 71,696,966, forward strand.
TATTTTCCAGCTTGTAGATGGGAAATAATTTGAGGATCAGAAGTCTGAATCTGGTCTAAAGTTTGAATCTGGTCTAAAGAAGTCTGAAATTGGTCTAAAGTTTGAATCTCTCTTCTGACTAAACTTTTCGGACTATATTTTCCAGCTTGTAGATGGGAAATATTTTGAGGATCAGAAATCTGAATCTGTTAAAAAAAGAGGTATGTTTATTCAGAGAAAGTCTTTCCTTGTAATGCTCTGAAAAACTCTGTGAACGCAACACCTATGGATTTTAGAATGGATATGGTTAAAATAGTCGTCTGTACTGCTGCGGATATTCAACAAAATCCATGTGTATTTGAACGAGTCCTTCTATGCTGTAACGAATGCAGTGCCAGCAATGATGGAAACTTTGAACATATTTTGTGAAATTTTCGCAAATCATCTACTTCAGCACATGGAACATTTTTTATCATTAAACATTTTAGATGCTCTCAGTCTTGTGTCTCTCACCTGTTATATTACTTTCCCATAGCATTTCTGACCATGGGTTACTATGCAATTATGAATCCCTGTGATGTCCCCTATATCCCCCAAAAGTTTGTCCCAAAAACTCTGGGACAGCCCGTATATATCTATAACGGCACTTTCTAAATATTTCTAAGTACATAAGAAACGAAAATAGTGAAGATATATTAATAATTGTTTATAATGCAATAGTTTTGAAACATTCAAGCTTTTTTTCAATATAAATTTTTTTAAATATTAAAAGTGACCTTTCTTTTGGTGCTTAAACATTTATTCAATTTAACAAGTGGCTGAATTTTTATTTCCAAGCAGGATTTTCTCATTTTTTCGTAAGTCAAAAGTATTCCTCATTAAAGTTAATATGACGTATGAAATGAAAAGTCTTCTAAAAAGCTGTTTTTAATGAATATTTCCCCCCCATTTTTCTTATACCTGACAGAATTTAAAGCGTGCTACATTTCTATTACTGTTTCTTGTAAAAGTAATTGAATCTGACACAAAAAAGAAAGTTTCAATTTTGAATGCAGGAAGAAATAATTTATTTGCATCAAAATTTATTCTAAAAGTTTAATAGAGGATTAGAAATCATAAAAGTGTTTGATTTTTGACAGCCTTTATATATCACGGCTAAAAAAAGTTTAATTTTTTCCTTGAATTGGTGCTTTTTATCAAGTGCTTCATTTTTCATCCCCCAAAAGGATTAAAGGGATCGTCTTTTTCTTAACTTATAAATGATCCAAAATTTGAATAATATATTCATTCTTTTAAATTTTTTCATTCCCATTTTAACAGCTTTTTCTATACTTTTCAAGAATACATTTAATAAAATATTTAACATTTTATAAAAAAAAAATATCTGTGTTAATAAGGAAAGAAAAAACTTTTCTTGCAGTTTTTTAAGTATTTGAAGTTTTGTTCCATTATTTATGCATATTTAGTTTTCATCATTTTTGCTGATATAACAATATGCATTTAATTTTTTTAAATTTTCAGAGAAAATAAACTTTGGTATTATATTAATTCCATTATTATTTGTTATAAGAAACATAATTAAAATGCCCTAAAGTTAAAAATCATTTTTTTTTGTTGAGAAATCAAAAGCCCCCAGCTCTATTTTCTCTCTAAGTAATAAAAACTATATTTCAACTTTTATATTAATATTCTAAATAATATTTTAACTTTTTTTAAGACATGGTATTAAAAGAAGTCGAATATCTCTGAGAAGTTTTTTTACAAAAAAGTAAAGGTAATATAAACTATGGTAATTCAAATAATAATGTAAGAAAATTATGTGGCAAAGACAAATTAAAATGTTTAGAAAAACATACTTCATGTATAAGTGTCATAGCTAATATAAATTAGATCATTCTTTTTATATTAAATTGAAAAAAGGTAACTTACACATCGCGCATTTAAAAATCTTACAAAAACCACAATGCTTAACGTATGTGAAACTCTCTGAGAGTTTGGTGTGTTTATTAAACAACAATATCTATGCGAACAATTTGAAAATAGCTTATAATTATTCTTTAAACTTCGTTAAAAATTCGGTTTGTCGAACAATTTCTGTTAAATTATTCTTTAAACTTAGTTAAAAATGGCTCGTGGAACTATTTCTGTTTAAAAAAATTGCAAACAAGGAGAAAGAATTTGTTAATCTGATAATTGATTAATAAGCCTAACGTACATCAAAATATTTATTTTCCACACAAGTAAATGCTTGTAAGATTCAGAATTTTTATTTAAAAAAGCATTCGCCTGTTTAATAATATTTATTTAAGATAGAAATATTTCCTTTCGAATTAGGTTCGTGCAGTGATGAAGAAGTCACGATAGCGCACTAACCACAATATAATTGAGAAATAATATCTTATTGTGTTTCAGAAAAAATTACGAAAAATATAAAAAATTTGTTTTTCGATTTAATTTCTGATTAGTGGCAAAGGTAGAGAGAGATGTGCATGAAAATGTAACACAACAGAGAATAATAAATCCGAAGCTTAAAGAAAAATATTAGGCGATGCTTATCTTATCCTAGAAAATTGGCATGTTCTAATATCGCCAAATGGCGATACGTTGGCTAACCACAGATCGGATCGGTGATTAACTGTGAATTTTGAACATAATTATTAGTTAAAAAATGGAAACCTTAAAATATAGCGGGTGAGAAATAATCATTAGAGGTACTCGATTAAATGAGTTAAAAAATAAAATGTAAAAGGAAATGGGCAGGGTATTATTCAAATATAATGTAGAGCCACATTAAAAATAGAAATCTTTTAGATGAAAGTGAACTAAATGAATAAATATGTCGGAATATTGTTTCAGTGTGTCATTACCCTTAAAAGAGTGATAGTACTTAAGAGAAATAATGATTATTAAATGGCATGAATATACAATAATAATATTTTTCTTCAGATTAGATTATATATTACAGTTAAAACAAGAAATATACATAATGTTAAACATGAGACAATATAGAATATGTCTTAATTTTAAAACAGTTAAAAGTTAAGATTGTTTATCACATTAATCTTTTTCTCAAAAAAACCCTTAAACATTGAAAAAGAAAAATTTTAATAAAAATACATCGGGAAGTAATCCCTATATTTTAAAGCACTTTTGAAAATATCAGTTCAAATAACTATATAAAATGAACTGAGGTTTTACTGTGAAAAATTTTTTTTTCCTCTGCTTAAAAATAAACCTCACATTTGAACTCTAAGTGGAAAATAAAAGTATTTCAATACTTTTAAAATGTTAATGTTATTTTTAAATGTTTTCTATGTTACTTGAATATGAAGGCATCAAAGGAAATTCTTTAATTCAAACGGATTACTTTCTTTAATTTTGACTTACTTTTACTGTTTTAGAACTTTTATTTGATCTTTAACGCATTTTTTCCAACTCACTTTAAAAACTTGTAAACTTAGTTTGATTTCCTAAGAGTTTAATGTAAATGAGTGGTTATCGTACTTTGATCTTATGAAAACTTATTCAAAAATAAGGTGGATTTGTTATTTAATAGAAATAAGACTTATTTAAATTTTGAAACTTTTTTAAAAGAAATCTACCTTTCTTTGAGTGTATCAAATGGTGACGTATGTGAGTAATATTTCAGTTTATTTGTGCTTTTAATGCGTTTAATAGAATTTAAAAAAGAGAACCCTAGATTTTTCAAGTGATTCATGATAATATATTTTTAGTGTATACTTATCTAGCATGCATTTTACGGTGAGTAATTTTTTTTGATCAAACTTGTTCGTTGCAGTTTTACTTTTTTTAAAGTTTGCATGAACGTAAAATCACTTCTTCAAAAATACGTTTATTTATTTCTGATTGGTAGTTCTGTAGTTAGAAAGATTTTGTTCTGCACTAAGTCTAAGAGTTTTATTCTCTGAAGTATTGTCACACGAAACTGGATATTCAATCTTTGACTCTTATGTAATTCCTTAGAAAATAATTTACAGCCTATGGTAAGCTATGGTAACCTATATTTTAACCTTCAATTAAGCCAATGATTAAGACTATGATATGCCATACTATGGGAACACAACACACAGTTATGGTAAGTTTAAGTGAAGCTAAACCACGTTTATTTAGTTCTGATTGGCAGTTTTGTAGCTAGAAAGATTTTGTTTTTCACTAAGTCTAAGAGCTTCATTCTCTTAAGTATTGTCACACAAAACTAGATATTCTATCTTTGGCTCTTACGTAATTCCATAGAAAATAATTCACAACCTATGGTAAGCTATGATAACCTATATTTTAACCTTTAATTAAGCCTATGATTAAGACTATGATATGCCATACTGTGAGAACACACCACACAGTTATGGTAAGTTTAAGGGAAGCTATATCGTCAGTTTGTTGAAAATAATGATTTTATATGTACTAGACTCATAAAACAAACGTGTGAAAATACATCACACAGGTATAGTGAGTTTATGGGAACATGTCCCATAGCTATAGTCAGTTTATTGGAAGTTTATGTACTATATTGTATGTACTAGATTCATAAGATTAGAGTAGTTTAAAAGTTTAGTTGCAGGAGCTCATTTAAACCATTCAGAGTATGAAAAAAAGCTTTTTTAATACAGCATTTTCAAAGAGCACGGAGAGATTGGCACCCTATAAAGACATAGGTATACAGTGACTTTTTTCTCTTCAGGCTTTTGAGCCAGGACGGGATAGATTAGTTCCTCTCGTAATCAATGAATTGTTTTACTATCCGTGAACAGAGTGAAAAAAGAGGGAAAAATGGGTACATGAAATAACTTCGAATTTAATGTTTGGTTTTCAAGTTCTAGAACTCAATCTCAATTCAATGGTGTGACCTAAAAAATTGCTAATTATACAGTGAAGACGATATTTTAAGTTAGGAAATCAGGTCCAGAGACATACTTTCTCTGAATAACCATGCGTTATCGACGATCATTTAGATTTTTGATCCTCAAAATATGGGAGGGGACCCAAATAGTTTCAGGAGAATGGTCAAAATCTGGGATTAAAAATGCTAATTTTGCTTTTAATCTCATTTCATCATAAATCGAGAACTTATAAGGAGGATCGAAATATTTTCACACACAATTGTAAAATTCGTTTATCCAAAGATAATTCCATAAAAAAAATTTCAAAAAAATGGTCTTCACTGATCAATTTTCAAAAACATTTATTGTTCTTATTATTTTATTTAATAATAGTCGAAAGAATTTCCAATTGTAATGTCTACAAATATTTACATAATTTTATAGAATGTCTAATTTTATCGGGCAAAATGCATAATTTGAACGAAATCGGTTGAAAATTTCCTGAAAAATTGAACTTCAGAAAATTGAAATTTCATTTCTCAGTAACAATTCACCTGATCTTGCTCGCATTTTATATTTTGTCATTTAAAATCAATTCATTTGGTTTCAACATCATTTCTAAAAGCAAATGTTTGAAAGGATAAATAACTGGAAAACTACGAAAATTTCGTTACCTTTAAAGGTAATTCAGACAGGTATGATATACATAAAAGAGATTTTGGACTAATTTAAAATTTATTCTGAAGCAATGCCCCAATAAAATTAATTTTCAATCAAATATTTTGTAGTGTAAACTTTATAAACCATAATAAATTTGAGAATAAATTGGTCTCCTTATTTTGTTTTGCATTATATTAAGTCGCATCGTCCACGTTGAATGCTCAGTGCATGTTAGATGTAAAGAATCATTTATCAAACTTGTAGAATAAAAACAATGAGTTTTCCATTATCTCCATTCTATTTATTTGACAGCTAAATTTTACTAAAGAGGCCTGACACTCCAGGCTCTTTAAAAATGATAAATTGTATATTTATAAAAAGGTCTAATAAAAAGAAAAATAAAGAAAAATAAATAAAATCCCATTTTACTATGCATTTTTAGGCTGTATGAGAGCTGTTAGAGGCAGACTTTATTTTTCTTAAGGAGGAAAAAAAGAAAAAGTGTTGGTATTAAAATTGAAATGTAAATTGCTGAAGTATGAATATAAAATTTTAAGTTCAATTGAATTCTTGAAATTCTTGAAATCGCATATATATTTTAATGATTTATTATGGATACTGACCCACGAAATGTAGGGGGTGGAAGGTATATGGGAAATAAGATCCCAATACTATGGTCAGGAGAGAGGTCCAAAATTTGGACAATTGTGAAATTCATTTGTTTAAGGATAATTTCGCTAAAAATATAATTTTTAATAAATATTAATTATCTTTTATTACTTTATTTTTAAAAAAAATGTAAACATACAGTCGAAAAAGTAAGGTATATAATTGTTTAGGTCATTTTAAAGAATGCAGTTGTACATTGCAAAATGCAAAATTAGAGTGAAATCTGTCGAATAGTTCCTGAGAAATTGATTTTTTGTAAAAGTTGCATTTTCATTTCGTAACTTAAAATATAGTCTGCATTAATTAAATAGCATATCTGAGATAACACATTTGACCTATTAGAATTGAGGCATATAAAGTGAAGATACGATCATTGGATAAAAATTTATTTGGAGTGACCTGTATATTATTTCTTTTTCTTGCACTGTACATCAGATAAAACAAGAATGTTGCAAAAATTTAAAAAGAACATAATTATTTTAAAAGTACGTTTGAATATTTCAAATCCATTTTTTAAACGTAATTTTTGTTCAAAGTAAAATTAGCATTTCATTTTCAACTGATACTTTAAAAGTAAATTCGTTTTAAAAAAATATTTTATTTAGCATATGCATAATAAAACAACAAAATGTTGTACTTAAAAGCTCAACAATATTGAAAACAACTGAAAATAGTTAGAAGAACAAAAAAAAATCATTGTATGAAAAATTTCAGAAAATGAAATTTATTCAGAAGAAGTCTTTTCTTCTAACGAAATTTGAAAACAATTATTTTTATGTTTGTTTTTATGTTTGCAAAAGCATGTTTGAAAGTGTTTTTATGTTTGAAAGTGAAACAATAATAAGAATAAAAGTAATATAAAAACAGAAATGTGGATTAAGAAGATTGTTAATATGAGAATAAAATTTTTTTGTGCAAAAGAATAAACAGTTATATTGAAATTACAAAAATATACTCATTTCTCGGGAAGGGATATTTAGATTTTTAGTTAAACTTTAAATTTTTTTCAGAATTCTTTAAGAAAATAAATCGTTTTACGGAATATTTTTCGGTGTATTTACAAGGCTAGTTTTTAAAATTTTTTCTCTTAATTGAAGAATGTTTACATTGAACTGTAAAAAAAGATTTATAAAAGTTCATGAAAAATTTCTATATTTTTTAAATACTTCAATAGTTTAAAAAAATAAGTTTAAAAAATAATAGGTTTTTTATTCGAAAGAAAATTTATTGTTTTTAAAATTTATGCATTGATCAGTCATTTTATATTTATATTCGGTTTTTGCTTTTTACTTTCTAAATATTACTTTTTTTGAAGAAAATTCTTATTATTTTTTGCACAGTATCAATTTACTGATGAGCAAATAAAAGTTTAACACTCTACCAACACTGTCATGCTAATGCAAAAAAATTTAATTTAGTAAATAAATCTGAATTTGATGACTTACGAATAAGTTGCCCCGATTTTTAATTCTGGTATGAGAGAAAAACTTCTCTTCCTTTGTTCTCTAAATTTGAAATAATGAGGAACATTTTTATTTATTATCTTAAATGTAAGAAATTCTCAGTTCATAAGATTTAAATTCCAAATTATTTAAAATTTTTTATTTATTTAAAAGGTCTTAAAATTTAAGTACTTATAGTTTTTTACGTTTATAATTTTTAAATTAATAAGTCACTAAACTTGCAGTCTTTAGTAAACATAAGGGATCTTTTGAAAGCTTTTTCACCAAAATAAATAAATAAATAAAATTAAAAAATGCAACAATTTCAGTAACATAGTTTTTAAATTAAATTTAATATACTATTTTGCTAGAGATAATTGACTTTTTTTCATGTATATTTAAAAAGAATGTATATCTTTAGCAATTTAAAAAATATTGAACCTCTTAATAAAAACGTCCATATTTATTCCACGCAATGATTTGAAATGAATTTACGCTTTTCAAATAATTTCTCACATTTCAATGATTTGACAATTTGAGAGAAAAATTTTTGTATCTTAAAAGTGTTAATCTAAAAACCCTTTTGGATAAAAATGGAATTTCTTATAAATTCTGTCTTCATGAAATGCAGTATTATTTTTTTTAAAGTTTAAATTGATTTTCTTTTAAGAAAATAAATAAGTTTAGGCAAATAAATTTTTTTTTCAGAAGAACATTAAATATACTATAATAAACAAAATTAAATGAAGATTCTAAAAAAAATCATAAAGTATAATGAAACTAATTAGACTAATTGTCTACCTAATAAAAGCATCTTGAGCGTTTTTCGCATTTTTAATCTTTTCATTTTTCATGTTATATTAATATATTTTATCTTTATGTTTTGTTGCAGTTATATTATATTACAAAGAAAAATATTTATCGATATTTTTGACTTGTGACTTGAAAGTAAGTAAAGATTTGTGCTTACAAGATAAAAAAGTACTCAGTTTTGGAAAATAATATTTAAATTATTTTCACTTCCTATAATAGACAGATTGCTATTACATGTAGATGTTTTTGTCTTCTTAAGCTACTGGCATTGGATTAGACACACTATTCTACGTCATTTAAGCCTTTTTTGAGTAAGTTTTCATTTAGTCTACCAGAAATTACCTTTTTAATTTCTTTGAAAAAAGCTCTTAAATTCTTCTTTTTTAAGAATTTGAAGACTGAGTGTATATCGCGACATACACTCGACATACTGAAGCGGTAAGATATTCCTCGATTAAAAACTTAATTCACTTTAAATATATACAAATTGGAATTATCAGTCGACATGTTTCAACCTCTAAGAATAGAGACTGATAAATAATTTCATTCAGTTCAAAATTATACAAATAGGGCTATTGACTTGGGCCGGGATGGAAAGTTTGTAGGACTTTGGGCTCATGTCAAAACGGTCATGAGTTCAATCACCGCCGGCCGAAGAGTAAATGGTAACTGGGGCACGTTTACTCTATCGGGTCACAAAGTCTTCCACGTTCTCATAACAAATCAATACCTCTGGTGGTACTGAACTGGAGATTGATCGCTCGCTGGTTCAGGTCAAAATTACAATCGTTGGATGAATAAAAGGATTTATGAATGAGTCCTTCCCTTTAAACTGGCTGTGATGTATTTTTGGCCATATATGGAGTCACTAAAAACAGGAAATGCACTGTCTGCCTTAAATTCGCTTGGTTTCACCAAGTTGGCTAATTGGCAAAAACATTAAAAACAACGATACATTGAAAATAACAGTCGACATGTTTCAATCGTTAAAAATAAGACTGATTAATAATCGTCGCATTTTGCTTCAAAAATATAAAAATTTGAAATGACATTCCGCATGCTTAAAGCTCTCAAAAATAAGAGCTATTTCTGAGAGCTTGAGTCATTTCGCCCAATAATTCAAAGTTCATGTAACTAATTATCAAAGATCAAATATGTAACTTGCAAAACCGAGGAGGAAATTACAATCTGTATTTTGCATACGAACTGTATACTGAAATAAAAAAATTTGTCTCGATTTTTTATAAGGAATTAAAGTTTCTGCTTTCATTACGCAGTTTTAATTTTTCTGAGTCGCATTGATCCAGAATTTTTTTCTTCTCAATTACCTTAAGATTTGTATCGTTTTAAACCTTAAATTAGATAAAATAAAAAATTTAAAAACTGATGCTTTAATGATACTGGCAGGAAAGTAAACTCTTGGCCAAAGCGTTTAACAATAGCTCTCACAACAGAATAACGATCAACCAATTTTCCCCTAAATCCTATTTCACTGACTTCTGTTCAAAATACGTGAGGCTTATGATAAATCTTTCTGTTTTAAAAAAAATCAAGAATTCTGTAAGAAATTTCGAAGTTCACCTCTTACACGTCGGGATGCTGAATTTTTCCCATTTTAATCCCAATTCGAAAACAGTGAGAACGTGCTCTGGATGAAAACAAAGCTGATTTACTGGTTGAACTGAGAATTTCGGGAATAAAAAGAGAATGCATTCTATGAAAGAGGAAGGGTATTTTTCATTTTCAACAGTAAAGCAGCAGAAAAATTGCTATTGGATCACGTGATGTATCACGGGAGATAAAATTTGCAAGAGACAGTATATAAATCGAACCAATTGGATTTTCTACGTTTTTTTTTCCAGAACTGACGAAGCATTTTTAGGAAATTTCGTATTTGGAATTTCATTTTTGAGTTTTGAGAATAGCATTTGCATTGCCATTTCAAAATCAGTATGACTTCGGAAATTCGAAAGAAGAATATTGCATTACGTTCCTAAGAACTTTATTTTTAAAATTTTTCTGTTGTATATTTCTGGTATTTTTACATTTCAATAAGCATATTTGCAAATGTACGGCTGTTTATTGGTAAATAAACATGAGCTGAAATTAGGAAAATCAATTTAAGTTCATAAACAAGAAAACGAATTTCAAAGAAAGTTATCTATATTACATAAAAGGAAGGTTACAGTTCTTCCAAAGTATTTTACGAGGGTGAAAAGAGAGAAATGTCCAAGCAGCTTGTCGAACTAAATTTCTCATTCAGAGAATTTTCCAGAAAACCACTTGAGACTCAATTACCACCCTCTATAAGCAGAAAAACATGAGCTGAAATTATGAAAGTAAATTCTTCCAAAGTATTTTAAGAGGAAAAAAATAGAAAATTCACTTAAATCGTTCGTCTAATATTGTAGAGGCTCGCTTAACTAAATTTCTAATTTCGTGAAGAGAGCTTGAGGCTCAACATAATTTCCATTTTCTAAAAACACTTAGAGTCTCATAGAGAGCATTGTGTATTATTGAAAAAAATTGAAATTTGGTACTCATAGTGTTTTTTTTAATTTCATTTTTCATTCTCTGAAAACCATTTGAGGATTAAAAATGGAAAACAATTGATTCTCAACTACCACCGTCTATTGGTAAATAAACATGAGCTGAAATTATGTAAATAAATTTAAAATAAAAAATAAGAAAAAAATTAGAACGAAAGTTACCTATATTAAATAAAAACGAAAATTAAAATCCTTCTTAAGTATTATATACAAGGAAAAAAATATAAAAATTCGCTTAAATCGCTTGACTAGTATTGTAGAAGCTTACTTTCTAAAGTTCTCATTTCCTGAAAAGAGCTTAAAATGAAGCATATTTTCCTATTTTCTGAAAGTAACTTCTTTTTTTAAGTCACTGGGAGTACAATAGAGAGCAATGTCCAGAAAAATTATTTAAAAAAAAATGAAATTCGAAAAAAATGAACTTATAATGTTTTTTTTTCTCTTACTCCATTTCTTATTTTCTGAAAACCATTTGATGATTAAAAATTTAAAGCACCAAAATTCCTAAAAAGGACGTAGTTAAAAAAATTATTTATTGAAAGAAATATCCTTTATAATACCTTTTAATGCATTCGGAACTTGCTAGCAGCGTTTTCCTTCTTACTCCATTTAAGATTTTAATCAATGACTCATTAGAATATAGTTACCTAGGGTCATTTAGTTTTGTTTATTAAATCTATTATCGCCTATTATTTAAATTTCTATTATTTTAATAATTTGTAAACATTTATTTACTTTTTTAAGATAAAATAAAAATTAGATTTGTTGCTTTTTTCTGGCAATAACAACAAGAAAAAGTTATGCAATGGCCATTTGCAATCACTCATCTTATAGCTAGCACTTCATTTCATTTTAGGTCGCACATCGAACCAGTGAGATAAAATTTTAGGTATGCTATTTAAAGCCTTTTTCAGATGATTAAACTTAGTGCTTAAAACAATTTTTTTAGAACGAAAAAAAATCAATATTTGGTTCTTTAAGTGTTTTTTTTAAATGTTTTTAATCGTTAGATTCTATAAAATTTTAAAATAAAAAATACACATTATTTTATTAAATATCTCGCTTTTTTCCGCTTTTTTAAAAAAAATAAATTTAGTTTATCTGTTGTGCTGCTTCTTATTCCACTTGATCCAGTCCTTAGCTGGAACAAGACCAGAAGACCGTTCACCCTAAGAAAGTCACGAACCAGCATAGGATTTTCCAAGAGCTCAATCTTCTTCAGTTCTAAACAAGAGAGCAAATGGTGTGGAGTAGATTGGTTTGACCTATACTTGAGGCACACAGAAAACTTTTTTTCCTTGCACATATGAAAGTGTACGAGTGAGTCTACTAATCTGGTAATGATAGTCTGTGATTTTCTATCACCCTTTAGCTCTAAGGCAGTAACAGAATGTTTTTGTTGGTATCAGTCATGGGCAGGTGGAATCCATTTCCATCTTTCGAGAATATTTCGCTATAGTTAAAAAACACTATTTTCTCTAGTGCTCCAGCAGAGCTCTTATTTGTCAATTCATCGGCCGTGTCACTGAAGAAGAGGTCAACATGTCTAAAATTATCTTTAGATGATAAGTAAACATATTAAGAAAATATAGGGTAAAAACCAGAAGTATTTGAGAAGTTTAAAATTTTAAGACTACGGGCATCATGCCAGTTTCTCATTGCATAGACAAGTTCAACAAGTCTTATAATTCATCTGTTATTAATATAACTCACTATTGCACAAAATCCATCTAACTTATTAAAAATTAATTTTTAAACAGGAGAAATGAAACATTAACAAAAATTTCTATAATTTTTGAAACCACTTATCATTATTATTTTTTACCTTACCATTTATAGACAAATCAAGCGTCAGTTACCCATGCAATTATACCAAACAAGAACAGGCGAAAATTCTTTTTAATTATTTAAAAAAAATATTTATTTACATAAATTAATATTACCAAACATTTTTACAACTGACGATGTTAAAGTTTAGCAAAGGAATAACTCACATATTGCAAAAATTTCACCTCCCATTCAACAACTATTTACAACCAAAAAGAGCTTTTATTTTGCTCAAATTGTACATATCGCTTGTCATGAGGCGCAATACTGGTTTACTTCATAAGAAGCCACAAACTCTACAGTATAAGTGACAGGAAATTGGTTTATCTCTAAACTTTAAAAACGTGGGTTATTACTTTTTAACTTCTAAATCTTAAATGATTAAAAATCACATTTTTTTTACTTTGAAAAGAAGCGAGAAAAATAATTAGCTTATTTTTTACGTAAGGTAACAGAACCAAATATGGGCACTTTACACAATATTACTATATAAAATATAGCCACTGCAAAAGAGCTATACTAAATCACTACACATGATGTAAGTAATAGCATTTGTTCTGCAGTGGCCTATATGGTTTAAAAGAGTCCTGATAGTCCGTATTGTGTCGTTATTATCCTTTATGAGGATGACACACATCGATGTATTCTCCTACAATCCTACAAGGAGAATACATAGCCGAATTTTCAAATTTTGTGCATATATTTATGGAGTTTTCTTAGCATAAAGAAAACAAATTAACTTTCGTACATTTTAAACATGTTGCACACGCATGTAAATTGTAACTTGAAATATATATTTACTTTAGCTGCACCTACAATTAAACCAAATTCTATTTGAAGTAATGATTACCTCTTCACTTTTTCAGGATTAATTTTAACACTCTGTATACCGAAATGGCTGAAATGAGGAAATTTCCCATTTATCATAAAGGCTATTATTACACTACCCCAAAGTAGTGCCATTACTCGTTTGAATTTAGTTTTCACATTGGTGTCATTAATAGAAGTTTGAAAGCATGCTTTAAAGAATGTTGTAGTTTCAAATTTAATATTATTATTTTTAGCAGCATTCTTCAAATATCTATAACATTCTTCTGGCTTATCATCTATGGGCTTAATGTTGCCCATATTTAAGGCACCGTACATGGTGTTCTTTAACATAAAAAAAATAACATTTATACATTTTTAACATTTTGCTCAAAAGTATGACTTTTTAACTAGTGAAATAAAATCGCTTCAGCTACAGACAATTAAACCAAACTCTATTTGAATGAAACAGTTCCTCTTCACTTTTTCAGGATTTATTTTAACACTCTGTATACCGAAATGGCTGAAAAGAGGAAATTTCCCATTTATCATAAAGGCTATTATTACAGAACCCCAAAATAAAGCCATTACTCTTTTGAATTTAGTTTTCACATTGGTGTCATTAGTTAACGGAAGTTTAAAAGCACGCTTTAAAGAATGTCGTAATTTCAAGTTTGCTATTCTTATTTTTAGAAACAAGCTCCAAATATCCATTACATATTCAGTGCAAGCATTATTTATCACACTGAAAACTATACATGTCACTCCCATGGTTTTTTGTTCGAATTTAACGACCGGTTTATTTCAAAACAAGTTTTCCGTCGTTAGATAAGTTACATTTGCATTTCATAGCATTTCACAAACAAGTATATAAATGCGTTTCTAAACTAATTTTAACATGTATTCAAGATATTAAAATGTGATTATTTGATATGCATTATATATTGAATAGGGGTACATTAGGGCTGTTTGAATTGCAGGACACGCACTTGATATTTATTAATTGAAAAACTTTGACATTTTATCATATGAATAATTTAATGTACCCTTTGCAAGCTTTTTTAATGGATGGTTTTTAAAACGGACAAAATTAGTAGCCACTTTATTAATAACCACATTGAGAAAAAAAGTATGGTCCAAACTACCGGAATATGGATTAATTTTTGATATTCATGGTACCAAACACCAAAAAGTAAGCTTAATAGTTGAGAAATTCCAGCGAATTGGTAACAACGTTTGGTAAAATTAACAATAAAATAAAATTTCATTATCATACTGTATGGTAGTAAAAAATGGTAAAATTAGCTAATTTATTTCATAAAAAAAGTAATTTTTACAGTGCTAGTGTAATTTTCAATAACAAAAAACCTTTTTCACAACCTTTATTTAATTAAGTAAGCCCTTGTTAACGTTGTTTTCAGTGTGTTAGTTGTTTTTTTCCCTTTTATATAGGCATCAAGATAACATCTATAAACTTTACAAACATTAAAAAATACGCATTTGCAAATATACAAAAGGGGCTTCTCTGGATAAGCAGTATCACCCACCAAACCTTGTGTAGCTCAGAGGTAAAGGGTTCGAATCCCACTGTAACCCTGGATGTATCTTCGGGCTGTTTTTCCCTGAATTGTATTATCTGTCTTTTTTACTTAATGAAGGTTTATAAGCTGTACATGTACCAATAAATAAACATATAAATCCCTATACAAGACTAAACTGGATCAGTAGTTTAAATGTTTACAGATCAGACTGTTTGAACTTTAAAAAAAAAAACATACTGATAGTGGGATCAAATTCCACCACAACTTTAAATGTATCGACTTATTGAGTCATTTATAATTACACGTATGTACCTATGGATCAGGCATGTGTATTTATTACAAAATTGCCCCGAAATTAACTGATCGCTAAGAAATAGTTCTTAGTAGATCAGTGAGGGTAAGGCAGTTGTCAGAGAGCGATTGAGTGACCACTTTGATAAGCTTGTGATGAGACTGACGGTGAGCGGAATTGATACTCGTTAAACTGTTCTAGTGTAAAGAGCTCGACTTTGGACACAGGTCGTCGGATAACCAAAGCGGGGTAGCCATCCTCTCTGCAGAGAATCAAAATTGTGATGGCAGATCTTCGAATTCTTCCCAGAGATGCTTCTCAGACCGTCGCCAATAGCCTATTAAATATAGTAATACTACGTCGTTACAAAGTTAAGTTTATAAGCCCTTTATCTGGTTGACAAACAGATAGCACAAAATAGAAAAATCTATCACAAAAATATACCCAGGGATCCGAAGGAATTTAAACTCGCCAATTTTATGCTACAGTAGATGCATCTTGGTAATGTCCTTCTGTAACTTGTGTTTACTGCTCTTCAACTTGACAAAATTTTAAAATAAATCATACTTTGTAATAAGCAGACGAGCAAGCATATGCCTGATAACAATAAATAATTAAATAAATACTTGAAATATATTTTTTTACAAATTTTTTACAGCAGTTTCGTCTTTTACTATTCAAAATGGAGGTAGTAGGTTCGAATCAAAGCATAAAACTTGGTGCAACAATTTTTTGTTACACATCCAGTAAAACGAGCTTTATTTTCTTTATCGTAGTAATGTTTGATGCTCATGATGTTTGATTGTTTTACTTTGAACAAATCTTATAAGTCATTTTCACTGCATACACTGCATCTAGGGGAATCGCAAAAAGTGTGATTATTTCCTTAGGGAACCTTGCAGTATTGCTGTTCTGTTAGCTGCCCTGAAGAGCGTAGATGTAGTGGGTTCGTAACCCAATACAATCTTTTAATAACGAGAAACAATATACGTATCTTAAAAATTATTATTATTTCATGTTGTTGTAGTTCATTTACGTCTCACTAAAGCTGCACAATGGGCTATTGGCGACGGTCTGGGAACCATCCCTGAGGATGATTCGAAGACATGCCATCACAATTTTGATCCTCTGCAGAGGGGATGGCACCCCGCTTCGGTAGCCCAACAACCTGCAAGCGAAGTCGAGCACTTTACGGTAGCACAGTGTAACGAGGACCAATACCGCACACCCTCGGTCCCTACGCAGACTGATCCAAGTGGTCACCCACCCGCACACTGACCGCAGCCAGTGATGCTTGACTTCGGTGATCTGCTGGGAACCGTGTCTTAACGATCAGTCCACTGCGGGACATTGTTATTTCATGTTCTACGTTTTCGCAAGAAAAAGCAAACCATCATACATTTTAATTTTATTAGAAGAATGTTTTGAAGTTCTAAGACATATATTTCTTTTATTACATAGTCAATTACAAATATTTATGATGGATCAAAAATGGATACTATTGTTCGTCCATTGACTAATTAAAACTCTAGCAGAATGTTCTATACCGTCATTGGTCATATTTAAACTGTTAAAAGGTAATAATTACATTGTTGGATATTAAGTATATTTCAGATTTATATTTGTATATTATTTCTATTTCTCTAAAGTAATGAATATCTTATGTTTGAAAACACAGTTCTTAAGTTTAAAAATCATAGTCTTAAACATTGAATGCAGTTCTAATTTTATTTAAGTTTAAAAGTCATGAAATTTGTGAAACAAGTTTTGCATGGGAGATTGAACTAATGAAATTTATTAACTCCGAATCTTAAATATTGAATACTGTTCTAATTTTATTTTAATTGAAAGTTGAAAGGTTATGAAATTAGTGAAATAGGCCTTACATGGAAACTTGAATTAAATTCTCCATAAAAAGCTATTTAAGATATGAGAAAAATGATTTTCTTTTTATTGTGGTAGTTTAGAACGGTTGAGAATTTTTCAAATGATATGACTCAAAATATAAAATGCATAAAAAAGTTTTATATTTCTGACAATTTAATACGCGTAGTGTATCTAACTTTCCTAACTATATCTTCCACTCAATGATCACTCTTGAGACTCACGTATAAAGATGAATTACAGATGAGTTTTGGAATGAAAGTGACCAATGCAATCGCACAATGACTGTTGAGGTCAAATCACATATATTTATGAAACCCTTTCACAGAAAATGTCTTGTTGAAAAATGACTAAAATTTTTTTTAAAAATTTTAGGACCAAAACTATGATTAGGGGGGCCATGTTGAAATTAGACACAAATAGCGTGACTACAGATGGTGGCTCGTATGTTAAAAATGTCCCTATAATTTTTTTTATTTATTAGCCAGTTTTCTTAATTTTGTTGTCTTAGGAAGATTAAAGTCACGTAATTAAGCAATCTGCATGCTGAAAATAGTTTATTAATTTTTGAAGAGGTTTTATGCTAATTTTTTTTAGGGGGGGGGGAATGTTTTGGGGAAATTTCAAGAATTTCTTA
This sequence comes from Parasteatoda tepidariorum, assembly GCF_982258835.1. NCBI lineage: Eukaryota > Metazoa > Arthropoda > Arachnida > Araneae > Theridiidae > Parasteatoda > Parasteatoda tepidariorum. The sequence continues at coordinate 71,714,904 of NC_141756.1, forward strand.
CTTGGAAGTAGCAACTTTCATGGCCGTAATTTCTTTTCTCATAATATTAAATATCATATTTTCCATCACAAAAAAATTAAGACGATGGTATAAGTTATTTTTGGTTAGTAAAAAAAATAAAAAGTTTTTTTTTTTTTTTTTTTTTGCCAAGGTGAGTTTTGCTTTTGGTCATTAAAAATAAAAAAAGTGGTTTGTTAGCCGAAAAACGTAAAGATTTTTTTAGCACAAAAACAAAATTTCAAAAGCTTTTTTTATAATAATATTCAGTGTCATATTTTGCAATTCAGAAAATATGAATGGGATGTTTTTCGTTTTTAGTTAGTCAGAAAATAAAAAGTGGTTTTTAGCTAAAATAAATCAAGTTTTCTTTATTGCCTTGTAACCTCTGTAAGTAACTCCGCATCCATCATTTTTCAATAAAGTCGATTGAGTCAAAACATTTTTGCGAAATAATAGAGCTGAAGACCACTCTTTATTTTTTGAATTAATAAAAACGAAAAAAAAAGATTTTTTTGGAGAATTTTATGCTAGAAAGTGTAACAATTAACATTATGTGAAAAAAAAAGTTCAAAAATGTTTTTTTGGGTGATAGAAGAGATCTTAAAAATCATTTTGGCTCTAACCACTCATAAATTTTTTTCTGACCAGAAACATAAAAAAAAAATCACGTCTTGATTTATTTTTTTGATTAAGAATTATCACAATTAAAATTTTGTGAAAAAAAGTTGCATTAAGCGCTAAGATTGTGTGAAACTTTGTTTTTGTGCTATTAAAGAAATCTTATATTATTTGGCTTAAGACCACGTTTTACTTATTATATTTTAAAAACCAACACCCTCTTGATTTTTTTATGTTGAAAAGTATGATAAAAAAATGAGAAAAAATTAAGGTGGTGAAGGTTGCTTTTTTCCAGTTAAAAATTCGCAAAAATTGCTAAAAAGACACTCCAAAATATTATCTCCATAAAGCTGCTTAAAAATTTACATTATTGATTTCAATATTTTATTCGCTTAAATACGTAATGTAAACTTCTTTCTCTATCTAATAACACAAATTTTATAATACGTATTGTAAAAGGGAGATTACATAGATATTTTCATAGATTTTCACAGCAACTTTTGTACACATATTATAAAAGGGAAATCTAAAATGCTTTTTGGAAATAAAAAAAAAGACATGTTTTCATTTTAAAATAAAATATACGTTTTATCGATGCAGTATAAAAAATATTTATAGTTTAAGTGATGCTTATACGATAATGTATTACAGCAGTAAACATTGCAGTTAAAATGTATGAGTTTTGCTGTGTTTAAATATGCAACGATGATAGGATAAAGATATGATTGGTTCTATAATTTTAAAAAAAAATTCAGGAAAAGTGCAGATTTTGCATAAATAAAGATTAAATTCATGTACTTCGTTCCTGATTCACTGCCTATTTTCAAACATACGAATATTTCTGATAGTTCAAATTATACATTACTGTGTAGAAGAAGCTGAAATAATATTTTTGAGATTTCTCTAGGATTTTAAAGTAATAAAACGACTTTAAAATATCAGAAAATTTTACAGGCGTTTTGAAAACTTAAAAATTCTCGATTTAAAGTTATTTTTGCTTGAATTTTTAAATTTAAAACTTACACAAATCAATCTAAGCATGAAAGCACTTTTTTTATTGTTTTTATTACAACGGGATTTTTGTTTTTATTTATTGTTAATAATAATTCCTTCTATGAGCGTTTGCCTTACGTTTTATTGCTAATTATCAAAGTATTTCACCAATCACAAACCAATTTCTCTTCCCTTGGAAATAGAGTTTGATTCTAGAGTAAAAGGTGCATAAAGGAAAAATTCAGCACAGGTATTTCCCAAATGCCCTTCTCTCTGAGGGATAATCTTTATTCAATGACAGAAATATCTTTGTAACTCTAAGAGAAATTAATCTAACAGCAACTCAAGAAAGGGAGTCATTAGTTATTAATCTCCATAAGTAAACGAAACAATCCTTTTCATACTATGAAAAATTTCATCTTGCAACAGAACTTTAAGAAATTAGTTGAGCTCTGTTGAACACAAAGAAAGATGTTCAAATTATGAGGTACCAGCTGTTTATTTGTTCTGAATTTTCTACTTCGTTTATTTGTGATAAACTTTGAATACTTTTAAGCATAATTAGTTGTTAAAGATAAGATAATGTGCTCGAACTCGTTTATTTTCGTCGAAAACTAAAATATTTATTCATTACCACATGAAAGGGATAATTTATATATTGTATATAATACATATTTCTATATTTCGTTCCATAAACTTTTACTGTTACTACGTAAAACTATTCTCTATATTGCATATTGTGCTTTTTATTACATTTAATAAATTTTTGCCCTGTTACTACATAAAATTATTTCCTATGTTGCAAATTATAAACTTTATTTTATTTCATATATTTTTACTATAACTACTTAAAAAGATTCTCTATATTGCATATTATACTTTTTTCATTTCCTTTCATAAATTTGTACTATTATTACATAAATTGATTCTCTATATAACATATTATATTTTTTTTACATTTTGTTTCATAAATCTTTACTTTTTTCTTGATTCTTTAGATTACAGATCCTATTTAATCTCAATTCATAAATTTTTACCACTTTTTTGGGGCAAAAATACTATTTCCTTTCAATAAATAAAATAGAAACATTTAACTGTCATGGTATGTTTTGTTTCATCATTACACAGTTATTCATTGATATTTATTAAACTGTGCATATATATATATATATATATATATATATATATATATATATATATATATATATATATATATATAATAAATAAATAAATACAAGAAAACACTAAGAAAGTTAAGAAAAACAATACTATACAATATAGAGGCTTTATTGATACAATATCAGAAAACACTCTGTTTTGCGGATATAATCGTGTGGGCTGAAGAAAAGATTATATCTTTTTTTTTTCCGGTTTTTTAATTAAAATTTCATTTTTTTTTTTTTTTTTTTTTTTTTTTAAATAATATGTTTGTTATTTTTTTACTTATTATTTCCCACCCCCTTTTTTTCATATGTCTATAATTTTTCTTTGTTTTATTCTTCATTTTGAACTTATATATATATATATATATATATACAGCCAAATAAATAAATACAAAAAAACATGAAGAAAATTAAGAAAAACAATAAGTTTCATTTTATTGCGCATAAGCTGCAAGCAAACAGAAATCATTAGATAAGTTCAAAATGAAGATAAATAAAAAGAAAAATTACAGACATATGAAAAAAGGAAAGGATCATGAAATTGCGCTTCAATAATAATCAATTTGCTCTTTTGTTTTCATACTTTGCAATCTGGCAATCTTGTTACAAAAATATTTTTTAAATCATTATTGAAAACTTTCCCGTTCATGTAAGTACATTTGAATTCGCTACCCGCCTTATAGGTTTTGTTTTATTCAGTTTTTTCTTTTTCTTTTAGCTTATTTTCTGTTTTTATGTGTTATTTTTACTTATTGCGTTCTATTTTATTGGTTGTAATTTTTGTAAAAAATTTTTTTGAGTGCTCCTCACACTATTATATTATTATATTTTGCTTTGGCTATATTGATACAATATCAGAAAGCACTCTTTTTTGCGGATATAATTGTGTGGGCTGATGAAAAGATTATACCTTTTATTTTCCGGATTTTAAATTTTTTTTATCCTCCCCCCCCCAGTTGTTTGTTATTTTTCTTATCATTAATCTTCTTTCCCCCCTTTTTTCATATGTCTGTAATTTTCCTTTGTTTTATCTTCATTTTGAACTTATATATATATATATATATATATATTACATTAATTTTTTTAAAACAATATTTATAACTTACACTGAATTTAAATAATAATTTTGGAAATTAAAACATTTAAATAGGTACATTTCCAAACATTTATTACATGTTACTAATAATGTAACATTCTACATAGAAAATCTGATAAAATAATTAAAATTATAGTCATTCTCAACTTGTAGGTAGATAGCATTTATCTATTACATAAACTGCGTTTTTTTTAAAGAAAGCATTTTAATTGTTAAACATAACAACGAGCTAAAAATAAAATTATGCTAGCAAAAGATTTATCTAAGAGCAATAAGTATTTCCTGAAAGAACTCTTTACGATCTAGCATAAACTTCATACGATTAAATTCTTTAATAGTACATGCTTTCAAAAGAAATATAGATTTATCTTCTCCAAATATAAACTTTCGGACACTTCAGATAAGATGAAACGTTTTAGTTTTGCTATATAGTATGTTTAAGATTCTTTTCTCCTTGTTATAATAGTTTTTCGATTTTTTTTAAATAACGGTGAAAGCGCTTTTCTTCAAATTGTAATAAGTTTTGATTTGACCTTAATTCGGTTTATGCTCTAAGTACTTTAATAGTGAAAACATTTTATATTTTTATTATGTTTACCTAAAACTCTATATTGGTATTTTATGTTTTGAAACCACTATTTGATTCTCAAGTTTCGATGCTATATTAGTTTTCTAAGAATCAAATTTTTCAGTTTCATTTTGAGTACTTTCTTTACTTCTCAAATGCTTGAAAAATAATAATCGTAAATTTTAAAAAAAATTGTTCTCTTTCTACGTTTTTTCTTTGAATAAAAGGAAAAAAATAATATTTTCACTTTGTAAAAAATATATGAAAAAATAATAATGGTCGGTTCAAGCAAAAATTGTTCTCTTATGTACAATTTTTATTTGGATATGTTGAGAAAAGTATTATTTTTCTTCGTAAAATAATTTTAAGACCAAAGTAATTAAAATCTGTGTCACTAAAATTAGAGGGTAGTATAAATACAAATAACGAAATGTAAAATTTGCACTTTCACTTCGAACCCCGCTTGTTCGTTTATAATCTGTGTAGTACATTTATTACGGAACAAAATCAGTTTTCTAAGAGCTTGAACGTAACCCTTATTGGTTCTATACTACATGTATGATAATTTAAAATCTCTCTAATATAAATGTTAAAATGGCAGCAAAATTCTAACCCTTTTAGAAGGACGTTTTAAATACGACTATATAGACCTTGATACTGTTGTTTAATAGGCAACTAGACTAGTTTGGCTGTTATTAGAATTCAATGTAGGCTCCAATAATATGAAAATTCAAAGCTGATTCCGAACAATGATTCAACAATTAATCCATGAGATGAGAATACATAGTGACGGTAAAGAATAGAACACCGAATATGCTAGTCCTTACAACTTTATGTTATGTTTCGTAGCTAAAAGTGATCATCCAGTTTCAAACGACAAGGCTTAAGATAAGGTTTCTGAAGCTTGTCGGCAAGTACAATTAACACTTTTTATTAAAAGTAGAAGAATGTAAGTTGAATCATGAGTAACGCTTATGATCCATCTTACATATGCAATATCCGTCGTAGTTGAATAAATTCACACTAGCACAGTGTTGAAATTAGGACAGATAATACGGGGGGGGGGGGCATCTTTTTATTTTATTTTATGCAGCATGAGATTTTTAAATGGATCTTAAATTTATTCTTCGTCTCTGATTTCAAATCTGAAATCAGTTTCGCTCTCCAAATTACCGTTTTTTTCAAATGGCATGTTTTTGTCTATTTTTGGCTGAGATGTACAAGTTTTAAAAAAGCAATATATAATAGGGGGTCGCATAAATGTTGCCAAAAACTTCTAAGGGAGTTATGGCACATCATCAGGATTAAAACTGCACATGAACCCATGACCGGAAACGTCGTCATACGTCTCTAGAGGTTTTCTTATAAGCTTTATCTTCTCGTGCTTCAGAACAGGACAATATAGGAAAGTGTTCCTAGTCATGCACGATGACGACATTTCCGGGCATAGATGTCAATGGAATTTTAAGTCTGATGATGTGTCCTAATTCGCCTAGAAATTCGCCGCAACACTTACGTGACCCCCTATTATATATAACGTTTTAAAACTGGTATATTTTGACAACAAATAGTTATTTAAAAGCAAAATCGATTTCAGATTCGAAATTTTACACATCCGAATCAGGCAAGATAAAGTACTGTTAAACCTCTCGGGAACGACCACTCTCTACAGAAAAATGGACGCAAATGGAGGTTGGTCGTTCTTAGGGTTTCAATGTTTTCGAAAGTACATGACTTTTCGCAGGTGACTTTAATTTTACTCTGTGTCAGTTTTTTGATACCAAAAATTTACTTGTGTTGGAGTCAAGAAAACCACAACAATGAATAAAATTTAGTGCCAATAAAAATGATCCCTACTGATAAAATTGTGTGCAAAATCAAATTTTCTAATTATGATTGATAGAGCTATATTAAATAAATAAACAATTATGTTTTTGTTGAAGTTTGCATCGAATTGTGTGTCATAAAAATTAGTTTGCTTTAAAAAATGAGAAGAGGTTTCCTTGTTTGAGATGTTTAGTTTTTTCGAAAAAATTTTTTTTTACCTAGTTTAGCATTCAACTATAAAAATAAATCTTTGATAACATCATCTTTAGTGCATTTTGACTGCAGCGTGAGATTTTTCAATCTCTTTTAGAGATCGTCAAAAATAGCTCTCTAAATAAGAGCCACTCACAAATACTTTGAACACATTTGAATATAATTCTTTGTTTTGTTATTACTTTTTGGTTTTGATATTTTTTCGTGTTACTTATTTGTTTTTTTTCTTCCACATTTTGTGTGGAGGTTTTTTTAGTCACTGGAAGAAGTTTCGATGGTCTCTCCTAAAGGCAACGTTCAACGCAAAGTCAATGAAAAAAATTTCGTGCCTCAGGAAACAGGTCGAAATAGGAGGTCATTACGCAGATGTGGTCTTTCTTAGTGGATTCACTGTATTTGTATATTTTTTTTTCCTCCAATGAGATCAATCTTCGTAATTCGACACTTGACTGTGGCTCATTGGGTGTAAAATAAGGAGATATATTCTAAAATATTAATATGATTTATAATGTCGTAACAACATCTATGTTATACGAACTATGTATAATCAAAGTAGAAATAAATACTGAAATATGTACAAAAATTTAAACTAATATAATGGATACTGGGGTACACGTTTGATCAAGATTAACCAACATTGGGTCAACAATAAAAAATCGTATTAGTATCGAAACATAACTTTTTTTAAAACATGATCAATACAAGGTACTTACATACATAAAACAAAAAATATAGAAAAATCACCAATTTTTAAAACAATGATTGTCCTACAAATAGAACAACGGCGCAATACCCGACCAAAAGTCACAAAGGTAGATTTACCTTACAAAAAACACTCTACACATGGTCAAACTTTGCATATTCGGCAAATTGTAAGGAATGTAATTGTAATTTAATTGACATTGTCTTTGATCTCCATCTGGATTATTTACCAACGCATGCATAAAATTCAGAAGACGACGCTCTTTATTTCTCTGCAGTACACTTCTTCGTCGAATATTACTTTCTGAAGTAGATTTATCGTGGTAAATTATAGTTCGTTTCTGAATTCAATTTATGCAATATGCCGATGTGTGAGCCAGTTGAAAAATTGGTGGATATTGTCTTATTTATTGAACCGTTGTCCTATTTATTGGACAATTCAAGGATGTTTGCCAAATGCTTGCAATATTAATTTTTTCCTTGGATATTTTTAATCTTTTAACTGACACAAGCGTTCTTTGAAAAAAAAACTGATGTGTTTGCGTGTTAAAAACACTAACTTTATTATTGTTTAATAGATTAACTTGTGACATCCTTAAGGGTGAATTTAAAACCATTTTTTGTAATTATTTTTTTTTCAAACTTCATATTTCTCCTGCAACTTATTAAATTCGGTATATTCAAAATTATTTCAAACAAGTTTTTTATTAATTTTTTTGTATTACCTTTATTTTATTCACCTTCAATCGAACTGCTCTCTAATAGGAAATATACTCGAAAAAAGCTGAGTGAAATGAGGTACATGGGAAAATAATAAAAAATATAGGGTTTATGAAATAATTCTAAAATTTAGATAATCTGTAAACATAATGAAAAAAATGCAATTATGTAATAGTAATAAGATCTTTTGAAAATAACAATGCAATTTTCTACGACAATATTTTTTAAGGATGCTTTCTCAGTTAAAATCATTCCTCTCCTTCACGTGCATCATCTTTATTACCTTTTTGTAAAGCTTAATGAAAAAAAAATATAATCTATAAGGAGTGTTTCCTTATTTTGTTTGTTTTGTTTTATCAATTTATAATAAAATTGCGTGATGCTTACTTACCCTGAAAAAAAGTGTTCAAAACCTATTTCACTATAGCTAAGCCCTTAAAAAAATTTTTGCTATCCAAGTCGTTACTTTTTGATTCGATATTTCCAAATGGAAAGTTTAGAACAATTGTTTCCGAAAACGATTTTACATCTTTTGAAGAATTTTCTTCTGAAAACTCATCAGCGCATAATGTTTCGAGGCGTTAAAATGATTGTCAATTTAGCACTCAATTTCCTAAGTGAGGAATACCTCTTTCCCATTTGAAGTGTCAGAAAGGAGAGGAGTTTAAAATTTATTCTAAATTGGAACGTTTTCGTTGCGTTCTTATTGTTTTGGAATTTCCTTCTCTTAGAACTTTAATCCACTCATTTTCTGGAAACTCAATTCTGAAATACATTGATTAAAATATGCAATTTACGAGTGCGCCTATTCTTATTTTGTACAAATTCTTCAAAAACAAAATAAAGCATTTGGTGTGATAAGAAAATGTCAAAATAATTGAAGTAACGTCAATGACAATAACTCTAAAAGGTTTATTTATGTTCACATTATTTGTATCAAAAATACCTGGCATTATTGATCCTTTTCTATAAAAGTAAATAGTTCACTTGGACAGAGAGACAATGTAATAAATTGCAATATAATTGCGTATACTTCAGTATATGGGATTGATTAAACTTGATTCATATTAATTAAAAATATTGATTAAAATATGCATTTTTGTTAATATTATTTCCGGACAATTTAGTCGATTGAACAGTTTGTGTGGAGGCTCTAGATTGTTTTAATATTTGAATTAATGGATAGTTAATCTCATGTACCCTTGTACCTTTTCATAAGCGTAGTACTGAGTAATTTGTACGCTTATGATAAGTGCTTTATAGAGAATGAATATAAATTGATTATGTTTTGAACATGGCATAACAAGTTTTGACTGTGCTTTGGAAATATAACTAACAGTCAGAAATTTGAAAATTTTTTAAAGTTCGATGAAATTTGTATTGAAATTCGAAATCGATTCAATTATAATATAGATATGAAGAAATTGGCTTTATTATGCTATAAACTAATTTAAAAAACTAGTTTTTGTGTATTATGACAGAATTATTAGGTTTGATATTGTCTAACACTATCTAATTTTTTATCCTAGAAATAATTGCTTCTTTGTTTTACATTTTAATGATAAAATCTTCATTTAAAACTAAATTTTGGATCTTATTGAGAATATATCTATATATATGTATAATATAATGTAATACTTAAATGCTTATTTATAATTGGTTGGCATATACTTTTAGAATGCACTATTTTGCGGATATAATCGCGTGAGTTAATGATAAGCTTTTATTTTTTATTGTTTTGTTTTCTTGATTTGTTTTAAATTTCAAAAGTTTTAATTATTTTATTAATATTTAAAAATTTTAATCATTTTTAATAATCTTTTTTTTTCTTCTCGAATAAAACGGTTTTTTATTTTTTTATTTTATTCCATTCCTTGTTTTTTTCGTATTTTTATCTAATAATATGAATTCTATAAACTTATGCTTATTCGCAGTTAATTAAATTTAATAAATCTTAAAAACTTAATTTTTTCTAAGTTTCTTTTTTCCTTAGTTCTTTAATTCTTTAAACTATTAAAACGTAATTATATTCTTGGAAAAGTGTACAGCTGAAATCCTCAGAATATTATAAGAGACGTTCTTGAAAAAAACATCATAAGAAATTCTAGCAAAATTATAAACAATTTCTTTAGAGAAGTTCTGTCAAAATTTGTGTAAGCTCTGAAAATTTCTAGGTAGTTTTTATTTCTTAGAATTTCGTTTTGAGGTATGTAGTTAAATATTTTTTGTTGTTGTTCTAAAAATAAAATATTCTTGTCTTATCTTTCAAACAATTATATTAAATCTTTACAATTATATATATTAACAATTATATAAATATCTTATCTTTTTAAATAAATACATCCTTAACATTTTACAAATTTCTATATAGAATATATAAATTTGTATGAAGAGCTTTTGAATTAAAAAAAACATAGCTTAGATATTTTTTTAAAAAACTTTCCAGCTTTAATAATTAATTTCTTTTTATTTTTTGTAACGCATTTTATTGTTTTATTTTCGTTCTTTCTTTACTCCAATATTTCGTTTTTATTTTCGATTTATTACAGAAATTCAGGTTCATTTTTCAAACTAAATTCATTTTTTATTAGAAATAAGAAATCTTAATTAGAACTTACAAATGCAGAAGAGCACTTTTTAAATTATTTAAATATTTTACGAAGAGACTTGACTTTAATTTTAGTACTTAAACACGACATGATCAGGAGTTTAGGTATTATATATGTAAATAAGTATGAAAACTAAATCTTTAGAATGTTATTCAAGTGTTTTTTTACCTGTAGAAATAAAATAAATGGAAGTTAGCAATTATTTTTAAATGCATGTAGCTTAATAAAATGTCTTTTTGCATTTAAATGCACATTTCCTATCATATTGATTTAAATTCGTAAAGTGAATCGTAAAACAGCCAAATAATTATAATGTTAAAAAATATAAATTGCATTTTTTTCAATAAAAAGGTTTAAAAAATGATTAGTTTCAAAATATGACTTTTAAAAATATTTCACTGAAAAAGTTTTGTAATAACATTTAATATTTCAATTTCAAATATTTTCTAATTTCTTAAAATAAAATACTAACGCTAAACTAATTTTCATCAGATCAAAATTCTAAATCTGAGTATTTCAATTTTAAAATTGTAAATAAAATTTGCTTTCAGAAGTAAAGGTTAAAAGAAACGCATTTGTGATTTTATTTTATTGAATTTAAAAATAAAAATTTATAAAAGACACGTCCATTAGATTTCAATTTTTCTATCTTTAATTAATTGTACTCAGAATGAAAACATTATTTAGTGAAATATTGAATTTTGTTAAATTGTGAAAATGATATTTTTGATAAGTACCTTTCATTGAAAATCTAGTTGACAGATGTGAGAAAAAAAGTGCTAAAATTAAATAAAATGACCCGAAATATGAAATATAAATATTGCAGATAATAAAATTTGCGAAGAATTAGGAAAAAAATGATTACATATTTTAAATTGCATATTTTAAATTGTATATTTTAAATTGTATATTTTAAATTGTATATTTTGAATTGTATATTTTAAATTGTATATTTTAAATTGTATATTTTGAATTGTATATTTTAAATTGTATATTTTAAATTGTATATTTTAAATTACATAATTATTGCTTACAAATGAATTAAAATGAATAATATTCAATAATTGAGTTAAAATTACAAAAATTGAAAAATAATGGTTATGAACAAATTTGAAAATTTGAAAACTTTAAACACAAGTAGTTTTAAGCCTACAAAGTGTAGTATCTAATTACATCAAACTATTTTCCTTCACATTTAAGTGAATAGCCAATTGACATGCACCTGAAAAGAATTCCGAATAAAATTGCCGGTACTTTAGGTACATCATCCGTGAAATCCATTCAACAGGAAAATATTGTATCTTAATTTTTACTGTAATATTTAATTAATTAGAGTGATTCAGTGATTTTACTGTAGTTATTACTGCGAAAATTACGTTACAGTGCTCAAAATAACAAAAAGAACCACTCATGATAACTTTTGATCTAATGATTGGATCTTCACGTTCTAGGACTAAAATAAATACTGAAATAACAGTTTTTTCTCATTAGAATTACTTTTAAATTTATCCCGCAATTCATAATTCTCCTTTAAATAATTGTCAGAAATACCATCTGAAAACATTTTGGATCTATTTAATAGGAAAACATCAATTAAGTAACAAACTGTCTAACAAAAAGAATCAGACGATAAAAAATATTTCTGATTATGTGCTTCCTTCGGCTACAAATTAAGAATAAACTCATCCATTTGGGATAATCTTAGATGACTGATTGCAGTAACCTTTGCGTCATGGTGCAGTGATAGAGAGAAGAATGCGGAAAAGGTGGCTTAAGTAGGATTAAAAGAGCCCTTCCATGACGAATGGGAAGATATCCCAAACTAATCTGGTGTTTCATTTTTATAAGAACAGGACTATTTATAATTAAGAAACATTGTTCATATTTCTGAGAAATATGTTTCAGACTGTTTCTAAAAGAAGGTAAACTACTATATTAGAAGCATAAATATAAGTAAACGCTTATCAGATTGAAGCATTGTCAAAGTTTTTAATATATATATGCATTCAGCCATTTGGATTATATTTATTATACTAATTAATAGCTGGGAATTACCATTTTATCATCTATTAAATAGTAAGCAAACTGTAGCAAATTCACGATCAAATTACAGTAAAATGTACCGGCAATCAGGGTGGCGTTACTTTTTACCATAAGATCTATTTTTTCCGGAACATGTTACTGAAAAAAACTCTGATAAACCGCAATTTTAATAGTAATCATTACCGTAAAGCCACTAAATTACATTAAAGAAATAAATATTGCTGCAAAAATAACGGTAAAACATTTTACAGAAAAAAGGATCTAATGGTAATATGGATTTTATGGATGGTGCACCCAAAGTGCTGGTACTCAATACCGGAATTTTTGACACTGTATATTACACAATAATTTCATCACAAATTATGCTGTTTTTGAAACTAATATATAATTATAACCAATAAAAATTTTGATTAGAGCGAGAGTTATCACCTGGGTTTGACATTTAAGATAATTTACCATGCTTACATTAACTATGCAGGGAAGAATGTTTCAGCAGATACACTTCAAAATTTGAAATAAGGTAATTTATTTTCCTTAAAATTTGATTTATGCTATCGTTCATTCATTGCAAAACGCACATCACTTGTTTTTTTCAATAATTTTTTTAATAAATACCCTGAGTAATAAACTTCCCTATGAATGCAATCTTTCATTCAATAAAGGAGTGTTTGAATCTTTACTTGAGAAAAAGTGAAAAAATAAAAACTTATTAAGTAAACAATGAATTACAACGGTGCAATTAGAAGAAAAGAAAGGTATAAAACAATAATTAAATAATTTAGTATACGCAATAGAATATCAATTAAATCTTCCTTTATTTAAAATAATTTCCTTTGAAAGTGATCAATGCTTTACTCACACTGAGAAAAAAAAAAGTATGGTAAAACCTATCAGAAAATGGCAAATTTTTATTACATTTCTGATTCTATGAGAACACGAAAAAGACCGGTAATTTTTACCAAAAGTCTTCGATAATGAGTTTTGGTATAACTAAAAATAAAATATTATTTTATTACCATGCTGCTTAGTAGCAAATCTGGTAATATTCGGTAATTAAATTATGAAACCTTAGGCATGGAATACCACCATTTATTCGTTTAAATTTACTTTTCAGTTCTGCAATTTATTAAATGTAGGATAATAAGAACCATCATTTTGAAAACCAGAAAGTCTGGTAAACAGTTACCATATAAACGGAAAAATTATCAAAACAATGGTTATACTTTATATTTTAGTTTTATTACTAAAACTATGTCATTACTATAGAAAACTTGGTAATTTAAGAAGAATGTCTTTCTTCGAGTATTTAGGCTATTTCATTGGCTTGTTTTTTTTCTCTTCCGGATATATAATGTCATTTGAAATCTATCAAGTCACATCTCGTTTATAATTTCATCCAAAATTTTTATTTCTGACGCACTGTACCAAATAGATCAACTAAAAGTGTGTGTATTTTGTCGAATGTAATGCACTGATTAAACTTGGAAGATACTTAATTGCCTTTGAAATGAACATGGATGCGCTCTTGGGTATTATTTGGACACACACTCCTTTATCAAGTTAAATCCTTCAAACTTCTGGCAAATCTTCGCATATTCTTTAAATCGCATATTCAGTCACATAAAAAAAATAAACGTATATCCCTTATCTGAAGCGCAATTATCTGCTCAATAACAAAATTGCCCTTGCATTCGTGACCGGTAAAAACAAATTTCGGTCAAAACCGGACCAAACAAATTCGGAAAAAATACTTGCATTCACGGGGTTGCTAATTTTGAAAGTAAAATTCATTTCTTGACTTACAGCATATTTTACAGTAAAAATCACAGTAAAATCACTGAATCACTTTAATTAAATAAACGTTACTTTAAAAATTACCGTATAATATTTTACGATAAAAATATAATTTGCGGTTAAATTGATTTCACTGATGCTCCCAAAATGCTTAATGCAGGTAGGCTAAACCAACCAGTGAAGGAACACTACCCAGAGAAGGAACATTTCATATATATTGATTAAAAATAAGAATTTTAAAGTTTTTCTTTAGATTAATTGGTAACAATAGCTTACTGCCCAACAATAGAAAGTCATCTAGCAATGTTTTGGATTACCTGGTCACATAGACTTCTCTAGGAAAATTTTTAAACTTGTTATTATCTCTACAACACCTTGTTTCTTTGAAAAAATTATAAGGTGAGTGTTTGTAATTATATGTTTGAGGTGAAATTAATTGCATGTAATAGTCTTATTTTTCTCTCTGTGAAAAAGAGAATTCAAAATATAGTTATTGAAGTTACGTTTTATTTTTTTTAAAGTATCATAGCATAATCAAGTACTGAGATAAGGGGGTGTTTATTCACTGGATCACCAAACGATGAAAAACCAGTGAAGGAACAAATGTTCCCTTACTGGGTTTTTTCTAAGTTAAGGAAAATGAAAGAAAAACTTTAATTTTCTTGTACCTTTAGTGATGTTTTGCATCAAAAGTATGTTAAAAATACAAAAAAAAAAACATCTTCTAACCAGTGAAGGAACAGGCATGTTCCTTTACTGGACATAGATTTCCCAGTGAATGAACAGTATGTGTTAATATGTTGACACTTTACTTTTCAATTCATGATTACAAAAAAGGTTAACATTTTCCAAGTATTTGTATGTTATAATTTCAAGAATAGGCTTGTTTTTAGATATTTGTATGGCATATAAATTCATAAAGAGCATTAAAAAATAACCAAAATTAAGTGTTCCTTTACTGGGAAATTTTGTGTTCCTTCACTGGTAAGAGCTGTTCCTTCACTTGGTCTTCTTACTACTTGTTATTTGAACCTCCAAAACTTTAAAACAATATTATGTAAGTTCTCTAATTTTTTTTACGTAATTTGCAATTAGTAGCAAATATGCTGACACTGCCATTTAATCAAAATTACGAATTTTGAAATTAATATGATTTTTTAAAAGGCAAGCGAAGCTTAAGTGTTCCTTCACTGGTTAGTTTACCCTACTTTATACCTTAATTTGATCAGGAATTTCTTATAAAGTACCCTCGATAATAACAGTAAAGGAATATTGACCTTGGAATTCGTTAACTATATTTTAAAACTTAACTATACTGAAAAAAAGGCATGTCCAGGACACTTACATAAAATGAATTCCAGTTTTAAATTATTTGGGATCATTATGATCTCCGGAGGTTTATCTGGAATTTTTTCTCTATTTTTTTTCCAGTTAATGTTTGATATAGAAATAAATGTAAGCCTTTAACACTTAAAACCTGTGCTAATACTTCCTTCAATTGCTGTGTTTGCCTTGCTTTTTATAAAAAAGACTAATTATTCCTTTAGAGCGAAAAAGAAAAAAGGAAACATGGATGTATTGGAATTAAGAAACAGTTAAGTAGCTGAGTTAGTTTTCGTAATCCGAGATTTCTTTTTCTTTGCGCTTTTGTTAACTAAACCAATAGCATTTTTGTTCCATGAAGCAAACTTAACTATATATTAAATTCTTACAATGAACCTTTGTTTTTAACGTCTTTTTGGATATGTCAAATCAATACTTATTGATTAGAACTGTCAGAAAGGTTACATAGTTACCAAATCACGTCAAATATTTACCACAACACTCTAGAAACGATATTTATAGAAATATTAGTTTTATTGGGTATAAGGTGTGATTTGAAAAACAATGTAGTTTTGTAATTAGTAATTTGTATATTCTTTAAGTGTTTGATAAAGTATTTAGTTGCAAGAGCTTTGCGGCATCATTCGAATTCTATTTTATGTATATTTCCTAAACTGACAGCACCAACAATAAAAAAAATGAAGTTATAGGTTCTTCTTTATCTAAGTATAATGACGAAGTTTGGTATGGTTAGAATTGTATGGTATAAATGACTAATTGAAGATTGTGATGAAATAAGGATCATGACCAGGCTGAAACTTTTATTTAGTAGCAGTTGTAGAGCTCAAGATACAAATTTAAAAGAATATTTTATACAAAAGAATTTTTAAGTGAAATTATATATTTTGTGTAAGTAATGCTTATTATGGCATCATACTAAGCATGTGTTGATCTAACTCATAAAGCTGGACATGCGCTTAGTTAAATTTCTATTAATGTGTCCAACTTTAAATATCTCAATTCTATTTTACCATTTTACCTAAGTCATGGGGAAAAAAAACATTACCAAAATTTTTTTTTTAAGAAAATAGAAAAATAATAAGAGAGTTTAGATTGATTTTGAAATTTATAACGGCAGTTTTTGATCCTTGCAATGTTTTCAAACATTTTCTTTTTTTTATTTCATTATAACACAAGTTATAATTCTTTTCCATTAAAAATATATCGTTGAGAAGGGTCAAAACTGATTTCGCGCATATTGATTTTCTTTTGAAAAAAAGGATACTCTTGATTAGAAAAAAAAAATTCAAAACTGCAATCGATTTTGTTTCAATTAGTAATTTGTATAAGTAATGCATATTATGGCATCATACTAAGCATGGTGTTTGTCTAACTGATGAAGCTAGGCATGCGCTTTGTTAAATTTCTATTAATGTGTCCAACTTTTACTATTTTACCATTTTACCAAAGTCATGGGAAAAAAATTACTATAAAATTGTTTTAAAAAAATACAGAAATAATAAGGGAGTTTACAATGATATTTTGATTTTGAAATATACAACGGCAGTTTTTGATCTTTGCAATGTTTTCAAACATTTTATTTCTTTTATTTCATCATAACAAAAGTTATAATTCTTTCCCATTAAAAATATATCTTTGAGTGTCAAAACTGATTTCGTGTACATCGATTTTCCTTAGAAAAAAATTATACTCTTGATTAGAAAAAAAAATTCAAAACTGCAATCGATTTTGTTTCAATTAGTAATTGTGATTCGTCCGGAATCTTTCAAGTAAAAGCTTCTTTAATTGCTTTTTTTAAATTTCTCTAAGCTTATTTATTTTAAAGGAAAGGTATTGATTTTGAAGGTTATTTTTTTGACTACTTGGAATTGCTTTTAATTTCTTTTATTTTTTCTGGAGTAAAGTAATTAAGCGACACTTTCTATACTTACTTAAAATTGTTTTTGGATTTTCTAGACCGGTATTTCGATTATTTTGTTCAAAATTGAATTTATGGCGTTGTTCAATTTCTGGCATTAAAATACCCAGGCAAAAATATGTAAACTTACCTTGGCTATTTTAGATAGTATTTATCAAGAACCGCGAAAAATGTATATTAGTACAATTTTGGAAAATTATGTCTGACCTATATACTCGATAGGGTTCACAAAAATGTACTACGGAAACTCGAGTGAAAAGTGGGGTAAAAGATAACGTCGGAAGTATGTGTCTTGACTATTCTAGATAGTATTTATCAAAGAACTGAGAAAAATTATCTAATTATATAAGTTTTGTAGAATTGATTTAAAGTATGAGTTCGGTGGGGTTTACGAAAATGTACCTCGATAGCTCAAATGAAAAGTGGAGAAGAGAGAGAGGTAAAAATTACAGTAATGTCGGCACACGGAGAAAAGAATTCTGATAAAATTACCGTACTGTACGGTGAGGGCACTTCTCGTAAGAGAGAAACATAGTTCTGGCATAATTCGCTATTAAAACCATATTATATTCAAACATTTCATATAGCAATTTTTCTTTTTATATGGTAACAGTTTAAGGGAAAATTCCAGTCTTCAAAATTCTTATTAACTCACTTATTAACTTCGTAAAAATACAAAATTGAAAAGTAAATTTAACAGTATAAACGGCTTTTATGCCATGTTCATAGGCACCATGGTAAATTTACCAAATTTTACTATATTTACCAAATTTTATCACAGATTATATAATCATATTTTATTGATAATTTTATCAAAATCATTTGCAAAGGGCATAGGTAAAAACTAACGAACTTTTTGGTGCTCCTGTTTTGGTTTTTGGTGGAGTTAGAAGCACGGTAAATTTTACCATATTTTGAAAGTTTTGCCCATACTTTTTTCCTAGTTACGCTCCTCTGCTTGGATTTGCTTATTTTCGTTTATTTACTGGACATGACTATTTACAAAAATACTTTAAGGGAATTTAGTCAAGGATCACCCTGGTGATCCCAGTGTCATCAGAGGGATTTGCAGACGGTAGAAGAATAAAAAATAATAATAATTCAATAAACGATACACGGTAGGAAAAGTTATTTTGGAGATGTATGAGAACTGGATTAAATCAGCACCCTATCACGTAGCTGGCTGTTCCAATATCCCAGAATAGATCGTCACAAAAGAAATATTTCTCTTAAGTATGCAGCACTTTCTATGTAAACATTGGTTGAAACTGTCTCTTTCAGTCAGACATTAATTTTAGATCTATTTCGTCGATGTTAAGTCGTGAAATGGGACATAATTAATTATAGTATTTAGTAAATTCCTCAGACAAAAGGAATGGTAGATTTTATTTCTACACCATAGCATCCCAAACATACAATAAAAGCTAAGTTTTTTGCAAAGTACCAATGACTTAAACAAAAACAATGTTTAGCTCGAGATTTTCTGGTTGGTAGGGTATTGGGCCCCTCTCGAATTGGTCGTGAGTTCGATCCCCGCCGTCCGAAGACTATCAGTGCATTAAAGGGAGACTGGTGCAAGTTATATAGGTCGGATCACAAATTCTTCCAAGTTCCCATAACAAATCAATACCTCTTGAATTGAAGATTGATCGTTCTCTGATTCAGGTCTAAACTACGATCTGTGGATGAATGGGACTGCTTTCTAAACCGGTTGTGACGTATGGCTGATGTCGTATTCATGGTCATAGATGACGCCATTGAAATACAAGAAAAGCCCCCTCTGCCTTAAATTCGCTTGGTTTCGCCAAAACTTACAAGTATTGGAACGCGGCATTAGAAACTACAACAAACAATGTTTTTATTATTTTGTTGCAATGACAACTTAAACACTCGTTACCTTACGGATGCGACTTGTTTTCCAAAGTAATCAACACCCTCAGATACCATAATGGTTCAGAAATTCTGTCAGAATAAATTTAGGTACATACTAAGCACAAATAAATATATAAGGATTTTTCACTCTAATGCTGCAGTATTTATAAAGCGACGCGATTATGTTTCATTAAAAAAAGTGACAGAATAGTAGCACTCACGCTCAAATAGTTTCAGTTTCACGTTACGGTTCAAAAGTTTAGCTGATGATTTTATCACTTTTTCATTATTTTTAATTTAATTTATGAAGTTCTCTGTGATTGCTTGCCTATTTGTTTCGTTTTAGTTCTATTATATGATTAGAAGTTAATTCTTTAAGGATGTTGTGTGTTAATGAAAATAAAAGTACTTTTTTAAAGCTAATTGGAATTAATTTTCTTTCCATTTTTCTCGTTCTTAAATTCATTTCATTGTTAAAAGACATGCATATTAACTGGAATAATGTACGCCATTAATCTTTTTTTAATAAAGGAGTAAATGTGGAAAAGCGTTATTAATGCAGGACCTTTTTTTCCCTCATTGTTTAGACGAATTTATCCCATGACATTATTAAATGAAACTGAGTGATTAAAAATATGACCGGAACACACTTTACGAATGATAAGACTAAAATTTAAAGTAAGCGTTTTGTAATTGATTAAAAAATTTTATTTCGATACAAATGCACAATATGAAAAAAAAAGACACTAAAATAAATTCACACAATACTATATATATTCAATGATTTTCTATGGAATGAGGCAGAAACTTCTTTCCTTATCTATAAATCATAAAAAAGTTTCATTCAATAGTGCCACAAATACACTTAGAAAAAAAATGTAGTCAAAATAACCAGAATGTGGTTAAATTCATCATGCGTCTGGCTCTGTGGGAACACCAAAATCACAGTTTTTTTTACCAAATAGCTTTAGTAATGGTTCAGTAAAATTTCATAAATAAAATATGATTTTATGAAGCGAGATAAAATTTTGTAAAATTTGGTAATTTGATCTTGATACCTTAAAACAATGTGTGAAAACCTTTTATTTTGTTAAATTTATTTTTCAGCTTTGTATTTTTTTACGAAATGTGTGATAATAAAAACTATAATTTTGAAAACCAGAATTTCCATTTAACCATTGCCATATAAACGGAAAAAGTACCAAATAAATGGTTTAAATACCATATCGGTTTTTATAATACCAGAATTTTTGATTTTTTTTTGTTGCCATAAATGTAATTACCACACAGAACGGAAATTTTGCCGGATTTTTTTTACAATATAATGTAAAATATAGTGGACAAATATAGAGACGCTTATTTGAGATACTAAATTATAAACCGTTGACTGTTAACTATTCAAATCTACAGTATCAACTAACAATTCTCTCTAATTGCTGTTAGAGGGCACAACAATTGAAAGTAGTCATGATAATATGAGAGTTGATTGTCCTGTGGCGAGAGAAGCCTTGTATATCGCATTTTGCTTCACCTTCTTTGGTATTTTAAAAATCAGATCAGACTAACTAAAGATTCATATGTCTAAATCAAATTTAAAATTATCAAAATGCAATCAAATTATGGCAGAATAACTTAGGATTGTGCAGTTGTGTAGTTATTCTTCTATAATTTGTTACCATTTTGATATTTTCAAAAGTTTTCTTTTCAATAGAAACTACATGGTTAATTCTAGGTTTACCGGAACTAATTTTTCTCTAAATTTTCAATTTTAAAATACCAATGCAAGTGAAACAGAATTTGCCTTTTAAATTCTTGCGATGGTATAGCTTCCTCTTAGGTATTATCGTCCATGATTGTGGACAGATCTTTACACACATTTCTACAATCTAGTTCAGCCTTTCCTACAATAGATTTTAAGAATTGTCCCTAATATATCACAAATAATATTTTTCAAATTAGTGCTTAGCTTGTTTTAAATTCTTAACTATGCTTTAGTTCCTTTTGATATTTAGATTTAAATATAAAATTAAAAAATATATAAATAAAAAAGTACCCTTTTTTCTATTAGGTTTTTTTTCAGAAAAATTTAAACTGAACTTCCAGGCGTCGTTTTCCCCATGAGGATCTGATATTGTTTTCTAAGCTTGATTTAAAGTGCAACGTTTAATTTGAAGGAAAAAAAGCGCCGAAACGCATTTAGTATCAATATATTTTCTTTACTTTCTATTTAATCGAAAATCCTTGTTTTTCCAAGAAGTTTCCAGGATCATTTCTATCTCTATCTCCCACTTTGCAGAATATTCCTTTTATAGATGTTTCTTTTTTCCCGCAGGCACCAGTTTTTATGTTGAAATTTTCCTCAGAGAAAAAACATGTTTTAGGCTTAGAAAGAAATGCATTTACACCCTCCAGAAAAATAGCTTTTTAAAGCAATAAAAGAAACAACAATGAATGAAGTTTCTACTAATAAAAAGACCATTTAAGTTCAAAACTTTTGTGATCTTCTTTAGAAGTTTCGTTCTTAACAATGGTTTAAGTTATCGTTAACGGTTAATGACTTATCCATTTTTTATCTCCAACCTAGTTATAAAGAAAAGTTTTCCTTTAAGAGGCAAAATAACTTACTTTCATTGGATAATCGTTAAATGTCAACAAAAATATTTATCTTTATTCCCAAGGAAGCAAATAATTGATATTTGACAATGAGATGTTTAGAAAATATTTTTTATTACAGTATTACAGTATATACAGTTAGTTTATTTTTTATTATTGTAGTCATTCTACATAAAAAAACCTGGGTTGTAATTGCAATAATAGTTTTTCCCACATGTTGAAAATCTGTTATCTGAGTTTCTTAGAATAAGTGTTTGTACTACTAACTTAAACATATGTACTATATAACTTAAACATATATCATATTCTTATTAATTACAAAGTTTATTTTTTCTTACAATAAAAATGTTGCATGTGAAAAATAATATTTAAGTGCTCACATACTCGTATATTAAAACAAATCCTGATCAAATTACAGTGTAAAGTACCGACATTTTAAGTTCATCATCATCTGCAAAATCCACTTTATTGCAATATCCTGTTTTACTGTAAAAAATTATTCTGTACTTTTTACAGTAATTTTTATTTAATTAGAGTGATTTAGTGATTTTTTCTGTAAATATTACTGTAAAAATTACTGTGTTATTTGATTTTTTGTTCCGGTTAAAATGGATTTTAAGGTAAGAAGTACTTTTACATTTTTACTGTACTTTTTATTTAATTTGATCCAGAATTTTTTACACTATATTTAAAAAGTATTTTATTTCATTTCAAATATTCATTTAGCAAATTATTAATGAGTTGGGTCTACCACTTCTGAAGCCCATAATGAAAACCTAGTCCATTTTCTGACTCTACGACCGGTATCTTTTTTTCAACCGAGTACCAAACTGAGCTAATACTTGGCTTTACAGACTACGTGGAACATGGATCGTTAAGCACAATCGCAAATACGTCAATCACGAGCATCACGCTAGTTCAAGTTCTTCTTTACTTTTTAAGTTTGTCCGATCTCTAGCTTTTGACTCCAATATAAAAAAATTCTTAATTCTACATCGAGGTACTTTGTGATTTTTTGATTCGTGAATTCTGCATGAAGAGTCTTACACTCTAAAAATTCCCTTTTAGTAAATTACAGTATTAAGTACTGGCATTTTGGATGTGCATTTTTTTTGTAAAATCCATTGCTACCGTGAAATATTAAGCCGCAATTTTTGCAGCGATATTTATTTTATTTGAATATTGATTTTATGGTAATTATTACAGTAAAAGTTATTGTATAGCTAATTTGTTGTTCCAGTAAAAATTAATTTCACAGCGTACTTCTCTGTTGATTGTGTAACGTGAATATGCGAGCATTATTTATCCGCGACCACAGCCATTTAATTCGAAAGTTTTACCCATGCAGTTAATTGAAACAACTGATCAACAACAGTGCCAGCTATATGCTGCTACAGCGCATACATAAGGCGCAGCGCAAAGAGTATTATCTTAATCCTTAATCCCGCTTTACGCTCAGGCTATTATATTACCAAAACCATAGGGAGATTGTAGATGGGTGCATGGCAGCCTTGTTCATTCCCATTAATTTGCAATTGCTTTAATTCCAACTTATTTGATACTCTTATCTTAAAGTTTGAAACAAAAGTATATAAAAATTTTTGGTACTTTTTTCTGCATAGCATTTCTATTACGCATAAAAACATTTTCAAAAATACATTCTATTATGTATAATTACAGTTGATGGCAATAGATAAATTTTCGTAAATCTATCTCTTGTCTTTAAAAGATACATGTCACTCTGTTAGTGATCAAAAATGTAACTCTCATGACATTTTTAGTGACAGGAGCTACTTAAAATAAATACATTAAACTCCTTTTACTTTTCCTTTGTTGAGTACCTTATTAAGAGCAAGTGGGTGTTTTTAGATATTTTATTTTTCATTATCTTTTAAGAATTTGTTTCATGATAATAATAGGTTTTTCAAAGAATCCAACATATGTATGAAATTCCTTAAAATTATAAATTCAGTTTCAGTTCTAATAGCATACTCTTTTATTAGTAGGTGAGTTTTGAAATATTACAGTTCTTTTATTTGAATGCCTATGGGAGTTTAATCATTTTTAGAACTTATTATGTATCGGAAATACCCAATAAATTTTATCTGCACATCCTGGAAATAAGTGCAATTCTTATATACTTAAAATATTTCTTAAACACATAGCTATCACATATTTATATTTAAGAATTCTCTCTGGTAAAAGTCTGAAAGTTATATGTTACTGATATTTTTTTACATTGGTTATGTATTTTTTACGTCTAAGACGTATGATAACAAAAATATTATTCCCAATTGTTAACAAGTTAGATCAGAAATACCAAGTCTAGACAGCTAATTTAATTTATGACTTTTCCCTTAGGAAATCTAATAACTAAGTTATACTAATACGTTTAATGAGAAGAAGCGGCTAAACAATTTTAATGGAAGAGCTTTTATCCATGAATGCATGCAAGGTGAAAACAAAAATGCATTAAAACATGAAAACAAATAGCTTTTTTTTAATTACTATAAATTAGAGGGATTGTTAAAAAGCAAATTCATTAATTTTACTGCTTGTATTTCGAACTGAGCTCAGATAGGTTTAAAACTAACTAGGAGAAAGAGTAACAGTGAAAAAACAAGGTGATAACTATTAATTATCCGTGTAGTAACTATTTGAAAAAAAAGAACAATTTCAATTTTCTTGATTTTTAAAGCCTTATATTCTAGAAATTTCATTAATTAAATCGATTAAATTGTTTTTAGAAATGAATTACGACAAAATAATCTTCATAATATGCATTTTTTTAAATGTATATCATATTTTGAAATTATTAAATAATGTAGTCAAACTATATTTTATTCTTATTTCTAGTCATTCAGTATAGCTTAAAAGTGGTTTGAAAAATAAAAACAGCCCGCAAAATTGAAAACGAAATAAGGATTAATATAGAAATTGAATTAATTAATAATATATTAAAACGGATTTAAAAATATATAATTTTCAATTAATATGATACAATAATTTATAAAGTTTTAATTTCTTAATTTTAATAAAAAAAAAATTTAAGGCTGTAAAGTATTTTTTGTAACTTGAGAATATTTTTTAAATAAAGAATATTAATTCTGATAAATCAATAAGTTTTTCAATAACATCAATTGTTTTTCAGTATTTAGTCTGATAATGAAAAATTCACCTGAGTTTGAAACTTAATAATAAATTACATATTTGTCTCAGCTACCTACATCGTGATAATTTATTATGACTAAAAGTATAATTGATTCATGTTTTGATGTAATGTTACTATGAAATCAATGTTCAGAATAAAAAAATAATATTATGAGATATATGATGCTACAGTGATAAGGGCAATCTGTCGTTGAGTCAGACCCGGGTTCTGTCCTCGTTATCGACTTTAAGCCTACACATCTTCAGATTAATAAGTAACAGCTTATCCGGGAAGTAAAGGCAACCGGTGCTGAATTCTGATCAAAATATTACCATTATGCCACCATGGCACCACCCAGCAAACAAAATTCGTTTGGTGGAGGTATCGAACAATTATGCCAACAATTCAACAACTCCTACTCTTATCGTAAAGAAGGAAAATGAGTTCTTATATATATATATTTTATTATTATTATTATTATTATTAGACGCACTATAAGATTCTATGCAAAATTTTAATTATCAGGTGATACTAAGCAGTTATATTGTTTTTACGCTACTAAAACCGATTTGTATTTGTTTACGTTCGTGTATCAATTGGTTAAATTAGACGATATTTCATATAAATTCGACGATTGGATAAATTAGATCATATATTATAAAAATATAGAATATTTATTATATGAGGTATTATATTAGTATATTATAATAACTTTTTGAATCATTAAATAAAAATTAATTAAATTTTTTGATCAATTTTCAGACATTCTTTACAGTTATGATAATAAATTATGATAATATTGAAAAATAAAGACAAAGATATTGAAATCATTGTTCCTCCTGAATACAAATACAAACATATTTCATTTTTGTTGAAATGTGAAAGATTATTAAATAGTATTTGTAAATTAAAAGTATTTTAGAGTAATGTTAAATAAAAGTAATCAAAACTAAAATATTTCCGAAAAAAAAATGCAAACACAAAAAATCATTTACATTAAATAACCTAAACAATTATAGTGATTACAATTTCTTAACAAAATTGACTGATTTTATTATAGTGAAAATAACCTATCATTCTATGTACCTTATTAAAATAGAATCTCACTTTATTCAAAAACCAATAAATTTCATTTTTCTGTTTCAAATATATTCAAAGTAGAAAATAAAAACGATTTACCAAACACTAGATTTCTCTTACGAAATAAATATAACAAGACAAATGTGAATTTTGACAGTTTTTCATTGAGATAGGACATTACCAAAATGTATTCAGTCAACTCTGAAATTGAGCTGCAAAATGTTTTGGGTTTCTATCTCCTCTTTTTTTTATATGAGAATGAATCATCTATCAATTGAAATGGCTCCATCTTTTCTTTTTCAAAGGAGAATAAATTATCAATGAATTAATGATTCAGTTTGACTGCGTGGTTATGTGGATCATATATCACGTGACAAACAAAGCGAATGAGCCATGTTTCAATCTATTTAAAATAAGACACGTGATTTCCTTTCCTTTCTTTATAGTAGTTTGATAATGGGTTTAATGTATATATTATTGTTTATTATTATGTAGCATATTTTATTTAATCATACAATATTATTATTTGAATTAAGGATACCATTTTTATTGCATTTTAATCAAGAAAAACAAATTTGATTTTTATATATTTAGAATAATATTTTACTGTTAATTTTTATCAATAAAGTTCATAAGATTCAATCCAAAAGATTAATCTATAAGTTTCATCCAGTAATCTTTGGATAATAATCTTAAGATTATTATACAAAGATTTATCCATGAGATTAAAGACCATAAGAATTCTCTAAATATTTCCCCTTAATTGAATTAATCGAATTAAATAAAAATGGGGGAGAAAGCAAAAATAAATTATGATAAATAAATAAAATTCAGTCGAACTCGTTTATAACGAGCTCGGATTTAACGAGAACTTGGATTTAGAGAGGGAAACGAGAATATTTGGTTGGATCAATATTAAGTCTATGGAACAGAAGTCGCTTTTAACGAACAAGACCCGATTTTAGCGAGCAATATTTTTCTGTCTTGCAATCTTTTTTCTCATCTTTCTGTCTCATCTTTTTTTTCAAAATGATAAGAAATGCGCGCGAAATCAAAAAATGCGAGAAATGAAACTTAATTGCCCTTTAAGACTGTAGCGTAACTAGAAATTTTTCGCTGGTTGGGGGGCAGTTGTCATTAAATTAAGAAAAGTATTTAATTAAATTAATTAATGTAATTAAAGTAAGTAAGTATTAATTAAATTTTAAGTAAACTCAATCATTTGACCTCTCAACCCTCCCCTCTTTTCTAGTTGCACGCCTGCCTCATGGACCCGTTTATTACGAGCACTCGGATTTCACGAGTACAATGTTACGGTCCTTTTGTGCTCGTTATAAACGAGTTCGACTGTACTTCAAAAAATCATTAATATTTAGTCGACAATTATTCAGATAATTGAAGGGTGAGTAGGCGAAAGAGGAGTAATACTGGGTTGCTAAGATTCAAAGGCCTGTTGGAACGAAAGTGTTTGTTTGATCTAGAAATTGTCAGATTTAATCAAGATATTCATTGTTCAGTTGTGCACAATATATCGATCCTAAAACATCATTGATATACTTATTTTTTATAAATGACTTTTAATTTGGAAAGTGGGAAATCAACCGGTCTTACCCGACTAGTTAGGTAAAAGCGAGCACACATGTCTCCGGGAAATTGAGAAATACAAAACTTAGTAGAAAGCATTTCTATTTTATATCACAATTTAAGAAACTTATGTGAGTAGTTTACATATGATACAGTCAAGGCCATACTCAAGAAGAAGAGAGAGAGAAAGAGAATTGTTATGGAACCCGGGGTTGCTGAGAGGGCAACCAAAATTCGTTACACAAAATATAGCGTTTATTATTAAATTTTTTTATTAAAAATTTTTTTTAAATTTTTTTTTAAAGATTTTTTTACATTTATATAACAACTATGATTTTGAATAAATGGTTTTCAAAAATTCTATAAAATATGAAAATAAAGCTTTTTGTGCTTTCAAGAAGGGGCTCTTACTAAATGTTTCGCTTGGCCCGTAAAACCATTGTTCAGCTTTCTTCCTCCTTTGTTGTTTGTGTGGGCGGAGCATAGGAGCATAGCCATACATCAAAAGGGGTAGCATTGCAGAGAAATCCTTAGAGCAGAGACTTGCGAAACAAAACAGAACAGTGCTACTGTAGGACGAAATCCTTATCGTCAGGGTATGGATCTTTAGTTAGTGCATAATAAGGATTAACCCTCCCCAGGGATTAGAGTGTATGGGAAAAGTGTATAATAAACTGGACTGGAAGTAATTTTAATTATTCTTATGACCAACAAATAAGGTTAGTTTAAAAACAAGAGAACAATAGAGAGTGTGCACAATAAAGCAAACTTATCTACTAAGACGCCGTGAATTAATCAACAGCTACATTCAAATACGTTAGGTCCATCTTCTTGACTAGTAAAGTGTAATTCGGAGTTTGTCTGCTATTCTCTCTACCACATTATCCGGTCTTACCCCATACCGCTCTATCCGGTCCTTGAGTAACTTAGATTATCGCAGAAAACTCAATTTGGATCAGTTCACCATAGCCTCTCAATCATGTATTCACATGGAGTGATTAGTTCATCTTAAACTGTTATCAATTAATTAATATAATAGTAAACAAAAAAGGATTTTAAAATCGATAAAATAAAATATTCTTGAATGAAGTGTTGAAAAGGTTCAATGAAAATTATGTAATATGGCATTTTAAAAGAAAAATTATTTAAAAAAAACTAATTTTAAACCAAATTAATGAATTTATTTATATTTTGGATTATGATTATTGAATTATCAATTATGCATTTATCAAAACATTTTATTTTGTTATTTGACAATCAAGTGTGTTTTCTTGCCAATGCTTAAAAAAAATGCAACACAATTTTGCCAATCTGCCAAAATTTGCAGAAAAAAATGAGTGATAAGTAGCAGAAATACTCCGGCTCTTTACTTTGGCTCCAAGCTCACACTAGTTCTGTCTCCTCAATGATAATTAATACAAACAAAAAACATTATAGTGTATACAATACACTTGTTTTCTTATGATCAAAGATGTTACCCTCCTTCTTTAGTGTCCTTCTTTTGTCTTATTGGTTTAAATGAAGAATTAGTAGGATTATGTACAGAACTGCATAAAAGATATCAGAATATTTCTATCAAATAAAGATTAACAAGTATAAATTTTGCCATATCAGGTAAATTATTTCTCAAAGGGTTCCTTTTCGTAACATATTACTGTAACAATGATTCTAAAATTGTTTTCTTGGTACTTTGTTATAAGTTTACCGGATTACTTGCAAAGTAGGAATTTAGGAAATGTGACAATTTTATATCTAAAAAACAGTAAGGAAATTATAATTTTGAGCAAGTTTCTTATTACTTTTTTATGAATGCAAGTAATACTATTTTTACGTTCTCGCATTCAGACGCGTACAAATGTTAGGCATAAAAACATATTTTTAAAATATTTTCTGATAAATATATTAATACATTAACGCAGTAACGAGTAGTAAGAGATTGGGAAATTATCCAATGTTTACGTGGAGAAAAAAAGTCTAGTAAAGTTACCAAACGGTATGGTAATGACATCTATGGTAAAAGATACCATAGTTCTGGTTCTAAAAATTAAAATATATGGTATCAAAGTCATTCATTTGGTGATTTTTTCCCTCATATAATAACTGTTTACTGATTTTTAAAGATATATTTTTTCACGACACATTTAGCAAGAAATACAAAACTGAAGAGTAAATTTAACCGAAAAATAGCTTTATGCCATCCTCTAAGTTATCATTCTAAGTTATCATTCTAAGTTATCATTAAAGTTACCAAATTTTACACATTTACTAAATTTTATTGCATATTATAAAAACATAGTTTCTTGGTAATTTTAACAAAATAATTACCAAAGTGCTACGGTAAAAATTATCGAGCTTTTTGGTGTTTACATAGAGCCAGAAACACGGTAAATTTTGCCATATTCTGGAAGTTCTGATAATACTGTTTTTCTCGGTATATTTAATGTAAAAAAATGACAAAAAAAGTTTAATCGAATGGTAAGTGGAGCAACATAATGTTTTTGAACAATATGTACAATTGTTCTTCATCATAATGACTTTTTAGTCAATAGCTTAGAATATTTAAAATTTTTCTTGCGTGCCACCGTTTAATTACGAAACAGATTTATATACGTTCCTTATTTTTTAAAAAAATCTTTTTATTATTTTTAAAATGTAATCACACTTTTTAATCATGATAACAAAAAATACCTTTTTCTATTTCTATTAGGTAAAAAATAATTAAATCAGTATTTTTACGTGACTTTCTAGAAATTTCTTTTAACATTTTTTTAAAAATTGTATATATCTCTAGAACTGTAGTGGTAGTTATCCTGAAATATAGACAACAGCTTTAAGGGGCAACTTCAATTGATCTGTTCGGGACGATGGACGTTTGATAAATGATTTGTTTTCATTGGCTTAACAATAAACATTGTTAAAATGTAAACATTGGACTCAGTATACTAAACAGTAGATTCAGAGTTTTAAGTATTTAAAAGATTACATCTGGGGAGCGGTGTTCGTTGCTTTGTAGTTTTGTATCGAAAATTTTCGAAGTTGAGTTTTATTGCACGTTTATTAATAGTTATTCTTAGATTATCTCTGTTAAGCATAGGCAAAATCAACGTGTGGTGACATGATTGGATTATTAGTTTTAAAATTATCTGAAACCGACAGCTTTTATAGTTATGTTTCTGAAAAGTGTTTCTATGAACTTTAATAATTGAAAATCAGCGTTATTTAAAATAAATTTAAGTTACGATCTACAGTCAAAAATTACTCGATGGAAGTAAATTTTTACATTCTCGAGTAGGACCATAGTCAATAGCATAATGATGCTGAGTGTAGTGAATCTTAATTTTGACTAGTACAAATTAAAATTTTTATATCCACAATCAAACATGCTGAACTTACCTGGAAGGTCTACAAATAATAAAAAATATAGGAACTTTTTTGGCTTTTTGTATTGAGGTGGTATACGCTTTTCAAATTTGTGAACTTTAGCACAGATTGAAAGACTGTTCAAAGGTTCACAAAGGGGTGAACCATAATACTTTACTCTTGACATGTACCTTAATTGAACCATAATTCCGACCTATTGATTATTTACTTTTTGTTTTATCCCTTACGAAAAATAAGTATTCAAATAGTTACTTATAAAATGTGTACTTTTGCATTTTAATTTGTAATCAAAGTATTTAATATCATGTTTTCAATAACACGCATGCCTGATACTAAAAATATTGGTTCACTCTTTCAAATGTATAATGTATTTTGAAATAAATGTATTTTGAAAATACAAGTTTGATTCAATTTTATTAAACAGTATAAATTTTCAATCATACGCGTGACTTGGAACAAGTTTAAGAATATATTAATGTACATAAATTAACGAAAAGCTTTTAAGTTAGAAATACCTTTATACCTCGCAAATGTTGCATAAAATTTGCATTATATAGAATTTCTAACAACATTGTTATTTTTAGCAAAGTAATATATTCCAAACTTTTGAAGAATAAAACAAGACAAATGTTTTTATAGCTTAACCATATTATAGAATTTTATAAAATTTACATAGTTCTTGATGGTTGAGAAAACTCAGACTAACCAATAAAAACAAACACGCGCAACTATTCTCGAATCTCTACGTATATCATTGAATGCATAAAACTCGGTTATATATTTAAATTTCATTACAATGCTGATATTAATGTAAAAATTATTGTTGCTCTCCTTTTATAATAATATTAAGAATGGGGATTCACATTGAGAATAAAGAAATTGTTTGAATTGTTACAAAGAAGGAGAGATAAGGAATAAAATACTTGTACAATACCGCAACGTAATTGATTTTCGTTGTCCTGGCTGTTGGATAAAAAAGAAAACGTCAACCTTTTCTTCCGATTTTCTTAGTATGTGTCTCGATTAATGTCAGCATTCCTTTTCTCCAAAGGATGCATATCTTCCATTGATAAGAATGAATACTTCATACACTTTACCTTCTTCCAAGAGAAGAGGAATAATTCTTCTTCCTTAATTATTTTTGAGAAAGTATTTTCTTGATCTCTTTATTCCATTAGAAGGCACTATGCTTCTTTTCTTCGATAACTTTACAAAAATTTGTAAAAATAAGTACATACTAAATTTTTGCGCCAAATTTGCTTCGATTGAAAATTTATTTAGTAAATGAGAAAATACACTGAGAAAAAATTAGGTTTAAATCCACCAGAATATGGTAAAACACATCACGCGTCTTGTTCTATGGGAGCACAAAAAGCTTAACTTACTTTATAATCTTTTTATTTCAAACTTGCTTTATTATCGCATGTTTGGGAAAACTAAGGTACAATCACTTTACATGATATTCCCAGGACACGCAATAAACTAATAAACTAGCATTTTTTCGAACAAATTCGGAAGTGAAAATTAAATTTTAAAAAAATGAGGTGCATTAACGAGGCTTACAACCTAAAAAATTTTTCTTGTGTTAGTATCATCTGAAAGATTTCAAATGAATATTTTGTATTAATTCTCCATTTTTGGTGACTTATTTAAACTTTCTCCTCAATTTGCTGCCTTACACGACCTTAGTAAGCAATCTAATCAGTGTGTCACAAAAACAGCAACCAAAAACACTATATTATACATAAAATTGATGAAAGAAGCTGTGCATTTTAACACGAGCCCAAACAAAGCCCAGCCTAAAGCGTTGAGTTTTTTACCGTGGATGCGGTTTTAAGTTTTTTTTTCATTTAACAGAATTCTGATGTTTTTATAAATTGAATATGTTGAGTTGCACACATTGCAAGAGGTAGTTCTCCAGTGGTGGATGGTAAAATTTTCATGCAAAAATAAATAAATAAAATAAAGTATTTTACGATTTAATTAACAAGTACACAGAATTTATTAATTTAGCATTTAAAACGAAGCTGGTTCCTTGAATTAAAATAAAGATTTTCCTCTTTTTCTTACTTCAAAACTCATTTTCAAACTCAAAAATTACTTACCAAACATTTTTTAAACATGTATTAATTGTTCGAGTAAATTATTAGGATTTTTTGTAAGCATTTTTTGAATTCAAAGCATATATAGTTTTTGCTTAGAAATTTAAAATTAGTTGATTTGAAACTCACTTCACTTAGTAACCAATTAATGATGTTTAAAACAATGGCAAGATGAATGAAAAATTAGATTTTCTGCAAAGATCCTTACATCCAAACGATTAATACAGCTTTAAGAAAAGACAAAATAATTAATTAGGCTTTTAAATTCGATAACTAGTTATCGTGTGAAGCTGTCTTTACTTAAAATTTATTTCGAAGACATTGAAAGCGTAGGAAGGTATTTCTGTAAGAACAATGTGATGCCTAATGGAAAGTAATCATTTGTTAGGATTATCGCTTTTAGTTCAAGCTCTCGTGTTGTTTCTTTCTTAAGACAATTAAGAAGATTGTTTTGAACTTTTTTTTATGACACAATGATTTATTACTTATCGGATTATTTCATTTTTCTCTAATTTGTCAATAAATGAAAATAAAAATGCTCTAGTTTTTTCTTATAGATAAGAAAATGTCTTACATGACTGTAAAGTCTAATGTTTTATATGACTAGAAAGTGGGTATAATGTGAACTGGAAAAAGTGCGTAGGTGGGCCTCATTTACAATTTAATGAGCGTTAAATTTAGCTTTTCAAATGGAAATAGTGTTTACTTATGGATAATTAAAATAAAGCAGGATCCTTAGTTTAAGACTGTAAGAGCATGTAGATATATTTATGCTCTGTTGCGTTGAAAATTTCAAACAATTGTTTGTTAAATCTACTAAAAGAAATATTGATATAAAAAAATATCAAAATTCTTACATTATTAAACATGACTCAGTATTTTTCGAAAAATTAAAATAAAATAATT
The DNA here is from genome assembly GCF_982258835.1 of Parasteatoda tepidariorum. Lineage (NCBI taxonomy): Eukaryota > Metazoa > Arthropoda > Arachnida > Araneae > Theridiidae > Parasteatoda > Parasteatoda tepidariorum. The sequence goes on from NC_141756.1 coordinate 71,749,201, forward strand.
TCGAAAGCAAAAAATAGTCCGAAACTATACCAAAGCATTAGTTTTAGACTATTCACTAACTTCGAAAATTTTTAATTATTTTTAAAGCCATATTAAAAAAAAATATTTTAAATGATTCATCATGCTTTTGTTGAATTTTCAGTCCAGAGATACATTACTTTGTTAAAATATCAGGTATTTTAAACTGTATCATGAATTTTGTGTTCTATAGATACGTGATATAGTATCGATGGAACGCTGTTCTTTATATATATATATATATATATATATATATATATATATATATATATATATATATATATATATAAAGAACAGTTAGGTATCACACATTGTAAATAATTTCTATATCTTTCACAGTTGGGGTGCTCACCTTATCTCCCCTACACTTGTTTCTCATCCAATCTCCTCGGTTTGGTAACGTTGTTCAAACTTGTTTTCCATTTCCTATTGGTTGAAATTTTTTCTTGCAATAACTTGTCTGTATATTTTCTTCTGCACCTTTAGGTTTTCTTTTCCTACTCTGAGTTCCTTGCTGCAAAATGTTATTGATTATAGAGGAGCCGAAGTACAGGATGTCTTTTTTCTGGAGAAATTATTTGAAGAATTTTAATGTTGTCTGTATTTATTTGCATTTAAAACAACAAAGATAACTTCTTTTCATCTGGATTAGTAGAAATATTAAATCGATTAGTAAAACAATGTTGGTTTTATCATATTTCTAAATATTTAAGTAACATTTGTTTTTTTATTTTTTGTCTTTTATAAACCGTTTATTTAATTATCTTTTTTACCTTGAAAGTGTGTGTCTTAAAAGAGATTTATGAGATAATATTTTTTCTGGTGTAACCGCAGAGCGCATTGCAATGCATATTTGAAGCGAATTTTATTTCTTCTAAATTCTTTCAGAAGATGAAATCATGTTTTATAAACTATGTATATTTTTTTAAACATATTTCGCTGTCTTTGACATTTTCCTTTTATTTATATTTTTTTACGAACAAAATAGAGCTTTAAAAACTAGTTATGATTTTAACAACATTTTGTTGTAGAGCATCAACTTTTTTCTGATTCACGGCAAATTTTAAAAAAATTGCTTTCGTTGAATTAACAAGAAAAAAAAGACTAATCTAATTTACTTCAATGTATCTAGCAAAAACTTGAACGAATATTTATAATTAAAAATTACGTCACACAAAAAGAAACTTTCCGGACAGTTTAAATCATATTAGGCAGTAGAAAAATTGGAATTTTCCCCCGTTTTATCTAAAAATAAATGATTTTTTTTAATATAATAAAAATGGAAAGGTTACAAGTAAGATTAAAAAAATCCCTTGTTCATTACTTTGCCTCAGCAACGAAAAATATTGATTAATATATTCAATTAAACAAATGTTTTGTGTCATGCAGTTTGAAAAATAAGTTTACTTTTTTCCGTATTTTAATTAACTTAAATCGATAGAAGCGCTTAATTAAAAAAATTGATACTTAAAAGTTCTTATAGTTAGTTTTATAAATTTATGTTTATGTATTTCCTAAGTTAAAATTAGATTCTATCTATCATTCAAATTTTTCACATTTACTATAATCGCAAATTTTTGTTAACAATTTTTAAGAAGGGCCAGTAGGAAAATTAGACTGATATATTCAATTAGAATTTTTATGCTACTATCATCACAAATTATATAAACAATATATAAGTTTTTTTTTAAAAAAATATGGCACATTCTCAAATTTACTTATATACTATTCATGAGTACTTGAATGTAATTTGCACCTAATTAGTAATTTATAAATTATAATACTAAGTCCTATAACAGAAGAAAATAAATTCTTAATTGCCCTTTTAATTACTAATTTTGACTTTTTTTACCAATTGTTTTAAACAATGGAAGAAATAATATCATTCATGAATACGCGGTTTACATAGCTGAAGAATTTAAATTTGCATTTTTAAAATTAATTCACAATAGGCTTCAGCAAACAAATGACTTCCTAAAGTTTCTGTAGCTAATAACAAGTATATGGAAAAAGTGTGAAGCAACTTTTTTAAGCGGTATGTGATTGTGATGATTACAAGCTTACCTATTATTAGGTTAGGGAAAATTGGGGTAATGCCAGTTAGCTAAGATTCGAAGGCTTGTTGGAATTAAACGATGCAACCTAGAAACTGACAAATTTTAACGAGATTTTTATTGTTTTGCTGTGTTCAATATATCATTCCTGAAAAGACGTTAATGCACTACTTTTTTCTCATAAATGATTCTTTTTTTAGAGAAAGTTATATCGTCCGGATCTGGGATAAAAGCGGTAGCTTATGTTAATTCTACAAACAATTTGGAAATGCTACAATTTCAGTGAAAAAGTCACAAATATTTCAATTTTATATGACAATTTATCCAAATTAAGCATCTTTTTTACATATGATGTAGTCAAAGCCGTACTAACGAAGGGGTGAGAGGAGACGATTTTCCTGGGACGTGGTATGATGTAATTTTTAAATGATTTCATAATAAAATATTTAAAAGAAATCACTAAAAAAAATTTTCTGTGTAATTTTGCTCTAAAATAATTTTATGTCTCAATAAGTTTTTAAAATGTTTCTATCCTAAATTTTGGAAATACTGTAAACTAATTTTTAAATATGGAATATAATGTTCAAACATGTTCAAAACTAAACCATTAACTTGAAATAGTATAAAAATTACCGCGCGTAACACTCGCTGGAGTAAGAAGGTATGAAATAGCAGTTGCAGAATAAACAAAAAAAAAATTGTTAATAGGGCGTATGGTTCCCTCTTACTGATATACAGGCCTTACAGAGAGATTCCATACTTGAAATTAGGCAGTTAATTATTTCCCGTGGCAGTTGGTCTGAATTGTCCTGTGGCAATTTCATACCTTCACACTCCAATGAACGTTACGCACGTGCGTTATGCGTATGTATTACAATTGTTGAATAGTTATTTGTTTTGTATTGTATCAATGTATCAATCCAGTAGTTCTAGTGTTAATCAACCAAGTCTACAAATTCTCTTAATTTCTTACATCAGTGTATTTAACTATTAACCGTAACTACTTATGTGCTGAATCGAGTATCCATTAAGTGTTGTTAGAAGACACTTAGGCCGAGAGAAACTTCAAGAAACGAGTCGTGATGACGTCAGAATAAATCGTCCTTCAGTATGCTTCGATGGTACTAAATATAGATGTATTCACTAGATGATCTGGGAAAACTTCACGAATTTACTGTAGCAACTCAATCTAGACAACAATTTTATGATTATATGAAACAATTTATCTATGGTTTTGACATGATGGAAAGATAGACGGGCAGTTTCTTTGATTTGATGAAAGGATAGATGCCGACTTCCAATTTTATCATTTTAATATATGTTGTATTTGTAGTAATCTGAAGAAAAACTTTAAAACTAGTTTTTCTTCTATTTGTCATTAAGTTTTATATAACAATTCGATTATTATCACCATATTTTTCTTTTTTAAATTTCTTATCTAAGCTAAATTTCCAAAGTATAAACCTTATCCGAACCTTTCTTACGTCCCTCTCGAAAGTAATTAAAGCTCCTATCCTTCACATAATTTAAATTGCTAATGACATGCTCGGATTTTGCACCTTGTTGCATTGTAATCGTGTGAAAGAAGATTAAAAAAGGATAGCAAACAAAAGGGATTACATTATCTACCTTGATAGATTTTCTTTAAGATTTAGTTCATGTTCTCATTAAAAACTCCGGGTAGTTTGATCTTTGGGAAGATAATGCAAGAAAAAGATCATGGAGGCGTATCAGGGTTTTGTATTTAAATTTACACCTTGATTTACGCAAGAATGGGAAGCAAAGACAAAAACTGGATAATTTTTCGAGTTCTTTATCTGAGAAGAGGAGAAATAAATAACCAGCTTTTTTTAAAATCAAAAGTGTTATTTAATTTCTTTTAAAATGTTTTTTCAATTTTGTAAAACATATTTCATTTTCTGAAACAATCTTCTCCTTTTTGTAGATTTTGCAAATTTTGAGCAGAATTCCATTATTTTTGACACTTACTACGCTTTTGAGTTCAAGTGATTTTCAATAAAACGCGAACACTCAAATTATCCGCAAAGCCGTTTCTTACTCAAGTGCGACCTCGAATACTTTTGAAATTCATTATTTTTTATTTGTTTTCAAGAGTTTGAGTTTGCTAGAACTATTAGTTTGCCATAACAGACTCATTAAGCACAAAAACACTAAGCAATGCACATCACATTAGATGCTCTGACATTGGACATGCATTGAAGCTGCTACATCGATATCTTAGTGATTTACCGAGTAGCGAGCTGTTGAAGTAGTAATAGATGTCAGTAAATAATTAGTTTCATTTAAATAAATATATAAGAACATTAATGAAATGATAAATACATAGACTTCAGCACATTGAATTATAGGAGATCGTCACAATCACTTAACCCATGCACTTCTTGAAAAAGACATGATGGCCAGGCATCCGCCATATTGAAAGAGTTGATCACAGAAAATTAAACTACTTACTATTCATCAAAATTTCTCATAAATTAGACATCATACATCATCCGCATGGGAATTTAAACAGAAATGAAATTTGAAACAATAAAAAATCACTTAATTAGCACAACCACACAACCTTCAATCATCTCAGTTGCTGCCATTCCCCATGTTGGTAAATGCGGTTAAATCTACATGGTAAAGTGTGAAAAATCACCAAGCTCTTATGTACGCCAAGGATCCTTAATTAATTTTTACAATAAGAATTAACTAATATAAAAAATAAGCATTATACTCAAAATACAATAAAGTAAAACTAATAGAGTAATGGCACTAATTCTTTTAAGAGAATTATAAAAAAATACCGTGTTATTATTGACGCCAAAGATGCTTAATTAATTTTGGTAACAGGCACTACTGGTATTAGGATAATTGGAGCAATTTAAATAGGTGTCAAAGCATAAATATAGGTACAGGGTATGGTATTCGTATATTTTGATAGTTATTATAATAATATATTTGATATCTGTTAAAATTGCATCAACACTGGGATGAACAAGTAAAAAAGGGGATGGGATGAACAAGTAAAAAAGTGTTTTGTTTAATCTAATAACATAAACCATAACATCTAACAGTAATTGTGTTGGAATATGTCTTTCAGTTTTGTACAAGATTCTGCAGTGTTGTTCAGTACTGATATTATTAATTGCTTAATTTTTTCCACCACATACGAAGAACAATTATTCAGCTAGTAAGTGTCCTCATGTATGTACTCTAAAGATCCGAGAAGGGGAGCAACCATTTGGATCATGTTTTTTAGAGTTTGTATATTTTTGTAGGGTGGTTTGTAAACATTCATCACTTTCTAGGATCATGTAGTTAAGACTGATTTCGAAAATGCGAAATTCCTTTGTTGAATCTCCGAATCAAAGCATGATCTCCTTCTTTTCATGGCGCTGAAGTAAGGATCTATCAACTCATATTTTTGTTGGTGTCTGGAAAATTCATGCTTAAACCTTTAACTCATAATTTCTCTTCCTTTTTAATCCAGTGTTATTTGTCAGTACTTAACTTAAATCGTTATAGTGTCTCTTTCAATAAGAAACTTAGTTTATTCTCACCTACCTTCAAAGGAAAATCTTAGTCCTTTTGATTTTTTTGTTTGCTACATATACAGATTAATCTTAAAGAAATGGTAGTTCAACTAACGTTCAAAATTTGGGCACAAGCATCAAGTTGGTTAAAGGATGTAATGCACATTTGGTCCTAATAATTTTTCTAGTTAATTTTCTTAATATTATGTGAAAAAAAACTTGTCGTATTTTTTTGACCAACTTGGTTACATTTGAAATTTTCTTGTGGCCCATATAAACATTAATAGTAACCAACACAAATTGATAGTACAACTGATCTTAAATATTCTGATTCTACAACCTCTTCTCTAATTCTAATACCTTACTTAGTTTTAAGCAATATATTTTACCAAATTTTTTCACAGTTTAGCGGTAGTTCACTGCTCTGCCCACGTGAAAGTATTTTGATTTCAATTTTAACTACTTTCACAACTCTTAACTATTGGCATAAACATCAAGTTAGTTGAAGGATGCACATTTGGTTCCAATTTTTTTAGTTACTTTTTCTAATATTATGGATAAAACTAGTTTTATTTGGTGACCAGCTTGGTCACATTTGAAAATTTTTTTGCACACCATATAAACTGTAATAGTAACCAAGACAAATCGATACCACAACTGCATTTAAATATTCTAATTCTACAACCTCTTCTCCAATTTTAACACCTTACTTAGTTTAAAACAATATATTTTACCAAATTTTTTCACAGTTTAGCTGTAGTTCATTGCTCTGCCCACGCGGAAGTATTTCGATTTAAGTTTTAACTATTTTCAAGACATTTAAACGATATTGTCAAAGTTTTCATGAGCCGAGTTTTAGATTTAATTTTAATTTAAAAAACATTCTGACAGCTATTAAGTTACACAAACCACCGTAACAAGCTGGCAACAAGACTTCGGGACATTTACACATAGTAGGCAGAGATATTAAAATTATTTCCATCTGCGTTGTCAGATAAAATAGCAAATTCATCTCAATACAGCATTAAGTTCTGTACTGCTACCTCGAGAATCTCTCGAGTCCTAATTTGAGAGAGTATCATAGTATAATATAGACCTCCGTCACTAATAATTGATATCACAGTATGTATAACTATAGCACCGTTTATGTTTAAAAAAGTTCAGGCATTTTAAAAAGGATAAAAAAAGTATATATATATAAATAATTACTTCGTACCTAAGTTTTCCCGTCTATAAAAATAAAAAATTATTCTATATAAATATATACTTAGAGTTTAACTAGCTATTCAATACTAAGGTAGAAAACGTTAAAGAGCACAAAAATATTATTAAAAGCAGACAGCTGTTTCGGATGCTCAAAGGGCAACCTTCATCAGTGCATCAGCCTTACACTGCTCTGATGCACTGATGAAGGTTGCCCTTTGAGCATCCGAAGCAGCTGTCTGCTTTTAATAATATTTTTGTGCTCTTTAACGTTTTCTACCTTAGTTTGTATTTTAGCACAAAGGTCGCCCACTTGTGTATTTAGCTATTCAATATTACTGAAATTTTTATAATGTTTAAGACAAGTTAACGTAATGAATAGTGACTATAGTGTTACCAATAGACAGAGAAATACTCGAATTTAGATTGCAACTTAAGAGAAATACACCGAAAAACCATTACATTATGACCACCCAGCTAATAACATGTAGGACCACCATTAGACCTCATAACTACTAGCATCCGCAGTGGCATTGATTCCACAAGGTGCTGATAGGTAGTCTGAGGTATCTGGTTCCAAGCGCTTACCAACAGGTCCTACAATTCCCTCACATTGCAAGGGGTTTTTGGTTTTTGGTTTCACGAATTTGGTTTTTCAAGCAGGACCACAAATGCTCTATTGAATTAAGGTCAGGTAAATTTGGGGGCCAATACATGACTTGAAAGTCACTGGAATGTTCCTCGAACCAATCCATGACGATTCGACCCTTATGACATGGTGCATTATCCTGTTGGTAAATACCATCTTCCGCAGGAAAAACTGTTGCGACGAATGGGTGAACCTGGTCTGCAACCATGTTCAAGTAGCTTACAGATGTCAGGGATTGTTCGATGAGGATTATGGGTCCTAATGTGCCCCATGAAAACATTGTTCCTGGGTGAGAAACCATGAAAACCTGGGCGAGCCCATTGTAATAGATGGAGGATGGTCATAATGTAATGGCTCTTCGGTGTATATAGGTAGGTTGTTTGAAAAGCTCGACTTTGTTATCAATAAATTAAGAGTAAAATTAAAGCTTGTTAAAAGTATGGCAAGATAAGTAAGTGATTCAAAGTAGAAAACAATTATTTTTCTGCTTTTTTGGAAATCAAAGTATCTTAAAATTCCAATAAACTGTTGAATCAAGCCAATTAAGGGGAATAAGGGAATCTTCCCAATAGGGGAATCTAACCCTGTGCTAGTAGGCTTCAACTTTTCATTCTTCATTATGACCAAAAAATAGGTGTTGTGGCCGAAAAGTTTATACCGTAAATAAATAACATAAATTTATTAGAAACTTAAACTGAAATATACTGTTTTAAATAGAAACTAACATGATGAAAATTGCACTTTTAAAGTAGCAAACACTGTAAATTATTGTTGCACTTTTAACAATATTTTATTTATTTATTTTTTCTTGTTCTTTTAACATAGTAGCAGCTCATATATTGATTTATTACTCCATAATATGATTATTCTTGAATAAACTTAGTTCATTTTAGTACCATTACGAAAGTATAAATTTGTCCAACACACACGCGTAATGTTTTAATGGCATAAGATTTGGAATTCATTCCGCTAATCTTAAAAATAAAAGTAATAGGGAGTCAATGTCTCTACTGTGTTTCCTGATAGTGGGATACGTGTTTACATAAAAATTACAATTCTTGAAGGGCATTTACATACGCAAGTGATCTTTTTATGTTTACATATATAAACAAATTGGCGCAATACAACTAACACACTTAAACTAATTCATTTGTATAACTTTCTTTATCATCTAGAAATAAAAAGTGCTATATGATTACTTCTAAATAGTGTCAGAAATCGCTTTGTTGGTTTTCATCCCTTTTGCCAATCAAGGAAATAGCGTAAAAAACAAAAGGAAATGTCAGATCTAGTTAGAGTGAGTTAGATTGTTCGCCCTTCCTTTGGGGAAGGGATGATGATCAAAATCTTATTCTATTTGTCGAAAGGATCTTATTACCTTTGAGTGTCTTTTGTTTTTTCTTGGGGGATTTATTTCGTAAAAGCTATTATCAGACCTGGATAAAACTTACTCGCCCAAGAAATTAAGGAAATGTTTCGGTGTTATTATGGAACAATTTCTGTTTTTTTCCTTATGTCTGATATAATTATAGGGTATTTGTGAAAGAAAGCGAAAGTCCATTTTGTTTGGACATCTTGGCTGAAATAATAGAAATATTAAACATTCAAAAGTTAATCAAGATGATTTTTTGACATTTAGGGTTAAAATGCCCCAAATCAATATAAAATATTATTATTAAAGTGACCAGTAAATATATAATGACTTAATAATTATTTAGAATTGAAATGTAATTGAAAATTAATGAATCAATACTTAAAGAAGATAAAGGTGTTATTTCTTAGTAAAAGACAGATTAGAAAAAGATCAGGTTACTTTTGCGAATACTAATTACAGCCCTTAGAGGCGATGTATTTATTTCGATAACATTTAAAACTGTTTGCAAGAAAAATGAAAAAAAAAAAAAACAGCTCTTAGTATTAAGTTTCAATAGTATTTAGTTTAGGTTTAAAACCAAAATTTCAATATCATTCGCCATTTTTTTGAGATTTACTTATTTTTGATGATGAATTTTTATTAAAATTTTTATAATTTTCATAATTTGTATTTCATAATTTCATAATTTGTATTTCATAATTTCCTTATTTGTATTTCATAATTTCATAATTTGTATTTCATAATTTCATAATTTGTAAAATGTTCATAATAATTTCCTAATTTGTAAATGTATTTCATTATTCGTAAAATTTTTAAATTTTCATGTAATATTTTGTACCTTTCTTTTTTATCATATTTTCAATTAGGATTAAAATGTTTTGGAATTCCAAACATATTTACAGCTACTTTTTTATGGGGTATTGCAATATACTAGTATTTTTAAAAAATAATTTTGCTTTTTGTAAAGATTGTAAAATTTAGGCTTTGCGGAAAAAAATCGTACATATTTAAAGATACCTTATAATATCTGAATTCAATATTTTATCAGTCGTTAAAATATTTTCAATGCAAGGAATGGTATTTTATTATAATAATAAACTTTCTCCATATTCTTCTCAGACATTCGAAATCAATATACTATATATATATTATTTAAATAATTCTATACATGAAAATATTTTTTTGACAAGTAACTACCAAAATATGGAAATAATATTATTACAATTATTAGTAGCTACAATTTATTAATACGAGAAGAAATGAAAAAAATATTTAAGTGTTGGAATAATTGAAATATTTTGCGTTATAATTTTTTCCTCTGTAAGTTTCCCAATAATATGTAGCTTGGTTAATAAAAAAAATTCAAATTTGTTAAAGCAAATACAATAATAAATTAAAAATAAACAAATATTTCATTTGCAATCATTAAGATAGTTAAAATGCATTTAATCCATTGAAAAAATAATTTTTAAAAAAATAATAAATCAAACTTAAAATTGATTTTTTGCTTTTTTATATAAACTGTATGATTTGGCAAAGAAAATTTATAAAAAAGTTTAATCTTCATACTAAATATTGATCGATGATTTGTTTTCTTAAAACATTATACTAAGATATTTTGAAAATATAACTGTAAGCATATATTCAACAGCATTTATGAGAAAATCTCTCTTATTACTTTCAACATTTAATAACCAATATTTAGTCACTAAAAAGTAAAATTCTTGAAGATTTCATCACAATCCATCGAATAACATCTTTAAAGGTCAAGACTAACTAGAATTCTAAAGTATATTTTAACAAAAGCTTTTATCTAGTTAGCAAACTTTAACTAGTTCAATGCATAACATTTCTAGTTAATTAATGCAAATAATATTAATCGCGTATTTAAAATGTAAATGTCATGAATACCAATAGCTCACTAAGTAATATTAAGATGCAAATAACACTAATAGTAAGTATTAAAACGCTCTCTTAGAAAAAAATATCGAATTTAAAATATTAAACTCGAGAGAGATTATAGATTTCAGAATTCACAAAGAAGATTACGCTCATTAATTATCCTTTCTAAAATATCATGTTGTTGCAGCTCATATTAGATTATCAGTTAAAAATTATCATTTATTTTAATCTTTTTTTAAAAAATTTATCGGGTTTTAATTACAATAATTTTCATAGTATTCAGTGATAATTTCAAATGAAGTTTAGTGAAAGAAAATATCAGACATGAACGAGCAAATTAGCCCAAATGATGTAATTATTGGAAGTTTTAAATTCAGCAATTCTCGTTGTTAGAATAATGGGAAACCTCATTTGGTTTATTGTTCCAGCGTAATAAAGTTTCGTGTACGCAACTCTAATGTGCCATAATTACATTTAAAATCTCCATTAACTCTTGTTATAAAGTTTCTTTTTGAATGCAGGTTTGAGATATAATCGAGCATTAGACACTTTGAGGACAAATAAATTTAATCTTTTTGCTTTCTTATAATAATTTGAAGAAAGAATTGATCAGATAAATTTATTAGTAAAAACAACATATCTTTTAAAAATGCCAAAAACTTTACACAAAATGTCATAATTAAAATTCAATTATAGTTCATGCAATATTTCCTTTTTTCTACATTCAAACAATACCTAAGGCAAGTTTATAGAATAACGTTCCATATTTTATGAATGATTTTTTGTTGTAGAAATTATTTATTTGAAGAATATGTATCTTAAAAATATGCTAATCTTTTGATCTGCTTTTATAATATTTTTCGAGATTCATGACCGCAGTGTGGCAATTTAATTTAATTTTATTCTTATATTATTTAAACAGCTGTTGAACAAATATATGCGGATTTTTAATACGAATAACTCCTTTCATAACTCACTAAATATTAAATAGTATACTGAACAATTAATTAAGTGTTATACATTGACTAAACTCATTTTCATAAAAGCATTATCTGAAAGAAACTGCGCAGTGCTCATAATAATTATCTTTAGGGTATATTATATTTTTATTAAGTTTATTTTTATGTATCAAAATAGGTGTTTTAATTATTTAAATCTTTTATTTGCCGAAAGAGATTTTGAAAGTTACAGTTATCTTTTAAACAATTGCCTATAAATAACTTATTTGTACTTTAGCAGTTTGAAATGCTTAGTTTTGAATGCTAGCACACAAAATCACTAACAAGGCCTAAGAACCGTGAATGCATAATTATTTTAAGAAGTACGATTAGTAATGCTTTTGAGGAGAAGAAAATTCTTGATAGTGATCAACATATTTTGCAAATAAATCTTAATAAAGCATTCAAATAATATATTTAAAAAAAATATATAAGCTGATATGTACATACTGGAAAAAATAGAATAGTCAAAATTACGGGAATATAATAATTCACCTTGTTTCTAACTCTATGAGAATGTCAGAAAGCAACAATAAAAATTAAAAATAAAGTATGGTTTTATGATCCGTGACAAAATTTAGTAATTTCATCATGATACCGTGGAGCTTAGCATAAAAACCCTTTATTCGGTTAAATTTTCTTTTGAGTAATGTATCTTTTTACTAAATGTGAGGTAAAATAAACAATATTATTGAAAAACAGAATTTCCGGTAATCCGTTAACATATGAACAGAAAAATTACTAAATTAATGGTTTAAATACTGTATGTTTTGTTTTTATAGCTAGAATTTTGTCTTTTTTAAAACAGAAAAGTTCTTATTATGCTGTATGGTAAATTTTACCAGAATTGTTTTCTCCGTGCACTTGTACTGAAAAATAAAGACAGATTAAGTCAAGTTATTGCCCAATTTTATTGGAAGTGAAGTGAAATAAATGAATTTATTAAAAAATTATATACATGCGGAGGCAAGCAGTGGAGTTATTCGTGCCATAGATTCTCAAACGCGTTACCCAATGCAGTTGGCCACGGTACTGGAGTCAGCATAACAGCCCAGTCAACACCTCCAAGAACCTAATTGGGGCTCCTTCTGCACATCTCGGTTAGCCTGCTTTGCTTAAGGAGGCTATTGCGGCTTTTGACAGGTGGTCTCATTAATGTAACTAGACAGTGCAGCTACACTATGCATACCTTTGAAAAACTGGGTGAGGGTCAGTAAGCATTTTATTAAATTGTACTCGATTATACTGAATCAGGCGAAGTCGCGCCCTGCTATTGAATAATTGCCCCAACATCAGTAAACGGCGGACGAATGAGATCTACTAAACGTTTTTGTTTCCGAAGGTTTCTTTTTTTTTCGAAACGTAAAGCTGAAATACTTCAGTTTTAATTCATCATATTAAATTATTGCATAATTTTATTGGAATTTTTAAATATAACTAATTCTATACATGTTTTTCAAATCATTGTCAAAAAATTCAGAATGTTAAAAAATTAATTCTACTAATAATTTGGCTTTATGTATGCCTGTACCACAAATCCAAAAAAAAAATATATGAGAGATTTGATTTTGTGGGAAATAATTCTCAGAAGCATTATTTAGATTCTAATTGATATAGATATATTTTTACAAAACGTTTTGATATCAAATTGAATCCAAGTAAAGAGCATAGTAGTCAAATCACAACACATTAACTTAATCTGCGTATGATTTGCTATCTTATTAAAAATGTCATTTAATTTCCCTCCCTATTCCTCTCGCAGTAGATCTTTTTATCGATCTATCTCTGTCTAATTTGCATCCAGCTCCTATTAATAAAACTTAGTTCTAAAAAAGGAAATAACCACGGCATTTAAATTCAATTCTCATAAATGAAATAAATGTATTATTTCATATAAGTAATTTCTGTTCGAAGGACTTACTGCTTACTACAGTTTAAGTCATTATAAACTGTAGATTAGATTACAGCTTGCATAGAGAGATCAATATTAGTTAAAATTAAATGTCCTGGTCAAAATTAAATTAATACTAATACTACTAGCTAATATAAGTCAACATTAAATTAATACTAAAAATAAAAGTAAAATGAATCATCGATAATAAATAACAAAAGTAGAAAAAAATGCGCGATGAGCAATATCATAGATTCGTCTCCCATTTTCCATTTTATAAAAACTACTCTAGAGATTAGCCATCACTTGTCGATTTTTCACAATATGTCGGAATATATCTACACAATGTAATTAAAATTGTCTTTTTCGTAATAGATAAATAGAATTTGGAAGCATGAAGAATTGAAAATATATATAATTAAATAAATATTGTAAGGGAAATAATGTCTCGAGAATTTCTGTCACAATGCATCAAAGTATTTTTAGTCTATTGAAATGCTTTTTTGTCATATTTCTCCGTTGTTATGTTAAAGAAGAATTAAACAATTGAAATATTTGAGCATTATTTTCATTTAAAAGTTTTGAAGGTAAATTACCGATTATATTTATTTGCTTTCGATAAAATTTGCTTATTAATGCCTACTGTCTCTTAAATAAGGTTTGAAAGTATTATTACATGTTCAAATGGAAATAATAAAGTGAATTGTTAACAAATAATGCCTAATTTAATTTATCTCTGACCCAATAATACCTAATTTATATTATTGTAAGCGATGAATGCCATAACTGAGCCTATAGAGAGTTCAAAAAGGATATATAAATAGAACAATAAGTAATGTATAATTAGGACAGCTTAGTTTCTATTCCTGAAATTAGAAACTCAAAAGAAGAGTTATTTTTGGTAACAAAAATTTTTTGTGTCCAAATGAATTATTCTCATGGATAGGTTTACTTTCAAATTCCGCGATTAATAATTAAAGAGAAATTTGGAAATTTATAAAATGTAAATACAAAGGTAATGAAGCCATTAAATATCCATAGAATTTTAAATAAGATCGCTGAAAAAAGTTTGTACTATCATAAATTTTATTATAAACTTTTAACTGTATATTAACTTGTAACTTTTACTGTAGCAGATAAAAGTTGCTTAAAGCTTGTGGGTCTCAACTGTCGAATGGACCCTTCTTACTTGATATTTAAGATCTTCAGTTACAAATCAATGAGAACTAGACTTAGAGGCAGGCACGTATATATATATATATATATATATATATATATATATATATATATATATATATATATATATATATATATATATATATATATATATATATATATATATATATATATATATATATATATATATATATATATATATATATATATATATATATATATATAGATATAAATATATATATATATATATATATATATATATATATATATATATATATATATATATATATATATATATATATATATATATATATATATAGATATATATATATATATATATATATATATATATATAGATATAAATATATATATATATATATATATATATATATATATATATATATATATATATATATATATATATATATATATATATATATATATATATATATATATATATATATATATATATATATATATATATATATATATCTTAAAGCTTGTGGGTCACAACTGTCGAATGGACCCTTCTTACTTGATATTTAAGATCTTCAGTTACAAATCAATGAGAACTAGACTTAGAGGTAGGCCTAAAATCAGATGCAGATCAGGCTTGCATGGGCGAAGAGGATTTCAAAATCCTCAGAATAACTGACTGGAAAACAATCTCAAGGATAAGAGCAGATTAGAAGAAGGCTCTGGCCCGAAAAGGGCTGCCTTGTCAATAGAAGCAGGTATTTAATGATTTTATTTTAAAAATCACATTACGTTAAATTTCGTAGTACCGGAATGGTATTCAAGATCTTTTATTTGCAAACCTTTTATTTGCTAACCTCACTGTTGCACGTAAAAATGTTATTGTTGAGAATGTTCCATTAAAATAATCAGCTTTTAAA
The DNA here is from genome assembly GCF_982258835.1 of Parasteatoda tepidariorum. Taxonomy (NCBI): domain Eukaryota; kingdom Metazoa; phylum Arthropoda; class Arachnida; order Araneae; family Theridiidae; genus Parasteatoda; species Parasteatoda tepidariorum. The sequence goes on from NC_141756.1 coordinate 71,764,902, forward strand.
GAAAATAAAACGGTATTGCAAAAACTAAACCATTAGCAAGAAATATGCACATCATAAAGTTTTTTTCTCTCCACAAAACGTTGATTTTATGATTAATCTTTGTTTTTAAACATTAATGATCAAGTTTTCTTAAATTAGAAATTCTACAGGAATTAGGAAACATAATACACTTGAGTTTGTTAATAAATTGACATATGTAATAATTAGTGTTAAAAAATAATGCAAATTCTTTGCTTTTGTAACCTGAACTATTTTATACTTGATATCTACTTATCCGTAAAATAAAAATAGAAGAATTGTATTATAACTATAACAATATTTAAGAAAGAATATTCAAATATATAAATAGTTGGAAAAGTGATGTTTCGTAAAAAGTGATCTCATCTTGGTCGAAACCCCTAAAAATATACTTTATTTGCAAATTTTCAAAATTTTTGGTTTGAGAATAAAAATATATTTAAAAGTTTTTATAAGAAAATATCAACTTTAAAATATGTGTTACCATAGCATTCTTGCTTAAAAGATGATTAATAAAACATAAAGATTAATAACCATTTAAAAGTTTTTTTTTGAAACTAATATCAAATAAACTTTAAGTTTAAAATTGAAAAATACTATGCAATTGAAAAGCTTTTCACGAAACACAAAATATTTTTTTCTGAATGTAATTGCCTTGTAAATTCTTTATTATATTGAATTATTTTTAATTCAAAAAATATCCTACTTAATTCAGAAAAAAAAAGTTAAAGTGCAAAAATTCTTATTCAAAGTATCAAGCTATTGTAAACATAAACATTAAACAAATGTCTTTACCTTAAGAATAACAATAGGAAAAGCAAAAAAAGAATAAATAAATAACTTTCATTAGTTTCATTAGATCTTTACGAACTCTGAAAGTTTTAGGATTTATTTAGGCTTAGTGACGTCTTCAGACTAATCTACTTTCTCAAGTGCACTATTAAGGAGTTTTTTTGTTGCTTTTTTTATGTGGAAATGCAAGGACTTTTAGTACTAAACAATCGCTTAATTTTTATCCTTTATTAAATTAAGTTGAAGACAAAGCGTTCTATTACAGGATTAGTTTTAAATATCTTTTGTTGAAAAGCATCTAAGCGTTTTTTTCTGTAATTAAAATACATATAATTTAAACAAATTAAATCGTCTTACATAAATTTCCTAAAAGCAAAATTTTGTTTGAAAAAAAAATTTACACCAAACAATTTATATTGTGCACCATTATAAATTTCTCAGAAAAAAGATTAAATAGCAATTTATCTAATTGTTATTTTTTCCAATTCAAACATGATAGTCAAATAATCATGCATAGAATGGTATTCAAACTGTTAACTGTAAGAAAAACCGTTAATTAACTGCTTGCGGCAAAACAACCAAAATTTTATCGCACCAACTAGACCCACCTAATGAAGGCACTTAGTTAATTGCTGGTGAGTACATGTTATAGCTGAGAGGGCTATTCTGTCAATCTTATGACAGTACGGGGATTCGAATCCCAACGTTGACACCACATTATTTCCTCCATTCCCTTTATTATAGATAAAGAGTTTCCAGTGTTCTGCACTTCCCAAGTTGTGACCCTGAGCTGTTTGAATACAATACTTCCTTTCGCGCTTAGATGAAAGCACCATAAAGCTGATAAACTATCTCCATGTCCAATTACGATTGGTTATGGTTAAAAATCGCATAGTTTGGCATTTATGGTTTTTAACCATGCAAGTTGTACTCGGTTTTAAGACCATAAAGCTCATAAATGCTCGTTACTGTAAACTTTACTGTAAATAGGATGGACAGACTGCTGCCAGTTATTTTACCATGAATTTACCTGGCCAGTTATTTTACCTGGGCAGGCAGGGACTCACGTACAAACTATTCCTTTCACTATTATAAGATATTCTACAGATTCTATGTATTTTATATCTAGACACTTTATATAAATATTGTGAAATGAAGTGCAGCGATTTTTGGTCTTTAAGTGCAATAAGAACAGACTGCATTTTTTCCTTATACACAGACATAATTGCAAAATTTCACTGGTAGCACTTTAAAGGTGCTAAAGTATATCCAATGTCCAGTTAAACTTCTTTCTTACTGTTTTGAAAGATGCTAGTTGTAAATGGTTAAAAAACCATACAAATCTATACGGATTTGTAACCATTTACAACCATATACTTTTGTATCCATGGAATTCACGTTCGTTACAGTAAACTTCATTATTAATTGAATGCACAAACTGCTGTTGGTTATTTTACCACATTTTCAGAATAAAAATTCTTATAGCGTGGCCCACATTTTTTGAGTTTATGCATTTACAATGTCCGCAAGTGAATAAACATATGTGTTATACTAATCGCATGTGACAGTGATGTCGCAAACGAGTGAGCACACACATGCATGTGACAGTGCACACATTTTTTGAATGATAAGTGGGGACAAGAACAGAAGTTTTGTATTGAACAACAAACTAATCATTCTTGAATATTGAATTATAGGTAACTATAGAGTGTGATTAGGATGATGCAAATAGTAAATAATTATCATCATTAAGCGATTCATGGAATCGATAAACATTACAGGTTTAGCATTCATTTTAATCTTGCTGTCTTTGAATATTTAACCATTTCTTTAACAGCACATGTGCTTAATAGCAATTCCTTTCAATCTATATCCTAGTGACGGGATTAGATCAAATAAGTTAAAGGAAGCTGGGTTATAAATTTTTTAGAACTCGAACTTTCCCAGATCCTTTTCTACAAAAAGTTAAGGGGATCATAAAAAATAAATGTACAGAATCGCTTCTAGTTTTAATGAAGGCACTTAAGTCTGTGTTAAATCGGCAGCTTTAAGAGATCGAATTTTCCTGAATTGCACGCTAATTCAATGATTTTCCTTTTTATTATTATTTTTTTTCTTGTTTTAATATTCAAAATCTCTATCTAATTCCCAATGACTTCTGTTGATCAAGGAAGTTATATCTTTTTTCACGAGAATGGAATGCTCTTATGTTTTATAGTCTTATCTACTTCAGTGCTAAATATTTCCAAAAGTTCGGAGGATACGTTTTGCCAGTTCTGGCTCTCGAAGACTGCATAAGATATCCTTTGGTGTTGACCCGAGTTAAAAAAGTGTAACTAATATGGTCTATCAGTTGAAAATCTGTCCTGTCGTTAATTCGGTTTGGGAGAAAGGTCCGCTTTTGTATCTGGTGTTCTTATCTGGAAATATCATCATGTCCTGGAAGTGTCCAGTAGTCGAGTCGTCTTGCTACTATGGATGAGATGTTTCTAGAAGATTAAAGATCTGGAAATGAAGGGTTTAAAAAGATCCCTTGAATAGTTTGTGCTTGGTAATTGCGTTTCAGTTTTCAAAGGAACGATGAGTAATTGACTCAAGTCTCTGATTTGTTAAGCAAAGACGTCTGCGCATTTATTTCCTTCAATGTCTTCATTGACAGGAATCCACTGAAAGGTGCAGCCATTTTATATTTGCTTCAGAATATTGTTCATTCTTTGACTTAAATTTGTTTCCTAATTGCATATTTGCATATTACTTCTGGTTTCGAGTCAGAGAAAATGACCAGTTCTCTTATTGGGTATTCAAAATAGTGTAAATTTGGAAAGAAATAGCTTCTTTAAATGGAATTAGAGCTGTATTTAAATTCGAAGCTATTTGGTCAGTGGGAATTTTGACGTATGTTCTTTCATCAGAAGTTTAGGTGATAAGGATACTTGAACTACATCGATTAAATTTGTTATTGGAAGAAACATCTGTATAGATTATCATTCTGTTTTGCTGGATAAATGAGTTACGTCACTGTCTTTATGAGTCAAATTTGATTTTACGGCGGGCATTCAAATAGGGGAGAGCTGGCATAATGATGCTGCAGTAATTTCTTTCCAGCTTAGTAGACTTTGAGCCTAATTTGTACCTCTTAAGAATGTTTAATTTTTTGAGGCATTTATTTGCTTTTTAAATGGGCTTAGTGAAGCGAAGGTTTGGGTCAAAATATATTTCAGGTGGATTCGGGCTGGTCAACCAGATATTCGGAGTTGCTTAAAAGCGCAATGTTGACATTATGTTTCTTTATTTTTGGGTAAAAATCTCCTCTATGTTTTCTGTCGATGGAAAAAGTGCAGTAGTAAGATTTGGTGGCATTTATGATTAGTTTGAGATCCTCAGCAAAGTTTTGCAATGCCATTCTTTGTAAGATTAAGAGATTTCTCAGAGATAATTAAGTTCCATCTGGTAACATCATCTGCATAACATACAATTTGCCGTAATATATGTCGCAGTGTTATGCGAACTTCTTAGGGTGTACCTGGTACTTCTCTTTTTAACCAGACTGTACAATCCTCATCTCTCTCCAATCGGTACTTTTGAATGCTTAGCTTTATTAATAACAATGTACAAACAAGTGTTTACCGACAAGTTTGTAAAAGTAGACATAAATGCCAAAGTGGGGGTGAATGCTTAAGTTGATATTTCTGAAATAGCTATTTTATTTAGCATGTATTATACCAATACATGCTAAATAATTATACCAATAGCATCTTAAATAAGTCACTAATAGTTGCTTTATTGAAAGAAAAATGTTATTATTGGAAATGACTCCTTAATCAATATAATTATGACAGTGGCTTAGCATTTTAATTTCATAATTGATTCCTTATCGTTAGGGCAATTTCATAATCACCGTTTTTAAATATCATTTCTTCTGTTCAATGCATGTAGGATTATTTGTATGATGATTGTATAATTTTTCACACATAATATATTTCATGTTAGAGCACATGCTCATGTTAGAGGACTCGCTTCCCAATGAGGTGTTTCGAGTTCGAATCACAACCATGGCTGGTGGATGCAGATTTCGAACTCTCATCAATTGCAGTTCTGACTTAAAATATCCCAAGTGAAAGAAGGATCATGGGTTAGAGTCCTCTTGCCGTTATACTAACCGAGGAAGGTTATTGTGTTTTACCTCCACACATAACGCGATTTCATTAAAAAGTCTTCCATTAAGGAAAATTTCTCCCAATACTTATCCAGGACTTCCCTCGTCTTGTGGATTGGTTCCCTTGTCTTCCGATTCTTTGTCTTCTGAATAGGTTTCAAAATCATAAGGCTACGAAGTTGAACATGGGAAGTCAGAAACTCAAAGTTGGGTCTGCCGTTTAAAATTATAAAATTACATACTTGTGTTTTTCACTTATTATATTTATCATATTTTTTATACATAGTCATCTAATAATTAAAGTACTACTATTAAAATAAATATTTATATGTACTTTTACTACCATATTTGTTTTACAATTAATATCTTATTTAGTAGAACAATAACTTTCCCTTCTCGGGCAAGTTAACACTTTAAACTATCATTTATCATCAAATTAGGTATTAAATAGAAGGTTTCAGACAATCTGAAGTCTTGAAATTAACGACAGTACGGTGAATAAGATCTATTGTAAATAGAGATTGCTTCAGCTACGTATCTTGTATCTTTAGAATCTGATTACACCCTTTTCGGAGTATTCAAACTTTATCTGTGCAGCCATATGTGCAGAAGGAAAGGCTTTGTTGATATTAGAATTTAAGTATCTATTTCAGTTTACTGTCAAAATCATTTTATTTGCTCACTCAATGTATTTTTCTAGATTTTTTCACTCATTAATGTATACATTTTGAAAAAGATCTAATACAAAATTTCCTTTTAAATAATGCCATAATAAAATATATAAATAAATAAAAAAATTTCACCACCAATTTCTTGGAATCTTAATTTGAAACAAAATATGGATAAAACTACAAGAATAAGGCTAAAGTTTAACATGTTTATGGCTCCATGGGAGCACCAAAAGCCTCAGCAATTTTTTTGTGAAACGTTTCGGTAATGATTTTAGTAAAATTAACATCAAGATGTTGTTTTAAAATATGTGTTAAAATTTGGTAGCTTTATCACGATACCTTTAAAGCATGGTATTGAAACCATTAATTCGGCAAAATTTAATTTACAGTTTAGTATTATTTGTTAAATGTGCGCTAATAATTTGGAAAACCAAAATTTCTGGTTAACCATTAGCGTATCAACCAAAAAATTTATTAGATGATTTGTTTAAATACGGTACATTTTGACTTTATTAACAGAATTATGGTTCTTTTCGACCAGAATTATCTTTATCATACAGTACGGTAACTTTACAAGAATTATTTTGTCCGTGTAGTATGCTGTATAATTTAAAACTATTATAAGCATTTTTATATATAACATAAAAATATCGCAATAGTCTTTTAAACTTTTACATTTTGTACAGAGTGATTATAGAGAAAAATATTTGAAACGAATCATTATAATTACTAAGTATAAGAGGTACGAAGAAGCTGTAGAGATGCTTTTAATAGACTTGACTATATGAAAATTATGCCTGAATAATAATTTCATTTTTGAGCTTCAATTATGATTCTATAATAATATATTTTATCAATATTACTAGAATTTCTATAAACTTTTTATATGAATTATATGTAAAAAATTTTCAAGCAACTAAAATTTTCTAATTAAATTATAAAAAAAATGGCGAATCATTATAATTTTCTTAAGTATGAGAGAGGTAAAAATGAACTACAGAAAAAAATATACGACTGAAATCATTTTAAAAATTGATACAAGTATAAATATTTCAATTTTGAGTTCTTATTCCTTTCCTAAATTTGTTTTGACATCTATATTTCTCAGATATAAGCGGCTTTATTTTTTTTTTAAACATGAAAAGAATAATATAAATAAGCAAGACGCACGTTTTGTTGAACATTTTCCTGAAAATCATTTTTGAAGTGTGTTTTTGACAGTTGGCAATTCATCTGCATGTACTGGCTAGTTTTTGAAGCGTTAACAGCTCAGTTGTATATTTATGTAGCAAAAATCTTAAAATGTGAATATATGGTTTATAAAAAAAAACAGTTTCATATTTACCCCTAGTGAACAAAACTTGGAAAAATATTTCCTTAATGCAGGAATAGAAATGTATCTTTTGTAAAAATTATTTTTTTACTAATACACAATACGTACTACTTGCGAATCATGTTCTGTTAGAAAAAAGTTATTTAAAGATCCTTGCCTTGTATAAATTGTTGTACTGAGATAATATTCTGGCATATTAACTAATTTAATTCCAATTTACTTGAACATATTCTGTTTTTAATCCATCAGTAACACGCCTAAATATTTAATTTAAAGGAGAACGTGTGCATTTTTTTAATCTGTTTATTCTTAGCTTATTTAACCGACTACTTCTAACGAACATTTTCCTCTCATTATAGCTTAAGGTTACCAATTTTGACTTGTATCATTCATGTATCATTCAAATGTATCATTACATGCATCATTCAAATATCAAACACATCAGTAGTAATTTTGATTAGTATACATCTCGTGTTTTAGCCTCGTTTAGGTTACCAATCGTCTTAAGGTTACCAATTTTGCCGAATAATTGCCTTTCAAACTCAAAGTATTTTCTTCCAATGCGAATCACAGATATTAAAAGCATCGTCATTTGCAATCATTACAGATTAAGAATGATAGCAAAATCCTTCATATTTTTATGCATATTATTCAAATTTAATATGTATCATTCAAATATGATACAAAATCACTAATTTTGTAATTTTGATCTCGAGTCTTAGCCTCGTTTAGGAATCAAAAGGAAAAAGTATCAATTATACATAAATATAACTTACACTGAAAAGAAAAATATAAAAATATATTCCTTTTTTTTCATCAATTACTGTAATTCTTTATTATTTTACGAATTATATAGTACAAACCTCATTATAATATTTAGGGGAGAGTGGAGTCAATTGTAAAAGGGTACGATTGTAACAGAGCAAAAATTTCGAGTGTCGGGTACTAGATTTGGTTCCTAGGTGGCCTCACAAGGTGTATTTAATAAATTTACATGTACACCCCTGCTGGCAACCATTTTTATGCACTTTCGAAAGAGTTTCATCGCAAAAGATATTTTCACGCTACGTAAGTACTTTTTTTGGTATTAGAATATTATATTGTGACAAAGTAATTTTGTTTAAACAAATAAAAATTATTAACCCAATATGTAAGTGGACACCTTAATTAACATTTGAAAAAAAAAAGATTAGGTTTGTTAATTAACTAGCATTGTTTTTAACAAATGAAGCTGAAATGGAGTCTTGGGGACGATTGTAACAATAAGTAAAGGGACGATTGTAACAGCTGAAAATAAATAATCTTATGTTTACAAACCATTACTTAACTCTTTAAGAACCACCAATAGTTTCCTATATCATTTATATTATGTTGCATGCGCATTATTTTATTTGTCACCTTTCACAGCATAAATTAAAATTTTAAACCCCTTAAAGTTAAAAGTTTAAATCTTTAGATCTCTGCTCATTATTATTTTTACTCCTAAAATATCACTACTATTTTGATCAATAAAAAAATATATCACAACTATGATAATATGTATAATTAACTAAGTTTCAGTTGAATTTATGAACTGTTACAATTGACCCCGTAAGTGAGGACAATTGTAACAAGTGCACGACTGTCAAAAATTGTTAATAACTAATATAATAACATTTAAAATAAGGAATTTATTTTTTCCAGTAGAGGATAGTCTACTTTACTCGTCTGTCAATTAATACTAATAATTTATTGGATTTTTTATTAGTTAAAAATAGTTAAGTGAAAAATGTTACAATTAGCCCCACTCTCCCCTACTCTCTTAAAATGAAAGAGTTATTTCCCCTACTCAAAAAAGAATTAAAATTTTTTAACTCAACTTGAGTGAAACACATTCTTATTTGAGCGAAATTCTTGCTTTTCGTTTACTCAAACTTGAGTGGTATTTATTAAGCAATATTTGAGTGCTTTTAGCTCAAACTTGAATGATTTATTTATTATTTGATTGCGTGCGAAATATAAGCTGGAATTTCTATCGTTTTATTTTAAAAAGCAAACGATAATAAATCTAAATAAAATTGTTATGTTCTGTGATCTAAATAGATTATGTCTTCGTTTTTATTTTACGTTTAATTTTATTTTTCTGGAGAATATGTCATTTAATATTTTGAATTAAGAAGAATTAAAACAACTTTTAGTTCACAGCGGTATTTCTGAAGAAGACGCTGTTTTACTTTTTAGTAAGTAGATATACCTTGTTGCTTTTATTTTGAAAATACTTTTATTTTGAATGTGTTATACACACATTCCATTTAAATTAGCTGTTTTTCAGCGTTTTTTTAATAAAATACTATTCATTGTTTGTCAAAAAAATTTATTAAAATTGAAAGTGTTAAATGTGGATGATTATGGAACATTAAAAAAATCTGATTTCATGCTTGAATCCTTGTCAAAGCATGTGGAAATATATTATATCTGATAAGAGTTCCAGAATTTTTTCAGATTTCCTATTAGTTTTAACATTTTATTTTAATATAATAAATTTATATCCATGTTTTAGTTTTTTTTGGTGTATAATTTTGGTACAAAACATTTCTGGATAATTAATTTCATATCATTCTATACTTTTTTTATAAAAGATATTTACGAAATTATTGTTCACACAGACTATAATTGCTGTTATTTAAAATGCTTTCTATTATTAAAGTTGACTGTCTTTAATTTATGAAAGTTCACATTTGCAACATCCATTCATTCAAATCAGAATCTTCAGATGTTCAATGCATTTTATTATAAATATATAATTCGAAGAAAAAGTGGAAAATTTTATATTTAAAAAAATTGAGCAGAATTTTGAATTTTTCTGTTTTTATCCTGTTTTTAGCTTTTATTTAATTGGAATTCAGAATTAATACTATCTTCGTATTTCATGAAGTATTTATCACATTATACAAACTATTTTTCCTTTGTTGCTAGCATAAAAGTTCTTACCACTTTTCTTCAAGTTCAATTTTCGAGGCAAAATTGAAAATGCAGAATTAATATTTAATTAAAAGTACAATGCTAATTAAAGTTTTTGAAAATGCAAATAAATTAGAATTTTACAATAGTTATAGATTAATAGGGAAAAATAGGAGCAGAATTAAAAATAATATTTATTATGGAGATATAGTTTAATTTGAATTTATATACCTATATCACAGCTGAAAATAAAGTGAAGTTTTTCTGCAGAACTGAAGTAACTTCGTAATTTTTCTAGAGTTAACTGCAAGTTTTCAGTAGTGCAATCTTAACTGCAAAAATACTGCAGTTATTTGGCAGCTAATGCGAAGTAATTTCTCAGTAATTTATTTCGAAAAAACCTTTAGCTATTGTCTACAAAATTATTGTAGTTTAAGTGAGGTCACTTTAAAATCATAAATTTAGAAAAAACTGAAACTTTAAATCCGTGGTCATTCTGCAGTAAATTTAAAGAAATTATGCAATCATTGTTTCAGAAGTATACTTTCTGATCAATTTGCAGAAAAACTGCAGTTACTTTGTATTGTTGTAAAATTGAAAGAGTTTGATGTCTTTAATCTTGCTTTCCTGGCTGGTATATTAAATTTTTATCATGTTTTTTCTTCTTTTTCTTTTTGATTATATATTAATTTCTTACAATTAGGTAAAAATTCAAAACATATATATTGATAACGCAAACAACATTTGCTATCTATATTCATAATAGTTAAAATTCATAAAATACATACTTGATTTAATTGTAATTATTTATAATTCAGAAGCGATACAATTTAATTAGTTTAAAATATGCCTAAAATTAGGTATTTAAACAATTTTGTATTTTAGTAATTTTATTAAAAATGTCATTTTTATTAATTTTTTTCTTTCTTTCTTTTTGACTTAAGAAAACTATGTTTGAGCAAAGTTTATGGTAAAAACAATATTAAAGTAAAGTCAAGTAGTTAATGTTAATTAGTTAATTTTTTTATTCGAATTCATACTAAGCTAGGATTATTGCAGAACAAAAATTATACTTATTTTTTTCTAATCAAAACAAATATATAGTTTGGATTTTAAACAAATTTATGCCAAAAGAGTTTGCAAAATTGAGTTTGAAAAAGGGTATTTAATCCAGATTTTTTAGCTTCAAACGTCTTTTTCAAAAATTTATTAATTTCACTTAGTTTCAGAAATTTGTCTTAAAAAAATTTAGGCAATTTAAAACAATATACATTTTTTATTGCTTGAAAATAAAGCTTTATAAATTAAACGAATAAATTTGTTCGAAAAAAAAATAACTCATACTATTTTCAATTGAACCTAAATGAGCATAATATTTATAAAATTCCTTACTTTAAAAATTCATTTAGAGCTCCTTATTTTTAGAAATTAAACTTAAAAGAAAAATGACAAAACATAGGAGAAAGAAAAAAAAACTCAAATCTACAGTGGTTAGGTATTTCTCATAAAAATAACCTCTTAAGTAACAATTCATTTAATTGTTGTTTTACCGTATACAATCAAAGCAATTGGATAACCTTAAAATACTGCTATTCAAACTGTTAACTCTGAAAATTTTTTTTAACTGTGTTTTCCCCTTATTTGATTTAACAAATAAAAACTTTATCCTCGCCAACAAGACCCAGCTCATGAAATTAATTAGTTCTTTGTAGCCGTCTTGACACAGGACTGTATCCGAGAGGGTTAATCGGTCAATCTCACGACAGACGGGAAGCGAGTTCAAATCTCAGGATACACAGTTTCGATATGCTCACAGCGAAAACTTTCACAAGTACTATACTATCTAATTCGATATTTAAATTCCACAAAAGTTATGATAAAAAAAATTCCTGTCTAAGGCTTTCCTCTCAAAAGGAATTTTTTTTAACAATAACTATAGTATTTTCTATCGTTTACGATAGATGGCACCACTAAATACAAACATTTTGTATATCAATAGTAAAAATTTTGACTTCAATTTACAAACTGAAATACTGAAAATCGCTCAAACACGAGTTAAAATCACTCAAGTTTGAGTGAAAACGATCCTCTCAGGTAATACTGAAAATCACTCAAGCTCGAGTGAAAATAACTCAAGTTTGAGTGAAATTTTTTTCACTCAAACTGAGCTATTTCCATATAACTCTTTCACTTGAGTGGTATTAACTCAAGATGAGAAGGCCGGTTTTATCTAGATGAAAGTGTTAAATAGCACTCAAGTTGAGTTATTTTCACTCGTTCATTTTAAGAGAGCACGTAAGTAATTCTTACAGTAATAATTAATGTGTACTAAAAATTGGTTTCACGGATGATTCACCTAAAGTGTCGATATTTTTTACCGTAATTTGATCCGAAGATTTTTACTGTGTACCTATTATTATCCAGTAAAAATATAAAATAAACTGTCTCTCGTTATTGAAGTACACAATCAAGAAAAATTTAACAAAAGCTGTATTAATTTACGTTCACGAGAGCATCTTATTTTTTTCGTTTTACCATTCACTTTTCTTTCAATAATTTTTTAAAATTTTTTACTTGCCCTTTTTATAAGTTATGATCACAACTTGTCATTTTTCAACTGTTTCGTATTCCATGAAAAATAAATACTATATTATGTATGACTTTCAAGCGATTTTAAAAATATATTCAAATTGGAAGATCCAAAGCATTTACAGGATGAAAATATTTTACCAGATCTCAGCGACTATAGAATGCAAATTTTCTCAGTAAATCTCAGATAAAAGGTTTCCTTGTTGAAAAAGGAGATTTTTGACTGGCCATTCTTTAAAATGATGAATCGCTTTTTGCTATCTAAACTTTTCAATCTCAAACTTATTTTGGCTAATACATGCTCTCTGCCAGGGTGGTGAAGCATATGGAAGTTTCAAACAAATTCGACTTTTTTTTTAAAATTGAGTAAGAAATGACTTGCAAAACTTTGAGCACTTTTCGTTATGGAATATATTTTTTTTATACTTTGATTTCTTTAAGAATGAACTTAATAAAATATGTAATTGCAAAACATTTATTTTTGTTGACTTTTTAATGATTTATATATCATTTTACAGCTGATCTAACAACAAATTAATTTTTAAAGTAACACATGTTATTTCTAATCCAGAATTTTGTTTGATATTTGGTTTTCAAAATTTATTTATGCATAATACCGGCAATAAGGGAGGCGGTACTTATCACCATAATTCTATTTTTACCTGAACATGCTACCGAACAAAGCAAAAATCTGATATACAGTACTTTTTATAGTAATAATTAAAGTAAAATCACCGAGTCACTGGAATTAAATAAATTTTGCTGCATAATATTTTACACTAAAAATGGATTGTACGGATGATGCACACAGAGTGCAGGCACATAATACTGTAATTTAAACTGGAATTTCTTACAATGTTACAAGGCTATAGAGAATATTACATTATCTCTCCATATTTCCTTATGATAATGTTTTTCAAGAAATTCAGATTATAATTTTCTAATCACTGTTTTGTCTTTGTAAAATTTTGTCAGCATATCATAGTTCATTCATATATTAATCAAATCAGTATCATATATATATTATTTTATCTAGGCAGAAAATTCCATTGTATATCTTTAAATAATAATTTCTACTCATACGAATAATTTTAATTCTAGAATCATTTGTTCTGTAACTGGAGCGGATGAAAGTGAATTGTATTTACATTTGAATTCAATACTTTGATTAAATTCTCTAATTTAAAAAGTCTTAGCTATACATTATACGAAACCTATGCAATCTTTGTTTTTCAAGTTGTTTAACATTTTGTTCGATAAGCAAAATAGAATTAATGAGGAGTGGACCAAACTGTAGGAAAATAATAACTAAAACTCATTTACGAATAAACATTATTCTGCAATATTATTCGGTATTCATTTATTGAAAATCTTATTACGGCACAATAATATGTAAATTCAAGTAGATACGGAATTTATATTAGAATATTCTCCTTTTATCTGCTGAAAAGATATTACTGGATTTCAGGAATGAATTATTCTAAATCAGAATTGCATTAGGCTTTTCATATAATATAATATACTTTTTAAATTGTTTAAGTTTAAAGCTACACGCTAACATTATTACAATTTCTAGATTTTTCTCATCATATTAAATCTAAAACTTCAAATTGAAAGCTTTTGATAAACATGTTGATGCAAAATTACATAATACAATTTTATTTTTTTTCTTTACGTTTTTTTATTTTTTTTTATTCATGAATTTATTTTATACTTATGTATATTATGTATATAGTTATATTTATTTCTATATCTTGTCTTAATAAGGTTTTCGTATGCAAATATAATCTGTAGGTATTGTGTTTTGGTAATGCATTTTTTGTAAGGGATATCAATTTACCAAGTTTCTTTATTGCTCTGAGATATTTTATTACTTTTGGAAATAGTTAGTGAAAACAAACAGAAAATTAAACATATATCCAGTTAAGACGAAAATAATGACTTTTCAAATTACAATTTTCAATTATATAATGTAGAAGAAACAATTGAATAAATTAAATACGCAATTACGTAACATTTAAGAAAAAGTTACGCATTTTCATGCTACAATCAATTAATATTTAATAAACAATGATTGGAAATACTGCAACCAATTTATTTATATTGTTTACTGCATTATTAATTTCACCATTAATTGTTTATTTTATTTTTTAAATAACAATTTATTTATTTGTTCTTTTAAAATATTCGAACAAAGTAATCAAATAACCATAAATAAGATGATATTCAAACTCTTAACTGCGAGAAAACCCGTTTATTAACTGCCTTCACCAAAAACGGTTAAACAACCTGAATTGAATCGAATCAATTAGGTCAACATAATGAAGCCACTTAGCTCCTTGCAGCAGGGTACACATTAAAACTGAGAGGAGTAATCTCTCAATCTCATGATCGAGAGAACGGAGGTTCGACTTCCATCATTGACATCACAATATTTCCTCCCTTCATTCAGCACGTTATGAGTTTTCAGTGTCTAGCCATCTTCAATTGGTGACCTTGGACCAATGAAAAGCGAAACTATCATTCACTCATAGATTTCAGCACTGCAGAGCAAAAATTTAGCCTTTCTCATCCCCGATGAAATTATTACGATCGAGGAAATCACGATCGAGGAAATCGTCAGATAAAATAATTAAGCCATATTTCATAGTTCACTTGACAAAACAATACTCAACTACAAATATATCTAATGTTCATTACCTAACGAAACGCCAATGTCCAGTTAAAACATTTTATGGTTTTGAAGCCATGCTAATTGGAAATGTTTATAAAAACCAGTATAGTTTTGTATGCATGGTGTTTTTTTTTATCATACTAGTTTCAAACGGTTTTAAAACCGTAAAAATAAAAGATATTCATAACCGTAAACTTTATGGTTAACTGGGTGGACAGACTGATGCCGGTTATTTTTCAGTAATTTAGAAATAAAAATCCCAACAAAGTATGATAAAAATAAACTTAAAAATTTTGTCTAGCAGTAATTTATGCTTATAAATATTATATTTTAAATATTAAACATTGTTTTAAATATTATATTTATAACTCGGATAACTGAAACCAGTAACAAATTTGGAGGTAAATTAGATATACTCACAATTTTAAATTTCTTAACGCTATTTAAAAAGAAAATGAAATTAATATTTTTTTGAATATTTATGAAAAAGATGATTTGAATAGATAATAATCGAAAACAATTGCATTTCATTACAAACATCATGCTTTTTGGTAAAATACTTATATGATATCAAGTTTTATTATTCTGCTTTGGGTACAATAAAGATATTTTTAATTCGTCATTATTTCTTAATAAGAAAAAGCTTTAATTTAATTCAAATTATCTTCGAATTGTTTTCATATTGTCGTATGCTATATTTTTAAATATAAAAAATAAGTTTTTTTCTTTCTTTTTGGTGAAATGAATTTTATTTTGATTAATTCTACAAAAGTATCTATCCATGAATCTTCTTGTCTCCGTCCCTCTCCCTGTCACACTCTCTCTCTACCAATATCGTTGCAAGAATTCTTATTTAGGTTCGCTAACCTCTCACCAACACCAGCAAACGTAATCGGGAGTCATTTATTCGGAAGCCTATTCAACGTCCGCTTTTCTCCTTGCGTTTCGTGAAACATGGCTTCATCACAATGCCTCTCATCACCATGATCTACGCTTATGGCTCCGAGGAAGGATGACTGCTTTACGATTTGAAAGTCCTATGACATTGAGGGAGCCCAAAATGCACTTTGATGATTGTTATTTTTCTTCGTGCCATGTTTGTGGGTATAACCGAAACAATCAAAGGCTGATATCTTATCCTGATAACATTCCATCGGCCATACGCTCCGTTCCTCGTAAACCTGATGTGCCTTTGCCTCCAACTGAATTGCCAGTCATCCCCTCAGACTTGGAACATCCAGAAGTTCAAGGCTTCGAATGTAAACCATCTGCAGCCGGTCCACCTCAGCCCTTCTCTCAGGTTGAACTTAATGATCTGACTAGATAACTGGGACTTTCGAAAGAGGCAGCTTCAAGCTCCAGACTGAAAGAAAACTTATTGGCCGAAGAAACATCATTTTGTTGGTACAGGAATCGAGGAAAAGAATTACGCTAACGAACGTTAAACGAACCAAAAACGTTATTCGAAACATCATGGTAGATCCAAAAAAAGTATTGTTACAATCTCTCTATATAAAAATAAAGTGTAATGAGGCAGTTTATTAAGGCTGTTTCAAAAGTTGGCGATTGTTTCAAATACCTGTGCAAAAAGTTTCCAGGTTTATCCCAAGTCAAGGAAAAAGAGGGAATCTTTCTTTGTCTAGAGATATGCAAACTCACGAAGGATAAAGATTTCGAGACTAGCATGACAACAACTTAAAGAGAAGCTTGGATTACCTTCAAAGATGTCGTCATGTCGAATGATAGACAAATTTAAAACTTTGGGTTGCTCCATGAGTGTCAAAATGCATTTACTTCACTCCCATGTTGACTCTTTTCGGCGAAAATTTAGGAACAGTCAGAGAAAAACGAGGTGAAAGGTTCCATCAAGATATCAAAGATAAGATATGGATCATAAATATCAAGGAAGGTGGAACATGATCACCGGTTTCTGTTGGATGTTAATTCGAGATAGGCCTGAGATTAAGCAGAAAAGAGCGTTGAAAATAAGTTTCTGGGGAAAACGAGTATATATTTAAATAGAAACCTTTTTTGTTTTGTTTTTTGTTTCAAACTTATGTACATATACATAATATTTGTTAACAAAATTCGCTAACATATACATAATATTTTATATTCTTTGTCAAAATTCAATTTTACGTAAGTTACCTTAATAAAAATTAACTAAATTGGTTCTAAGGTGATTTTCTTCCAGACACTGCACCTTAATTTGATGTAAAAAGTATAAACTCAAGAAACTTATTATTTCTCTCTCGACCAGAAATGATTCGTGTGATCTAGCAAAAGTATTTTTTTATTCATTTTAAAACATAAAAAAAAATAGTCAATCACTTAAAAATCAATTTACCTTCACAAGATTCAATTTTGCATAGATCAAAATGAATAAAGACGGCAGCTACTCAAACAACTTTGCTGCAGTACATGCAAAATTGTTTGAGAGAATTCCCTTCCTTTCCCAAATAGCATTTTAGTAAAACCATCGATATCGGTGTTACAAAAATTCCTGACGTAATGGGGGAAATGAAGGTCATTATCGAAATCAGCACATCAAATAACATATAAATCAACAAAAACTTCTTTTGTATTTTTCAAAAATTTCTATTTCGCTGGCTTGTGTTATTTTTGTCAAATCATTTACATATCGAGGAGAATAAAAGTTACCAAATCCAAATGATTTATCATTTCGCGAGTTTGAATACAGCTTCTTCGATAAACTTTTCAATAAATAAATAATAATTCTCTAATGGCATTAAAATCGCAGTGTCATACTAGATGTTTCACTCTATTTTCAGTTACAAACATTTCTGGTTTACGAAATAATAATTAATTATCACTAATTCTGAAAACGACTTAACCGATCAATGTGTGCTCAGTAAAATTGTGTTTGGAAAGGATTCAAAATGAGTTTTGATACGTCTGCTTTAAGTAATTAGAGGAAATTACTTGTCTTCAATTGTGAATTAAGAGTGTTGAACGACACTACATCGAATAAGTTTTACCAAGTCTTCTATAGTAATTTAATGATTACTAATATGTGTTTTGTTTAATAACTTTAGTATTCAATATTATTCTAAAATTTAATTTTAATTCTCCTAAGAAGGACATTTGTTTTCCCAGAAAATGCTTGATATAATATTAAAAATATTTAAACAGTGTTATTCATTTTAAAATTGTATATATAGTTTTTCTCCTAATTCTAACCAAATTTGATGAATATTAGAAATTAAAGATAAAAAAGTCTATTTAAAGTTCGAAATCTTTGTTTTTCGGGCAAATCGGATAATTCAATTTATTATATTATAATATTATATTCAATTATTATTTATTAAGTTCATTTTATTATATTTATATAAAAAGATTTCAGATTTAACTCATTTTTAATTATTTTCTATATTAATCTATTTTAAATCGCGTTATAGTTTATAAGAAATGATGAGAAAAATTACTATGTTTAAAGCGTGAATTTAAACTCTTAAGAAACTCTGGATTGAATAAGTTTCATCAAGTTTTTTTTTATCGTCATTTAATTATCTCTAATGCGTGTTTTTTGTTTAATAACATTGATATTCAATATTAATCTAAAGTTTACTTTAAATTCGGTTACTTATAGAGGTTAGTGGTTTAAAACATGCAGTCAGCTTCTAAAGTAAAATTGAATGAAAATTTGTTTTTCACAGAGAAAATTTACATGACTTTAATATCGTATGTAAAAAAACATTTCAACAGATATTTATCTTTTAAGCAAAATATAGTTTTTTTTTTCAAATTACAACCAAATTTTTGACAGTCATAATTTAAATAAAATGGAAAAAATGAAAGTAAAATTGCCTATTTAAAGATCAAAATGCTTATTTTTCGGGCAATATATGATATAATTAAATTTAATATATTAAAATATTCAATTATTATTCACTTTATTATATTATTTATATAATAAGATTTCAGATTTAGCACATTTTTAATTATTTTATGTCTGTTTTATTATTTAATTTTATTCTTATTTACTTTTTTCTCATACTTTTATTTCAGTTATTAAAGAAGCTAGTGACTTTCACTTTCACTTAACACACTTCACTTTCACCTAATACATTTTCACTTTCTAGTAAATTTTAATTCTTAATTCTATAAGTTTTTTAAGTTAAGTATTTTTTAAGTAATAAATTAAGTATTAAGTAATATATTTAAGTAATAATACAATTTATTGCATAAATACCATATATTAAAATATTATTTATTATATTCATTTTATTATATTATTTATACAATAAGATTTCAGATTTAATGCATTTTTAATTATTTTCTGTCTTAAGCTATTTCAAACAATGAACATGAACAATACATTTATCAAATACAATTTATTGCTTTTTTTGTAATCTTTTTATGAGATAAGAAAGTATAGAAAACTACAATGTATTAAATATTACTGAATAAGGAAATTCTTGAAGAAAAGTGAGTGAAGAAAAGACAGTAAAAAATAATACATAAAATGAAAAGGTAAAGGACATTAATGTTGACTTTTGTAAGAAAAAGTTATCCTAAAGCTGAGCAAACACTAGTGAATAATTTATCATCACCGCTTCAAGCCTCGAGGGGAATCAGCTATATAGCCTTCCTAATTAGCTTATTGTTAAAGAGCTTTCAGCGTCGATATGGATAAAAATTAAATACTTAGATGTCATATGTGATTAAAATTTCAATGAATTTTTAAATATGGTCTATAAATTTATTTAATTTTATCAGCAAATATTTTCTTCTGTTTGCTCATAAAATTTAAAATTTTAGATTTTTTTTACTGGAATAGTTTATTAATGGGTAAAATTACTTTTTTAAAATCATTTTTGTGTTTATTTTTTATTTTTTAATAGCTGCTTTAAATGACGGTATGAAGGAAATTAAGTGTTTTTTCACAAATTGTGCTGAAATATTTTCTTCGGCTTTGACTCGTAAATTTTACTTATAATATACTTAAGACGCGAGTTACACTTAAGAAAATAAACGTAATATACTGGTCTATATTGAATCACAAAATTTTATTCAAATAGTTCAACAAAATGTAAGAAAAAATATTTTGTGTTGTAATTTCTTCTTGCTACAGTCATCAAGTCAAAAGGATGTGCAACGAAGTATTAAAAAATTCATCTCAATACTGTTCACTTTAATTTTTCCAATTCTAGTTTAGTTTTTGTCAAAATGAAATGCTTCAACTATATTATTAGTTGCTCGTTATGTAAGATAACTATAGGCTACAAATTACTAATTTTCATCCTTATGAAATTATGTTTTCAGAAGATGCTAGAACAGAAAAATATATAGCCTCAGAGCTTTCGCTCTTAACCAGAATTGCTGACTTATCATAATGGTGCCGCTTATTTAGGTCGCTAAATTTTGATAAATATGTTTTTAATTAAAATGACGAATTTATCATAACCATATACTGTTAATCACATAATATATTGAATCATAAATGTTAAATTATGAATAATTTTGTTAATCACAATCAGCTACTTCACGAGATTCATGTAGTTAATGCCAATTTCTTATTTATCATATGATAAATGCTTTCTAACAAATTGAACAATGTAATTAATAACCTAAGCATCATGACTTCACAATAATAATATATATTATTATTGTGAAGTCATAATGCTTAGGTTATTAATTATATTGCTCAATTTGTTAGAAAGCATTTATTCATTAATCCATTGCCATAAATGAATTTTTCCTAGAATCTTGAATAACAAAAATAAGTTATTATTTAAGAGAATAAAGTGATCAACATAAATAAATAATTCAAGAGCAATAAACATATTATTCTTGTTAATTTATTACCATGGGCAATACTAAAGGAAGTTTTGTTTCCTTGAGAAAGAAGCTGGTGTACTCAGTATCAGTCTCGCCACTTTGAGTAATTGGAAAAGAGGGAAAGTACTTCAAGTTGTAAGTATGCGGAGCGTGTAGGAGAAAGAATTCGTAATATATGACTTGGTTAGTGGATTTCCACTGCAGAAACGGCCGCCTCATTTCTTTTCGCTTCATCGTTTGTTCCTCGGACGTCAACAGCTTTAAAGTTAGTTTTGATCTTAGGAATGCAAGTTACTAGATTCTTTCAGCAAGAGAATTTATAATGAGTGTCATATGTAGTGAAACTTTGCAACTACTTTTTTTAATATCAGAAATGTTTGGATATGCTTCACTTTGAGTTTAGAAACAAATAAAATCTAGACATTTTGACAAGATGTGTGTATTTCTTCCTTATGAAAAATTAGCATCTTGTTTTCTTATTTATTATTTCATTTCTCAATATTGCGAGAGTTACTTGATGCTAGTTACTTGATTTTTTTAAGAAAGAGAATAATACTTAATAATAATGTAATAAAAGTTTATAAATATTTTTTTAAATATCAGAATTGTTTCGATAAGTTTGGCTATGCTACTCTTAGAGTTTAGCAACAAATAAAACCTAGACATTTTGACAAGATGTGTGTATTTCTTCCTTATGAAAAATTAGCATCTTGTTTTCTTATTTATTATTTCATTTCTCAATATTGCGAGAGTTACTTGATGCTAGTTACTTGATTTTTTAAGAAAGAGAATAATACTTAATAAAGATCATGTAATAAAAGTTTATAAATATTTTTTTAAATATCAGAATTGTTTCGATAAGTTTGGCTATGCTACTCTTAGAGTTCAGCAACAAATAAAATCTAGACATTTTGGCAAGATGTGAGTATTTCTTCTTTATGAAAAATCAGCATCTTGTTTTCTTATTTATTATTTTATTTCTCGTTATTACGAGAGTTACTTGATGCTAGTCACTTGATTTTTTAAGAAAGAGAATAATACTTAATAAAGATCATGTAATAAAAGTTTATAAATATTTTTTTTAGAATATCAGAATTGTTTCGATAAGTTTGGATATGCTACTCTTAGAGTTTAGCAACAAATAAAATCTAGACATTTTGGCAAGATGTGTGTATTCCTTCTTTATGAAAAATTAGCATCTTGTTTTCTTATTTATCATTTCATTTCTCAATATTACGAGAGTTACTTGATGCTAGTTACTTGATTTTTTAAGAAAGAGAATGATACTTAATAAAGATCATGTAATAAAAGTTTATAAATATTTTTTTAAATATCAGAATTGTTTCGATAAGTTTACTATGCTACTCTTAGAGTTTAGCAACAAATAAAATCTAGACATTTTGGCAAGATGTGTGTATTTCTTCTTTATGAAAAATTAGCATCTTGTTTTTTTATTTATTATTTCATTTCTCAATATTACGAGAGTTACTTGATGCTAGTTACTGGATTTTTTAAGAAAGAGAATAATACTTAATAAAGATCATGTAATAAAAGTTTATAAATATTTTTTTTAGAATATCAGAATTGTTTCGATAAGTTTGGCTATGCTACTCTTAGAGTTTAGCAACAAATAAAATCTAGACATTTTGGCAAGATGTGTGTATTCCTTCTTTATGAAAAATTAGCATCTTGTTTTCTTATTTATCATTTCATTTCTCAATATTACGAGAGTTACTTGATGCTAGTTACTTGATTTTTTAAGAAAGAGAATGATACTTAATAAAGATCATGTAATAAAAGTTTATAAATATTTTTTTAAATATCAGAATTGTTTCGATAAGTTTACTATGCTACTCTTAGAGTTTAGCAACAAATAAAATCTAGACATTTTGGCAAGATGTGGGTATTTCTTCTTTATGAAAAATTAGCATCTTGTTTTTTTATTTATTATTTCATTTCTCAATATTACGAGAGTTACTTGATGCTAGTTACTGGATTTTTTAAGAAAGAGAATAATACTTAATAAAGATCATGTAATAAAAGTTTATAAATATTTTTTTTAGAATATCAGAATTGTTTCGATAAGTTTGGATATGATACACTTAGGCTTTAGCAGCAAATGATATCAAGACATTATGACAAAATATGTGTATTTCTTCTTTATGAAAAATTAGCATCTTGTTTTCTTATTTATTATTTTATTTCTAGCTATTACGAGAGTTACTTGATGCTAGTTACTTGATTTTTTAAGAAAGAGAATGATACTTAATAAAGATCATGTAATAAAAGTTTATAAATATTTTTTTAAATATCAGAATTGTTTCGATAAGTTTGGCCATGCTACTCTTAGAGTTAAGCAGCAAATAGTATCTAGACATTTTGACAAGATGTGTGTATTTCTTTTTCATGACAAATTAGCATCTTGTTTTCTTATTTATTATTTTATTTCTCGCTATTACAAGAGTTACTTGATGCTAGTTACTTGATTTTTTTAGAAGGAGAATAATACTTAATAAAGATCATGTAATAAAAGTTTATAAATATTTTTTTTAGAATATCAGAATTGTTTCGATAAGTTTGGCCTTGCTACTCTTAGAGTTAAGCAGCAAGTAGTATCTAGACATTTTGACAAGATGTGTGTATTTCTTTTTCACGAAAAATTAGCATCTTGTTTTCTTATTTATTATTTTATTTCTCGCTATTACGAGAGTTACTTGATGCTAGTTACTTGAATTTTTAAGAAAGAGAATAATACTTAATAAAGATCATGTAATAAAAGTTTATAAATATTTTTTTTAGAATATCAGAATTGTTTCGATAAGTTTGGCCATGCTACTCTTAGAGTTTAGAAACAAATAATATCTAGACATTTTAGCAAGATGTGTGTGTTGCTTCCTTATGAAAAATCAGCATCTTGTTTTTTTACTTATTTTTTTTAATTTCTCCCTATTATGAATGTTACTTGATGCGAGTTACTTGATTTTGAAGGAAAGAGAATAATAATTTATAAAGATCATGTAGTGAAATTTTGTAAAAATTTCTTTAATATCAGAAGCGCTTCGATAAGTTTGGATATGCTAAACTTTTTGTTTAGCAACAAATAATGTCTAGACATTTTGTTACGATGAGTGAATTTATAAAATACACACAGGTTTGGAAAAAAGAGCTTAAAAAGTACTTAAAGAAACTTCTTATCAATTTTAAAAAATAGTCTCTTTTTTTCTTTTTTTTAAACATTACGATAGTTATTTGATTCTGGTTATTTGATGTTTTAAGAAAGAGAGTAATAATTAATTAGGATCATGCACTAAAATTTCTTAAATAATTTCTTTAATATCAGAAGTGTTTCGATAAGTTTGGATTGGAATGTCTAGACGTTTGTCAAAATGTGGGTATTTACAAAATATCTGTATTTTTAGTAAAAAATAGCTTTGAAATATACTTTAGGAAACTTCTTATCACTTCTTAAAAAATTTGTCTTTTGTTTCCACATTTTTCACTATAACAAGAGTTACTTGATTCCTTTTTAAAAAAAACTATAATTACGGTCATGTAGTGAAATTTTGAAAATACTTTTTTAATATCAGAAATATTTCGGCGAGTTTGGATATGCTCTACTTTGGGTTTATAAAAATATATAATCTAGACATTGTGTCAAGATATGTAGATTTTTTTAAAAAACGTATCTTGTTTTCTTATTTCTCACTATTACAAGAGTTACTTGACCCTAGTTACTTGATTCCTTGACGAAAAAAAAATTGATAATAATTAATTTTACTATTGCGAGAATTAGTAATATGTGATGAGTGTTTCTTGAATATCACCTTCTCTAAAGTGAATTATGATCTTAATCATTGCAAGTTACTAGAGTTTTGTTATAAAGAGAACTTATAATGATTGACTTATAAATTTAAACTTTTCCACTAATTTTTAGTATCAAAAATGCCCGTGTACGTTTTAGTATCATTATTTAGAGTTTAGAACAAAATAAAATTCAAGCACTTCGTCAAAAAGTCATAAACTTAGGGAAAACATGTTCTCGGAAATGAAGGGTAGAGGAGGTAAAAACGGAGGACGAATTCAGATTCAAGTGGTCATTTTACATGAAACACAGCAAGATTTTTTTTGCAATTTATTGCATAACACAATATGAAGTGTATTTTCTGCATACACGCTAACATATCTTTTATAGAATATATGCTATTAGAATTTCAGAATTTTTAATTAATAATGCATAAAAAAATTAAATTTTATAAAGTCCGGATTTGGTTAACTTACACCTGAACTTGGAAAATATTCCCGAAAAGTGTAAAAAAAGGGTATAAGAAATTTTATAATAAATAGTTAGCTAAAGCACAAAACAAAAATAAATAAATATATTTAAAATAAAGGAAACCTGAGCATTTTGCAGTAAAATGAATAAAATATATTTATAAGAATATAAAGAAAACAATTCTATCCTGTATCGGTATTCAATGTATTCCATCATCTGATACCTTTGGGACTCTGAAAAGCGTGTACAGATATCAAACGGCCAAATCTTCCGCAATAACTTTTATGGTTGTGAGAGAATTCCTGTAACTTTTTTTTTCTGGTTTCAAAACAAACAACATCAAAAGATATCAAGCATAGCCTTCTTAAGCAGCACGTATGGTAAAAAAAAAGGTTGCGGAAACGAAATAGAAAAGAAAATTTTATCGGGTTGTATTTTTACACTGGTCATAAAAAGTCTGAGAGTTGTTTCGATCAAATCTCAAAACCATGATATTAGCTTATCGTTATTTTTACCGATTTTGGAACATAGCTTTTCCAATGCATTATGTTATCCCAGTTGGTACCATGTGCATTGTAAGATTTTTTTTATCGATGTTTGGTGATATGGGACAAAGAAGGAAATGTATTCATCAAAAATTTTCAAATTTGGAATAAACTTTATACTATTCTTGACTTTGATATAAAGAATTTTGACACATTTAAAATGTTTTATTTATAATTATTTAATAATAATAAATAATACTAAGAAAATATCTGCTTGCTTCAATTATTAACAGGGCCTAAAATAAGTTCCCTTTTATAAATTAAAAGTGGTTGTCTGGTTTAAAATAATTGCTTCGATTGCAAAAAAATGATGTGAAGTTATTTGAAGATCAAGGAAGAATGGTTTTGAGAAATGAATAAATGAATAAATCATTAACTCTGGAAATTAGTTCTCTCTGAGAGTTATAATACAAAAAAAATGACCTCCCAAGAATAAAAGAGAAAAAAAAAAGAAAAAAAATAGTTTCTGTTCTTGTTCAAAATTTGTCTTTTCCCCTTCAGAATTGTCCATCGTAGACATAAGCAGTTCTTCTTCCTTGATTTTCAATTGTTTTGATCATGTAGAGTGAAGAAAATTAAATGTAATATTTCAACAGTTTTGAATAAATAACTTTCTGGAAAAGTCTTATTTTGTCATAGTATATATAAATATACTTTTTTTCTGTCTGATCTTTTTTATTATAAATCAGTATTTAATGAAATGCAAACATTTCGGTTCTAAAGCAAAATTTCCACCATCTCTGTTGTCTTTAAATTGGAAACAAAGGAAATTTATTACAATATATTATTTTTAATTTACTCAAGTTGATTAGCAACAAATTTTGCTGCGATTGCTATGTTTACATAAAATTCATGCACAAGTTGTAATCATAATTATAATGCTCAAAGATGATAATATTTTCAGCAGATATAGAACTTGCATTTGAAAGAAGAAGTATCTGTCTAATTTATTGCCAACTGTAATGCTTTTCATAGTACTTGAAAGGAAGATTTTAAAATAGAATTTCATATTTCTTGTTCATAAATTAAAAATTAAAATAGAATCTAAAATCGTAATAACACTTTTTATGTTATCTGTACATATTTTCGAACAAAAAAACTACATTAAAATTTAATATCTACATACATTTCATCATTCAATTTTGCAATAGAAAGAAATTCACAGTAAAGCAGATTGCTTGAAGGGAATGTACGAGTAATTAAAATAAGAGAGAAAAAAATATATATATACATTGTGTAAGTAGCAGAGAAAATGCAATTACACTATTTCATATTCTACGAATGCTGAAAACGAGCTACGCCTTTATCAAAATGATGAAAAAAATAGTCTGTACTAAAAAAATATTTAACCAACTGGCATGTCTTTTAACGCACCAAAAAATATGACCTTTTTTTAAATAAAAACAAAATAACTGACTGTGTTATTTTTTCTTAAAAAAGGTAAGAGTATTTTTTATTTAATTTTTTTTTGAAGTATAGGCAGACATTTTTTTTCATGTGTATTTTTATTTGACTTTTTTTTGGATCAAACCTAATTTTAATTTCCTGAAGTTCTTTGACTTGCTTCCTTGAATAAATGATAAAGAAATATATTTTTTGCAAGTACTTTTTCCGCTAATGGTTGAGTAAACAAAATTTGACAAAAAAAGTATTCAAGACAAACCGGTAAGTGACACGGAATTGATGAAATTTTTAATCTCTTAAAGCTACGAAAATATTTTCTACCTCTTATCCCGTCTAGTGCAAATTATTTTTGATTATATGCATATTATTTCTGTTTATTATAACACTCAACAGTGCTAATTGTGAAAGCTATATAATTTTATTTTACTGTTAGTTTTCACTTAAGTATTTAATTAAAAAATGAAATTGATGCAATATACGATATATTACAATGTAATCACGTATTACAATTTAATTCATATTATACCATATATTACAAAACATTATATGTACAGCGTAATTAAATGTATTTAAAAACATTTTTATCCATTCATTTTCATGTGAAAAGACTAAACAGAGATAAGGAATGAAGCTTATTTGAGTTACATTATACCACATGTATAAGAAATAAGAGTGGTATATTTTCGTCACAAAATGTAAAATGAGCTATTGGCGACGGGCTGGCAAACATCATTTGGAATAATCCGAAGTTATGTCATCACTTTTTTTAATCCCATGCAGAGAGGATGGTTACCCAGCTAAGTCAAACTCTTTATGGTAGTATAGTTTAGCAAGGACCGATATCGCGTGCGGTCGTTTCCTTTCGTAAGCTGATCAAGGTGGTCAACCACTCGCTCATTGACTGTTGCCAACTGTGCTTGACTTCGGTTATCTTCTGGGAACCGTATCTTACGATCAGTTAACTGTGGGACATTTATGAAAAGTGATTCTATGCTAATATATTACTAAGATATATAAATACAAGTAAAACGGGGGAACATGTGTGATCTTCCTCATTTTTTGTTGTTATTAATTTTTGAAAACAATTATTACAACTTAAGAAAATTATGAGCAAAATATAAAGTTAAATTAGATCATTTTTCTTTAGAAAAATCAAAAGGAATTTTTATTTTCAAAAATTAAGACACTTTGGCGTTGTCCAGGAATGAATAATTAATAATGTTACAACTACCAGGATACGCAAATCATTAACTCCAACCCCTGGACAAGTCCTTTTTTTGACCTTCATGTTCTGCTCTTCTGTTAAACTGTTCTTTATTCAATTAGTTGAACTATGAGTTTGCAAAGTCATCCTGGCCTGATTATCATACAATTCCAAGTTCCTAATCTAGAGACCGAGGCTAACAATGAGGCCGCAACGATTGAAAATTGTGTCCAAGGACTTAAGTGTTGTGTGGCTCATTGGTCTTTCAAACTTTAATGAAAAATGGTTTTGCCACCTGAAATTGTAATAATAAAGACAAATCAGTCGGATCTGAGTGATCAGCCTCCTCGAGATTAACAGACCAGTCTGCTTCAGGGCTTTTAACGAACAGATGGTTTTAATTGAAACAATGATTTCCAAACTTATGAAAAAAAAGTTGCTTCTAAATTTAAAAGGGCTATAACTTAAACATGCAACCGATATATAAAAAAGTAATTGGAACAATTGTTCTATCTTAAACTCATCAAAGTAAAAGTTGAAGAGCTGGAGATGAATATAAAAATAAAAAAAATATGAACAAACACTCTCAAATTCAGTTTAACAAAATCAAAAACACTAAACTAAAATTAAGGAAAATAACTCCTTGAAGCAAGGAATTGAAACGCATGAAACAGATGTATATTAAGCCAAAGATCTACTTCTCTACTGAAAGACGCGACCATTGAAATTGATCCTGGCGAATTGTTTACTTTGTATGTGAGACTCATTCAATTGAACATAGCGTGCAATATTTGTTCTGTGGAACTTGAATTTGTGAAAATTGTGCCGACCAAAAGTTAAAAATAACGTTTTGTATGCTGTACCTAAAACACAACTACATACCTACTAAATTTAGAACCTAATAATTTCTTTTATAAGTAATTATTGTTTTTTTTTATTTATTAGATTTTTATTTTGAAGCAAACCATGTTTGAGCTTTCCCGTAATAAACTGTTATGTTTTACTGCAACTTTGTTTACTTATGTCATTTACTAAACTCGTAACAGTTCAGAAAATGTAGTGCTGTATTTCATATTATAATACTAAACATTTGTTTTGGATTACATATTACATATTTATTTGTTTTGCCATTGTTGCACAAATTTCTAGGTAGGTACGGTTTTAGAAGCTGGGGATATAAAATAAGTAATTGGTTATTTATATCGTAGGAATAGTTGTGCTTGTAAAAACATTTAATTTTCAATACTTACCTCACAAATATTATTAATGTAAAATAAGTAGCTGAAAAACTATATTTTATTATTAAAAATCTCGAATGTAATTGACAGGGATTTGTGACTGATAAAAATTATAACATGAGAAAGTGGTACGATTTTGGTAACTCTTCTTTTCATAATTAAAATTAATACAGCCTAAATGTAAGTCCTGAATGTGATGAAGTGCGTTTCTTTACATTGAAAATAATCAGATATGCATTCTTATTTCTGTAATTCAAGATTGCATACGAACACTTTGTCCATTGAAATGAGAAAATACAGGAAATCACCTAGTAAAATAATGGAGAGTAGATCAAAATCGATTCTAATGTAGTTATGTAAAAATTATATATATTTTTTAGCAATCAGTAATATGATTTTAAAAAAGCAAAAAACGCCGATTTTCTAAATTAAGTAAGAAAATTTATGCATTTAAAAGGCCACTCTAAGCAAATAAATCTGCCTTACTGAAATTCGTTTACCATGCAGCGATACTTAAAAGTTCACTTAAAGATTTATACTCTAAAACTTACAGAAGTGTTTACCACTTCTCTAATTCAAAGCGATCAGCATATTTCAGCACTTACATTATATATAATTAAAATTGATACAGCCTGAATGTAAGTCCTGAAAATGACGAAGTGTATTTTCTTTGCATGGAAAATAATCAGATAAGTAATTCTGTAATTCAAGATTGTATATGAACACTTCACCCATTACCGCAAAGAGTGTACCTTGTAAAATGCTGGAAAGCAGAGCATAATTACTCTTAATTGAGTTAGTGTGCAGATGATATTAAACCTTTAATTATTCTGAGAGTATCTATAGAGAGAACGAATGAATAAGTGAAAGAGAAATGCAAACTAATGAAGTGTCAGGCGTTTAATTTAATTGCGTAAAAATTTAATAACCTCTCACAAGTTTATGGATTTTCTTCAGACTTCTCATTATACGCGGAATTTTTAATGTTCTCGATGCTTTAGGAAAAAGAACTTTTCTGCCTTAGCGGAATATAGTAATTATATTATCTTTTATCTAGCATCTCTTAAATGTTGGGCTTTTGTGAGGATATTTTGTCACTTTCTCTTTAAAAATGTTGAGTATGATTCAAATTCTATACATATTTTGATCTTTACATATATTTAAATTTTAAACTAAATTTTTTCAAAATGCAAATGGATTTCCATTTCTTTTTTTTTCTCTTAGAATTTAAAACTACGAGATCCAAAATGATAGAACTTTCAAACTGTCTTAGAAAGATTTCTATGTTTATTTAATTTAATTAATAAAAAAAAATATTTTTTGAAAATCAGGCGCCACATTTTTTTAAAAACAAGAATACAATTAAGTGAGAGGTTTTCTCATTGGGCAACAACCGAATAGAATTTTTAAGATTGTAAAAAATTTGTAGTTATATTATTGGACAAGTGTGTCATATAAAGGATATTTTTTACCGACACTCAGCTGTAAATATCCTTTGAAAATAGGAAAATACCCATTCTATGAAATCCAGAAAAAGTCATACTAATAGAAATTTCTCGAAAACAATGGTTAAATAGCAATTTATTTTATGGTTATTTTACTATATTCGAGCAAAAAAAGCCAAATTAGCATAAATAAGATGGTATTCAAACTATTATATGATAGAAAATCATTTATCAACTGGCCTCAGTTTATTAAGCCATATAGTTTCTTGCAACTGAATATATGTTATAGCGGAGACATCTAATCTGTCAATCTCATGACCAATAGAACGGGGACTGGAGTTCCAGCGTGGACATTGCAATATTTCTTCCATTCCTTTCAACATATAAGTTTCCAGTGTCCTGCATTTCCCATTTTGTGAGCCTGAACTATGTTAGAAGACGTTACTCTCATTCTCGTAATTTAAAAACAAATCTTATGTCAGCATTATAAAACTTCTTAAGACAAAATGTCCAGTATTTACCATCTGTTACGATTGGCAAAATAGCCAGATAAACTAATTGAGCGAGCAACATTTCACGATACATTTGATAAAACACAACGCAAACACAACCTCACACCAATGCTCATCACTGAAAAAAAATCCTAGTTCCATTGTCGAGTTAAATTTCTATTGCGTGGTTTTGAAACCATGCTAGTTGTAAATGGTTAAAATCTATATATTTCTGTTTTAATGGTTTTTTAACCATACCTGCCATAAACGGTTTCAAATCCGTAAAACTAAAAAAGGCTCTTTACCGTAAACTCTATGGTTGATTGGATGGAGAGAATACTGCCGTTTATTTTATCGTAATTTTAGAATGAATATTCTAACAGTGAGGGCGTGTGTTACACAGTGGTAAATTGCGATATTTCAAAGTTGCAATTTCAATATGAAACTATTCCTTAGTTTCGTTACCAAATAGCTGCATTAATATCAGGAATTTCTTATTAATAAAAGAATTGTGCAGAGATCTATTTTATTTTGTAAATATTATGGTGTTCTTAAGAAATATTTCTCTCCCAAACATCGTGAAAATGTGACATAGCATATCTTGCTCTCAGCCCTTCAATTCATCAACATAATATTATCTTTTATCATTTGGTTAATAAATCCAAACAAAACTTCCATACCAGATAAAAGAATAAAACTACACATAAGCCGAAATAAAACTATATTAGGAATAGTAAATAACTCAGTAACTATTATTCTTCTCTTTGCCCTTAGTTATATTTTCGGGGTATAAAGAGATAGATTTATCTGAGTATTTACGTTATTGAGTATTTACGTATATTTATTTTGTGGTGTGCGAAGCAGTTATATTTACTTATAATAACTTTTATTTAGCTTTTTCTTCTATATCTATAATAAAATAAAGGGTTTATGTGCATATATTTCTTTATGCGTCTTAAGACCCCAGAAGCGTTTGTGGAATTTGGATATGTGGTGCAAGAAGCAATTTTAGCTCCCAATCCCAAATATCATTCAAAAAATTAAATTATTATTTGAGACGGTTGAGAAATAGAATTTTCTCATTGGTTTAAAACTAGTCGTTGATAGAAATCACGGAGAAATATGTAAGGAATTACCACTACAATAGTTGAGCATATAAATAGCAAAAGCGCATTTCTTTTGTGCTAATGCTTGGCAAAAGGGTAAAGCTTCCCAGATTCTATGTTTATAGTAGAATTTATTATATGATGAACTGGAAGAAAAAGCAAATGAAAACAAGACAGAAATAGTATTTAGGTATAAAACTATCGAAAATTTAGGATTTGGAAATAATTAGAAACTCTAATGAGTCTTCATGAAGAAAAAAATTTTAAAAATTTGATACGATAATATAAATCCTTGCAATCCATAATTTTAAATGGAATAAAACAAGGAGAAGCATAACTTTAAAACTACCCTCACTCAAAAAGTATTTAATTTCTTCATGCTATAAATATAATCATCTCTTACGGCACAGTTGTACAGAAAAAGATAAATAAGCAGAAATATGACAACCACTGTGTCAATTATTGGAATGTACTGTACAAAAAAACTGTTTTCTTTAAGTGTTGCTAGAGGCTGCAGAGCCCTTTGGACTAAAAGAAACATGTTTAACAGCGTTTAAAGGACGTCAGAGTGGTTTGTCCTTAAGTAGAGCCCCTGGATTAGAGGATAGGAGCAGTATAGTATACAGGAGAATCATAGTATAGGAGACTTATCCTTAAGTATTCTAGTCCATGATAAAATTAAGCTGTAAATGATAGTTTTAAAAGATAACATTGATTTTTGATAGCTCACAGCTCTCATTAATGAAAAATGGTGTATTTTTTGCACGTTCTTTAATGTTCAAATATTTTTTTCTTTTCTTTGCTTGTGTCAAACAAAGTTAATGATCAGCATGAGCACGGTAGCATAGACTGATTAGTTTACCAAACTAACATTTCAAACGTTTTATAAAATCAAGTGCTTATTTTATTTTTAATTATGCTTTTAAAAAGTGCTTAGATAAGAAGCTTATATTAAAAAATTCAAAATTGAAATTAAAACAAAAACGAAATGATGAATAAAATAAAATAATTAAAATTAAAAATAATAATTTATGTTTTAAAATGCAAAATAAATGGTGAGATAGTAAGATACTTTAAGAGAAAGGCAAAAATTTGATATACCAGTATTCTATTTAGTTACCAGTTAAGCAAGTCACTTTAATGTAAAGACTGATTTCAACTTTTCAAAGTAAATACTCTTTCATTCAATATGGTGGAAAAAAATCGATTGGCTCACTGTGAAAATGTGTTTCATATAATTAAGCGAAATGTGCCAAAATAGCTCCAAAAAGAGATTCGAAATTTAAAATTCCATTTATTCAAAATTGAAACAGCATATTCCCAATTTTGAGAAAATGTATTGCTTCAATAAAGATAAAAATGTGGGAATTCGTTAGATGTCGACAGGATGCGAACCAGGTAATTCATAGTTTGCATTAGGTTATTCCAATTATAGTTGTACACTTCAGCTCAGGTGAAGTTGGAAAACTATATAAAATGACCGCCGCAATGGCACATCACATGACATACTAATTTGCTATTTCAATGGTACAAATTGTTACAGTCTGGAAAATATGGTCTCAATAGTTTAGACAGGACTTTAATTTCATTTTCTGTTTATGTCTCTATTTCTTAAGCAAATAGAATGCATTTTAGTATGTTTCATTTCTTCATTTAACATTAATTAAATATTTTCCATATTATAGTTTTAGGCCGAAAAAATTAGCGTTTAAAACTACCCCACTTTATTCGGAGATAATATAAACCACTAAATTTTTGATAGCTTTTATCTTTTAAATAACCAAGCTTTTAATTACCTAATTCTCATTAAAAATATATTAAGATAAATTAAATTGCTTCATTAAGGACACGCGGCTTTTCTTGGCTAAATTGCTTGATTAATATTTCCTTCCCCGCTAAGGACCAAATTGTTTTTTTTTTAGATGCTAAGCGTTGGGAATTCCACCCTTTCCATACAAAAAAGGTGTTTTTTAAATTTACAGATGTAAAACATACACCTGAGGTAGAAATTGAAGGCATGTTTTTGCACCAGAAGTAACCCGATTAATAAACCTCAATTTCAACCTCATTTACATTCTACAAAATCAACCTCATATATAACTCCGAAATAATTTTAGTTTAGATCGGGTGAAATTATTCTCACCTTTAATATACGTATTTGCTTGAACTGTAGAAAAAAAAATCCGTACACCTCAAAACCAACCTCCCTAAGCTGGTTGCTTCAAAAACTATTTCAATCAACCTCGAAACAACTTCAAGTGTTAATAAAACACCTTGATTATACAACTTGGGAGGTTGATCTTTTAAGGTTTGTTTTGAAATCAATTTCAAATAAATCGTCAAATCAACTTTGATACCTCAAAGCAACCTTATACAAACCTAAAAAAAAACCTTGAATTTTTATAAGGGTTCTCTAGAAAAGGGTATAAGTAACGAAAGTCAAACTCGTCGTCGCTATTGCCCCCCCCCTTTTTTTTGGACAGGAGTCTCAAGTTCGTACCAGTAGTACCGGCAGAAAGGTTCAGCGAAGCAATTTCGTGCCATTTATCTAAAACACAGGGAAAATACAAAATCAGCTTATGGTAGCAGCAAAAGCAATCAATAAAAAATTTACATTGAAATATTTTTACAGAACTTGTATAAGTTAATGATCATGTCATTCGTGATCCGTTTATAGATCGAAGGACCCTTTTTTCCGATGATAAGTAAGATTTTTAGCCATAAAATCCTTTTAAATTAGAGAATTTTAATTTGAAATTTTTTTTATGACTTAAATGCTTTCGCAGTATAATTTAAATGCCTTAAGAATTTATAAAAGCTATGCTTTTACACTGAAATAAAATTTACATCCAAAAATAAATCCAAGTTTCCTTATTTTAGATTAGTAATAAAAGTTCTAAAATTTTAACTTACAAAAATAGATTAATTTTTTATTAAGCTGTAGCAAAGTTATTGGAATAGATTATTATGGAAATACATTTTTTTTAAAGTGGAAAATTGTAATATTAAGAAAGTTCAATAGTAATAATTTTCCTTTATTAAGTCTGCATTTCTTTTCTTTTATTAAGTTCATCAATTTTCTTTTATTGTTCTCTTAATTTTTAAAGAAATTAAGAGTTAATAATTAAATGAGAATATTCTGTTTTAAAAAGTAGCCCTAAACTAATATCGTCATATTTTTTTAAAACATATAATTTCCTTTTATATTTCTTCAAATGGCCTTCACTTTAATGGATTTAATATTCTTTTTTTGTTTTACATTTTTTTTAAACTGTTATTAAATTATATAATTTTTCGTAAAATAAAATCTAACTTACCTTTATTTTTTGTATTTTGTTATAATTCACCAGCAATTTTGTGATTTTTTTGTCATGATAAAAAATTTATTTTAAACGTCTTCTATCATTTGCAGTTTTTTATTATTTTTATTTTAATAACTTGGTCATACGCTTTTGTTTAAATATTGGTGTATGAAAATTGAAATGATATCAAAAATCTTGTAAAAAGGGAAAATTGCAGAAAATTAACAGTTACGATTAAAGTACCTGCTTTATATGTTGCTGTAATTTTTAAATCAAAATTTCATGACTTAGATTTATTTTGATTAAACAACTTTATAAAGTTTTTATGGTTAAAAAATATTTCTAAACGTTCAAAAAGTGAATCTACAAAATATCAAATGTATATTTTAAAAAAAATCTTTAAAAAAGGAAAGAAAATACTACTTATTTCAAATTCACAATCGAAACCTCGAAAAACTACTAACGATTTCAAAGCATCTTTTCAAATTAAGAAAAAAAGGAGAATCCAATTTTGTTTCAAATATAAACGTGGCTAAATTGCAATGTATTATATTTTGTTTCAATGGATAAAATTACATTTATTTTCTCTGGAGACTTTAGTCCATATTTCAGTTACTAATAGTACTAAACCTTGAAGACTCAGAAATTAACAAAATGTTTCATATTCCCACTTTCAAATTGAAGATCTTAAGGAATACTTGATATTTGGCAAATGAATTAAGTTGTGTGTAATTTAAATATATTCTAATTATTTATATTACAATGTATTGAAATTAAATCAAATGGCTGTTATTACTGGACGGAAATATTTTACAACGGTCGTTGAACAGCCGATCAAATTTTGACCTTACAAAAATTAATTTTTAACTCCGTAACCTCCTAATTTTGAACTTAATCCAGAATACAAGGGAACTCCTGGATCAAGTATTGGGAGAACTTTGCCTTCTTGGAGGAATTTTTCAATGGAACTAAACCGCATTTCCGTTACCTGGAGAGAAAAACCACGAAAGCCACCCACTGTTAGCTCGAAGGCAAGTGAATTCTAGCCTTTGATCCTTTTACTACTGAGGATATTTTATGTCTGAACTGTGGTCGGTGCGACCAGGGTGCAGAATTCGTTTAGTTGGGAATCGAGCCCAAATCCCCTCATTGGAAGGCGAGTACTCTATCCTTTGAACCTCCACTGCTCTGGGATAGAAATGTGAGATCTAAATGAAATATTTGCGATATATGAAACCATCTAGAGTATTTATATTTTGACTAATAATCTTATGAAAACTGATCTGTGTCAGTAAGTGTATTAACGTTAAATGTAGAATTGATTCTGATAAAAAATGTTATACCGTGCAAGATTGCATTACAGGATATTTTCTTAAGCCAAACATTTCATCTTGAGGAATAAGAGAAGAAGAATTTATTCAGATTTCTCAAGAAATATAATTAATTACTACACCGGACAGGATCATTTTAAACAAATAAGGTTTGTTATTCAGCAATTTCATTATGATACATCAGATAATGAAGAGGAATTTAGTTTGATTTTCAAGAAATACAATTAATTGTTACACGAGTTAGGATAGCTTTACACAAAAAGGCTTTTTAATCAAACATTTCATCTCGATACATCAGACAAGAAGAATATAATTAGATTCTCAAGAAATATAATTAACTGTTACACCGGACGGAATCGCTTTACATAAATAAGGTTTTTTAGTCAACCATTTCATTCTAATACATTAGAAAATGAAGAAGAATATAAGATAATTGTAAACATAGATAATTGTTATACCGGACAGGACAGCTATACACAATTAGGTTCTTTCGTCAAGCATTTCATTCTGATACATCAGAGGAGAAGAATATAATTAGATCTCTCAAGAAATGTAATTAATTGTTACACCGGACAGGATTTCTCTACACCCATTGGTTTTCTTAGTAAAACACTTCATTTTAACATATCTGAGAATAATAATTTAACTACCTCCCTCAAGACATGCAATCGTTATACCGGGCAGAATTGCTTTACTCACATATGTTTTTTGTTTAATTCCAGAATTTCATTCTGATACATCGGAGAATTATAACTTAATTACCTTCCTCAAGGTATTCATAACTTTGACATGTGTTCTAATATATTTTTATTTTATTTAAGATGCAATGAAATATTCAGAATGAACTTCACAATTATTATATTATTTTAGCAAATTTAAATATATTTCTTTTGTTCTTAGTATTATGCAGCGTTTTCAGTTGAAAGAAGAATGCAGAATTTTTACTGATTTGTTTAAGCGTTATGGTTATAATTTTTTTAAAAATACTAAACTGCCAGGCAAACTCTTGCAAGGAATGAAATATATTTTTACGCATTGCACAGGCATAAATTTGTTTTATGCAAAGCAGACTTGTGATATTATCAAACTACTCATGTTAGTATTAATATAAATATATATTGCAATTCTATTACTTTGTTTTTAATAGTTAGCAACTAGGGATTTTTTTATGACAAAGCAAGCTACTTTTCATAATATGCTGAATTTATGTTTAATTTTACTATTCCTCGATGCATAAGTCTAAACAGAAGTAAAAAAAAAGCTTTTATCTTTTTTGGAATTTAACATCTTTGAAAACTTTTTTTAACCTAAATTTAAATATAAATAAAATGAAGGTAAACAGTCTTAATTTCAAATGACTTTTTTTTTCAAATAATTTGTTTTGCTTTTTTAATCTGAATGATTCTATATGATCTTTAATTTGAATATATTTTTACTCATTTGTTAAAATATATTAAAAAAAGTTAAGTAATTTACGAATCAAAATAATTAGTTCCATTTATTACCTTTGAAGTTCTGAAGATACTGCATATGAATGCATTTTTTAAACAGTTTTCTTTCGATGAAGTAAATTACTTTACATTCTATTATCATTATAATGTATTGCAGTGATCCGAAGTAAATTTTATTCTTATGAATAGAATGGTTGATGCATAAAAAATAAATTTCCTTGAAAATTTATCCCATTAGTGTATTATAAAAATGTTTCTAAGATTAATCCAATTAAGTGTTACGAAAAATGCTCTTTTTGCATAAATAATACAGAAAGTAGTTTTTTTTCTATATCTTTTGTCTCTAGAAACTACAAATTCCGTTGAAAATAAAACATACTTTTTTATTCTTTACAGGCGCAATGCCTAAAATTCTAAAATGTTAAAAAAAAAAGGTTAAAATATGGTAAAGACTGTAAATTAAATTTGACTTATTCCTAACTCTACAACAAAAGAAATGGCAGCAAAATGATTTCGCATTCTTTTCAATTCTCTTAAAATAAATAATATAAATTGCTGAATAATTTTCAGCAGAAAAATGTGTACTTTTTTTTCTTTTTCTGAGTCAAAACTGGTTAATTTAACAGGTGGAATCAAAAATAATCAGTTTATGTTAAAATTGAAAAACAGAATAGTAATTGAATTCGAAAAGAACATTTTTTTAAAAATGAATTCTAAAGAATATTTAATGAAATATATGTTTAGTATTTAAGAAATATAATAACTCAAGTTATCATAATTTCTAAAGTAGAGCTGATGCAGAAAATAAATTTCTAATTTCAGGACATGGATGTGGCTAAATCACACATAAAAATTTATAAATTACTTAGTAAATTGGAACCATTTCAATTTAGCTACTCCCAAAATTTGCGACATGCATTTGTATTCTTCCTGATATTGTACATTTGAGTGCATTAATTAAGTTCCTTTAATTGTATACATTATGTATGTAGACATATAGAAACTTCGCATTTATCATATATTACTGAGTGCTGCATGTCTCAGTGGCTGAGGAACGGAGGTGATATAGAAAGGAGCTGGGTTCAATCCGCAGTGGTGACTGGAAGTTCCCTCTTCTCAACTGCATCACTGATGACTAAATTTAACCCAATGCTAAAGGCAATCAGTTTGCAGTGCTGACCACATTGTAGTTGGTCACAACACTGTAGAGCCTTAACATCCACCGCTTTTCCGGAAAATAGTGGGATGTTCTTGGAACGCTAAACTTAACTTTTTATATTTGTGTATTATAAATGTTTTCATGGATTACATGTGTGTGACTAATCCCCTCACTGTCTAGCGGCAGCTAGACATCATCCATGAGCCCATTCACTCTCAAAAATCCTGGGCAAGCAAAGGGACCGTCGCGAAAATCTCCTTAGAAATGCGAAGACAAGCCAGAATGTGCACCGGGGACGCAATTTCCATTCCGCATTTTGCTCAAACCGGGAAAACCCTGATGCCATTGCAAAAGAAGCCACTCCTCTGGTGGCGACTGGCAAACCTTGACAGCGCCGTCTGGTCGGCTCTGTCGCAGGAAAGGCCAATGGAGCCCCCAGGACATCTCCGCCAACACGAATCATGGGATGGCGGGACAATCCAAGACTTTAAGTCATTGTTTTTCCTGATGGAGTATTGCTCGTCAACAGTCAATGAGGCAACTGAATACAATGGCTCAACCGAGCCCTGCCTTGCCAAGTCGTCAGCGACCTCATTTCAGTAAATCCCCATATGCGAGGGAATCCATTGGAGGTGCACTTCGTGAACCACAGCAATCTGTCTAAGTAATTTCAAAATAGCGATGCTAGTGCGGTCACCAACATTGGACCAGTCCTTCAAGTTTTGCAATGAACTCTTACTATCAGACAAAATCCATACCGCTCTATAACTAGTATCATTCAAAATGGCCTCAAGACCGGCCTCAATAGCCAACAGTTTGCTTCTAAACACCGAGCGATTGTCCGGGCTTCTAATTTTAATTTTTCTGACTTCGCTATTTGGAGTCTTTATACTCCACTCCCGGATTGATGTTCTTCATTTTTGCTCCCATCTGTGTGAATTTGGATATCTACTTCAGGGATTTCGTTGATTACCGGGACTGTACTTGCTTTATTCACAGCCTGTTGTAGTTCGGTGTGGAAAAATACTCCCCTTAATCCCTCCGATGGATCAATACAATATTTCAGGGAGTGGCATTCGACCTCCCGGCTGAATAAATTAGCCTGCATGGCCAGGCTCATTGGACTGTTTTTCTTTAATCGTTTGTTACTTTTCCACCCTCCTAGATAATCCGAGGCACGATTATGAGAGCCATAACTTATAAGTTTGTTAAAATATTTCATGGATTACATGATACTTACATGGATTGTATGATACTTACTATTTGAAAATTTTTAAAGGTTTTACACATTTACAACACGAATTTCAATAAATTTGAAAATTATTATGATTGCTCAATAAGAATTATCATGATTGACAATTGAGAGATTTCATGCCATAATTAATTGCATACACTTTTTCGTAGAACTCGATGCTTTTATTTCGCACTCGTATGCTTTTATTTTATCTTGTTTACAAAACTCAAAAAATCCGGGCAGGAATAGGTCGCGTTTTTGTCAGGACATCCAATTTAACCAATAAAATAACTTTCATTTTAATTAGAGGAGACAGAGTTCTTTCTTTAAGTAATATGCATTTAATATTCGCTCAGTGAATTCATTCTTATTATCTTAATAATTTAGATTAAGTTTTGATACGGATAGGAGGTAATTTTCGCATTGAGGAGTGTTCTTTGGCTAGCTTAACTTTCATTTAGCACTCATATTTTATCTCTTTTAGAATACTTTTTTTTATTTCAATAATTTATATATTTAAATTTCTAGCAATTAGAATAAACTCCAATCGAAATTACTTAATTTTGCTTAAAAAAATTAAATGCTTTTATATAACGCTCTTGCATGACAAAAAAAATTTGCTTACTTTTACGTAGAAAACGTTTTTATGAGTTGTTTTGCTAAAATTTATGCAGCTACTTTTTAATTCTTCTTTTTAATTATTTCTGTTGTAATTCTAATTTCTTGACGTAAAACTCCTGTATGGCTTCGTTTATCGTCATTCCATTTTTTTTTTTTGGATATTGACGAATATCGAATAATAGTTAGCATGGTAGATGGGTAGCTTTTCCCCTCAAGGATGAAACTTAGTGCAACAATTTCTCAATTCGAGTTAATTTCATTTAAAAGTGTCTCTGTAAAAAAAATAATAACAGTAAAATAAATAAACATATATATTTTTTTTAA
Organism: Parasteatoda tepidariorum; assembly: GCF_982258835.1. Lineage (NCBI taxonomy): Eukaryota > Metazoa > Arthropoda > Arachnida > Araneae > Theridiidae > Parasteatoda > Parasteatoda tepidariorum. Next base: position 71,807,005 of record NC_141756.1, read on the forward strand.
TTTTGAAAGAATCAATAAATTATATGAATATTATTTTCATTTATTTTGAAAAGTCTGAACTTTTGTTTGCAGAAAGGAAGAAGAAATAGCATTCTTGTGCTTGGGGAATAATTCCCCGTAAAATTATTATTTGTATTCGTTAACTTCTGTTGCCTGTGTGAAAAATATCGGAAGGTTCATAACGATAGGAAATCATGTGATTTTTTTCGTGAATAATTAACTATAAGAACAGCAGCTATAAAGTTAGAAGCTCAAAATGTTTTTTCTTTTGAGATGAAATGATGAGTACATTTTAATATAAACTCCTCATAATTTCCATTATAGTATATTATTTGAAATTCATACTAATATGTATGATAAATGTTGAACTACTCTATTAATATTTATTAAGCAATATGCTTTCAGGAAAATTTTAGTCTTTTTTAATTAAATTTCATCATAAAAATTATTTTTCTCCAGCATGTTCCTGCACCAAAAGTTTCCGATCTGCTTGAAAATATATTAAGCAATGTTAAACTTGAGAACTGTTCAAAAAGACATTAATTTTTTATTTAAAAACAAGATTTTAAACAGGTTAACGTGTTAAATTCTCGTTCCCAAAAATATATAAGATTTTTTTGTAGTAATTATGCAAAAAAAGAACCTATACGTAGTTATGTAAAGTTAAACATGCTATTTGAAACATACAGAAAAATCTTCTAAAGAAATTCTTCTTCGTCATTTTCATAATTGCCTAAATTTTGACATGTTACATTTTTTAAATCATTTTTGTTGCTTTTTCTTCATATCCATTTTTCCATTTTTTTCATCGTACTGTTTGTTATTCATTTTAATACTATATCTCATAATTTTCTTTTTTTTTAAATAGGAGAATTTGCCATGGTAGATGAAGTAACCTTAGTAAACAGTACTCTGAGCGTAACAATCATACTTAAAGGTGTCAACTCTTCGGGGCATAATTTTTAAAGTGTTGACCCCTGTAAAATTTGCAGACTTTAAAGTTGTGAAAAATAGGGAGTATTTTATCTTAATTATAACATGGGATGCAAAATGTTTTATTTCGTTTCTTTACTTCATTGATCTTTTAGGGATACTTAAACTTCAGAAGTTTCTTTCGCTGCTAATATCTTTCATGTCTTTTTTCAACTTTAAAACCGTATATTTAAGACCAATAAAGATAATTGCTTGAACTTCTTTTGGGCAATTTGCAAATGTTTCTTTTACATTTCCTTTTCATGGATGTTTAAGGAAAAATCATTACAAAATAAAAAATAATCAATATAAAACGAAAAAGAAAATCAAAATGAAATGAAAAAAAATCTATCTCAATTTTAAAAAATAAATACTTCTTTTATCACGAGCGGAAAAAATTCCGAAAAAATTACAGTCAGAGTATTTATACTCTATGTAATACAAAAGTGTTTAATATTGAAGAATAGTATTTTCTACTAGTATGCAACATAAAGTAAAAAAAAACACCTTTTTCAAAAAAAATTTTTTTTAAAGAAAATTGATGAATTAATTAAATTGTCTTTGATGGATGTTAACGTTTTTTTACTGTTTATCCTTGGTATAAAAGTACACAAAGTTTTAGAATAACCAAGGAACTTTCAAAAAGAACTAAATACAACGTGCCCGGTACGAATGAAAAAAATAAAGAAGATTGACATTTATAAAAACTATGATAGTTGCCATTGTTACAGTTACTATTGATATGTTACTATTGATAATTGTAAGTCCCCCTGAAACCTAAATATAGCACAAGAAACAGTACGAAAAGCTTAAAATAACCGAGGAACTTTTAAGAAAGATTTAAATAAATATGTCTTAGATGCATTAAAAAAAACTAGCAATTTAGATCAATATAAACATGATTTTATCAACTTTGATACTTATATATCAACTAAATTCAAGCAAGTCCCTGTGAAACCTAAAATATAACATAAGCTTTTGTTTTGATAAAAACATATTGAATTAGACATCGATATAAAGTGTCTCCAGGGAAAACAAATTTCTCAAGATTAAGAGGAAAGTAACGAGATATTTTAAAGAGAGGCATAATTCTTTCACTGCAATATATATATATAAAAAAACTACATTTTGAAAATGGAAATATATACCTTCCATTACTTTTGAAGGGTGACTAATGTGCTGAGAAAAGTTTTTCAGTTTTCTTCAGTTTGAGATAATATTTCATTATTAAAAATAATGGATGTTTTTTCTATCAAATGTTATCCAGAATTCTCCAAACTCGTTGGAAATATTTTATGTATTGCTCACTTTTTAGTTAAAGTAAAATAACGAATAACAATTTACTTTAAATCAAATTCTAATGATTTACAGTTCGAAATTTCTCAGACAAAATGGATAAATAGCAATTCATTTAATTATTGTTATACCATTTTCAGCCAAAACAGTTAAATAAGCATAAAAAAGATGATACTCAAAATGTTAAGTGCGAGAAAAAGAGTAATTGATTGTTTTGACCAAATACGGTTCAAGAACCAGAATTCTATACCCACAAATTAGGCCCACCTTCTGAAGTCATTTTGTTAATTACAGTTGGGCACACACTGCAGCTGAGAGGGTTAATTGATCAATTTCACGCCTGGCAGAAAAGGGTTTCAAATCCCAGCGCTGACACCTTAATATTTATTTCGTTCATTCAATGCATAAAAAAGTTTCAAAGGTGCTGCACTCTTCAATCAGTGATATTAGACGATTAGAATATAAAACTATCATTCAAGCATAAATGGTGCAGCATCCACAGCGCTCAAATGTCCATATAAGCTTTATTTTTATGGTTTAAAAACTATGCTAGTTGTAAATGGTTACAAAACCGTATAGTTTTGCATTCACAGTTTTTTAACTATACCAGTTGTAAACGGTTACAAAACAGTAGTAAATAAATTTTGCAAACCATAAATTTTATGATTAATTGGAAGAACAGACTGCTGCCGGCTATTTTACAGTAATTTTAAAAATGAAAATTCTAATATCATACCAGTGAAATATACACATATAGTGTACATAGAAATAGTGTACACAGACAAAAGCATGTTTATTGAAAGAACAGTATAAATCGCGAATAAGCAATATAACATAAACGTGTATTTTATTTATTTATAATATAATGAAGGATTGTGATAAATGAATGATAATTATGTATGCTAATGAAACTAAATCAAATTGTAAGCAGCTCAATGGAAAAGAATCATGAGTAGTAAAAGAAAAACATCATCGCAAAAGAGAAAGCCTCATCGTAATTCAATTTATTAGAATTACGAAAGTTTCATCAGATTTTGAATGTTTATTTCTTATTTGATACAACAATGCGAAAACAATTTACAAGTTAAAGAAACATAGAAAAAAAGCTTTTGTTGGAAATATATTTTAGAAATAAATAAATCTGTTAGTTTATGACAATTTATTATCTCTCAGATTTAATATTTAAAAGATAATCTTTGAAATAAGAAAAATAATCCTTAAAGATAATGCCATTTTATAATGAAATTCTACAGTGTAATGTTAGATTACTAAGTGCTTAATATTATTCCAAAATGTATAATTTGTTTAGATTTTACCCAATAGTAATTTAAATTACATTAGTAACTAAATATTTTTTAAATGTTCTTTGTATGAAGGGTCTTATACTATTGTATATACTCATGACATTTTGTATAAATGGAAAAGCTATGGCTGCATGGATCAATATTAATTACTTATCAAAACATGAAACCAATTTTAAAGATAAGAGGTAAAAATAGAGGTACAAAATTATTAAATGTCAATGGAAAAAGCTAGCAAGTCCTTCTTCTTATCGTTTTTATTTATTTTTTCAAATCTTTTTGTTTAACAATTATATTTAGTAAAACCTTTTTCACGATTACGTTAGCATTTCATATACCAAATGTGACTATAATCCGTTTTTTGTTTCTTTTTTAAAAAAAATATTGTATGCTTTGGTCAATTTTTTTTTACTTTTGAGTTAATATTTCTTACTCTAAAATGTGACTCTACTTTTTTATCTTTCTTTTATTTAAAAGAAAAAAACAAAAAAAAGAGAAAAAATATAGTTCGGTTGATAAGAATTTTTTTTTAAATAATACGTTTAAAATTTTTATTGCAAAATGTAATTTTAAAATTTTTTATCGTTTTTTAAACCGATATATTTCGTTGAAAAGTCTAAACATTATTGTGCACAAATTTGTTAATTTCATGTACTCACAGAAACATACCCGTAGAAACGTCATTTGACATTATTTATAGTGATTACTCGGGTGAAACTCATTTAAAAATTTTATTAAAGAACAATTTAGTACTTTCAGCTCTAATGTTATATCACAAATGGTATCAAAGCATATAGTTATATTAATAAATACAATGACTGAAATAATTACTAGTTACATAAAACAACTCAATATCATTTGTCTAATTTTAACTGTACATGAATAATAAAATTAAAAATATATTTAGTCTATTTAAACATAGTTGTATTAAACATATTTACAAACTGCAACGGTTATTACGCAATTATTCATGTCTTTAAATGATTTGCATTCTAAATATCAGGTTTGCCATTTTTGTTTGTTTAACATTTAATAAAATATGTTATGCAATTTTTAATGAGATATGCCGCTTTATTCTTTTATCTAAGCTTTTCCTTCCTTTCTATTTCGTTCTCAGAAGTCATTTTAAAGTTGCCCACGTAAAATGAAATTCAAGAAATTGAAAAATAGTCTGAAAGGATAAAATTTCCCTCAGTGTCTTGTAGATCAGAGATAAAAATTCCAACTATATGTCAGAATGATATTACATTTCATGGTTTATCATGCTTTAAGAAAAATATATTGCTGTTCTTTGGAATAGAATGGGTATTGTATGATCTAATCTTTTTGTCAATATTTCTTCCCGAGAAGTATAGATCAAGGATATAAAAGATAGCAGGCATTGTCAAAAGTAAATTAACTGCAAAGTAGGTAATACAAGTAATACTAAGTTTTGACGTTCATAAATTTATTCTGTCATATTCTATGATTAAAATTGCAAAAAATTTTATAAATTAAAAAAAAAAAATATGTGTTTATTTTCTTTATGAGGTGTGAATATGAAGGTAACGTGCTTCAGTTTGCAAAATGCACTATAAATGAATAAACAATTTGTAATATCCATTAAGAAAGAAATATTGACATTCTAAAATACCAATCACCGTGATTTCCTTAGGAAATGAAGCAATTATATCTCATAAAGTCTTGAAATTATTTATGAAATTTGCTTCCAGATTGCGTGAATGCCGAAAAAACCCCGATAAATATTGGTTATTTTAAAACCATATTTTTCAAATTATATCAACTAATACTGCTACCTGTTGATGAAATCTGTAACCATTATTATTAAACTTCACCGAAATAAATATAATTTTCTAATCAGAACTCAAAATCATAGGGGAGAGCGTTGTAACTTGAGACGAACAGTATAGTCCTGCCATCAATAGGCAACTATCAAACCGAACATGACATAGTTGTTCCTTAGGCCACCAAAGGTTATTTTAGAGTAGCTAGCAATTTAAAGTTAGATTTGTGGGAGCTAGAAAATAAAAGGAAATTTTTTTTCTGAAAGTAAATTACTATTCGTTCATTAAATTTTTTTTCTATTTTTGACTAATTGATTTCAGTTAAAAATTATGATAGTGTTTTGAACTTTTAATTGTGTTCTACTTAATGGTATGGTTAGTTAATTTGAACAACTAACCGCAAACACTTTTACAGGCCATATTTTGTGCTTTTTCAACGTGTTATACCTTAATAATAATATAAATTAAAACTGTACCTTAGGGTGAATCCAGTATTTTGTAATAAAGAGAATGAACACTTTTCTTGAAAGAAATGAAACTGTATTTGAAATAGATGAAGAAGAAAAGTTTACTTAAAGAAGAAGAAAGGTTCACTCAAATAACTTGAGATTTATCAATTTTATTAGTATACAAAGGAAATGTAATTAAAAAGAAATTTTTAATTTTCAATACAAAAAAAATAATTACGTTTTTAACGATTATTTATTTTAGGAAAATTGCTGTTTGGCTGAAACATTTTAACTGATGGTGGTGATGATTGCTCGAGTTACATTCTGATACAGATCTTTGAGCGGAATAGAATGTCATCCCCAAAGCAAAGAAAAAATAACAAAGAATGGAAGTAAAATATCACTTTTGCAAATGAATTAAAAGTTTAAACTTTTGGTTAAGCGTAAAATAATTATTTATTGATGACATATTCTACATAACTTTCCGGAATATTTTATGATATATATCAAAAGAAGCACTATTCACGCATTTCAAAATTGTTTAAAATTTTTTAAATCGCTTAGGCTCATAAAATTTCTTGTAAGGCATTTTATGATAGGACTTTAATTATCTTTCTTTCTTATGATAGGACCATTTTCTTAAATTATTTTATACGTGATACTGCAATTCAATTTTTCACTTAATTTGATCTAATAGTACTTTTAAATATGATGTCAATCACTACTCCACACTGGCAGAATGGATAACAGACTCTAAAATATTTCATGCATGTTTTCCCCATCTGTTGAATTTCTTAGTCCTTTAATCTTAGACCTAAAAACATTTCTGAATCTTAATCAGAAAGAGTCTCTAAGAAGGGGACTTGTGTCATTATGGACCGCTAAGACACGATTCTAAAAAAAGATAAATTTATAAATGAGATAAATTTAAAAAAAAACTCTTTTAGCTCATTTGGTAACTACAAATGCATCTCGGAAATATTATAAGTCATAAAAATTAGGAGAAAACTATTAATAGTAAAAATCTATACTATACCATTTTATGGAATACATTGAAAAACAAATTTAGTGTTGAATTTCAACTTTTTCTAGTCAACTTATAAAATTTTGATTATTGGTCAAGCATAATACAAGTGGGAGAAAAATCAACAACATATAACAAATTTATAAAATTTATAAAATAATAAATAGCTATAAAACGAAATCAAATTCATATAAAAAAATACTTTATGACGTAAAATATAAATCTATGCTAAAAAAATTATATCCAGACTTTACAATCATTCATTCATTAAATACCATTCGTTCATTAAATTTACTCTCGAAATCCATGTTCTATTTTTTTAGCATTGAAAGTAACGTGTAAAAGTCAATCAACGTTAATTTAAATATACAAAAATTAGCTATGTACTATAACGCAAATTTAATGGAGAAACAGTAAAAATTCATTTAGGAGAAAAGCAAACAAATTACCGAAATGCTATTGACGTTGATGATTATTGATTAAGTTTGGTATCAAATACTAATTTAAATAAAAAAGTTATGTATTAAAAATAAAAATTAATGGGGAAAAGGTACTAATTCGCTTAGGAGAAATGTAATGCTATTAGTGACGCTAATGATGCTTTATCTTTGGTGACAGACACTACTAGTATTCTAGTAATTGGTGCAATTTTAATACGTTTCAACTATTTTAATGCAAGTAATTTTAAAAATCGAAAAAAAAAAACTATCAAGTAACTTCGTAAAGTAAACGATATTACAATCAGATACCACAATGAAAACTATTTACAGCTATTTAATCCATTTATAGGGTTTATAAAATATATAAGGGCAAATAAAAATGTTTTATTTTAAATTTTCTGTAACCAAAGTAAAACTAAAATGTATTTTCTGTCTCCTTGTCGCAACACACTTTAAATTATATAAAATATCACTAAGAAGATAGGGACACTAAATTAGATCACATTTTAACAAAAAAATTTAAAATTCCGTTTTATTAGCTGTTGAGAGTGGATTTCGCTTATGTTATAATTTTAAAAAAAGTAAAGTAATTTTTTTTTATCTAAGCTTATCTCTTGATCACTTTTTTCTTAGCGCCTTTCCAAAAACTTCGTAGATAAATATATTTATCACTACAAAGAAGGTTCAAAGAGATACTGATCGATTCCAAATGTTGACTTTTTTGATGAGATTTTTAGGCGTTTTTCTAGTGAAATCGAATGTACGGTGGATTTTCAATTTCTTCTATCAAGATTTAAATGATACTCTAGTGCCGAGAAAAAATGAAAAATCTTATCTATTTATCATATTAATCCTATCTTTTACCTATTTAAACGTAGCTTTCCTCAATCAAAAACATTTCTTAGTAGAAAAATTAAAAAATAAAAGACTACTATGATGCGTTTTCTTCGTATGATGCAAAGTGTAAATAAGAAGCAAATCATTAATATAATCGAATAGAAACTTCATTTCTTAGCGAAAAGATGAAAATATATCTTTTCAAGAGAAAAAAAAAACTAAATCTATGGATTTGCATTTAAAAATTACAAATTTACTTGAATTCACTATTTGAAAAACATTATTTTCTTAAAGGCGCATTTTGAAATCATCGATAATTGCTCTTTAAGATTACTGAAATAACCAATTATGTACTGAATCAACTTGGAAAAATCATTAACAAATTACTCAATGTTAGAAAACATAACAGATAAAAAACAATCATACCGAAAAATTCTTTATGAATACTTCTTTTCTGAATCCTTCTTTTACGAAGCAAATATAAATTGCAATTATTTTTAAATGTTAGGTATAAAAATCAATCGTATACAATAATTATGAAATAATATTTAACCGAAAAATTCATTGTTTATGATCAGACAATTTTTAATGACATGTTTTTTTTTCATTTACAGTTATATACATTTTCAGTAAATTTTTTTATTTGCTGAAAGTCTATACAGATAAATAAACATTTTTGCCAAATCATTTTGTTATGAGTATGAAAAAATTTCACTAAATATGTGGAAAACTCATCATTCAGGCTTCTTGAATAAAATACAAAATCTAATTAAGAGTATCTAATTATGTGTACTTATGAGTAGTTTTTCGAGTAATTAATAATTACTCTTAATAAAATCTAATTAAGAGTATGCATTAAGAGAATAAGAATAACAAGAGAACTTCTAAATTTTTAAATGTTCAAATCGGTCCTTCATCTCTAAATAAACAAACACATTAAACAAAAAATTGTAAAAGCTGGTTTTTTAAAATGTGTTTATGTATACACCGTTTGAAATATCTACTTTAAATGCTTATAATTAGGCAATTAAAATTTCAAAGATATATTTTAGTTATTAAGTAAAACATGCAGTTATTGCATTTAATATCTAAGTCTGAAAGCAATATATCCTAGAATAAGTTCTTTAAAATACACATATATTTTCATAATTTAATTCTGTTTTATCAAGCTTCAGAAAACTTTACACTTTATTCATACTTGTACTTATAAGTAATCTCGCTAACAACTCTAAACAAATCAAAATTTTTAAAGTAACTCAATTAGTAGTTCCTTAGAAAATAGAAGAGAAAAAAGTCAAAAACTATGAATGCATCTTTTGTTGTAAAGTAGAGCATATTACACATAATTATAAATGTAACTGATTTTATGCAAGGTTATTATTGAACCGAAATGAGTCTAATAAGTTAACAAAATAACTTACTAACAGCAACAAAAAATAAGTAAAAAAAATAGTTTGTAATCTCTTATGATTAGTTCTGTGTCCTAACAAAAATGGCACAGTTAATTATACAATTTATAAATACGATTTTTCAATGTTCATCTTACCCATATTTCTAAAACTAAACGCGTTTTTTCATAAATATACAGATGTTCTAACTATTGCGTTTTATCCAGTCTAACTAATCATAGCCAAAATTACAGTCCGGTTAAGTAATATAAATTATGGTTTTTAAGAATTTTTGAAATAATCCGTTTAAACATTTTTTTCTTAACTACCAAGAATTATAAATAATTACACTTAGTAGTAATTATTTCTAAATTTTAATCAATTAAAAAAAAAAAAATTTATAAAATTGATTTGAGGATTATAAAGAATAAAAAGCAAAGAAATCTCATCTTTCTAAAACTTAATATTCCTTTCTTTATAGAAAAGCAAAAGAACATAAATTCAAATCTCAAATTCTTACGTGAGAAAAACTTTTTAATTATTCACTGGCAGGAATTAGGGCTAGTTTCAATTTTACTTAGATATCTAGCATTGATTCAAAGTGTTCGATTTAATTTTATAATCTATTATGAAGAATAAAATTCAAGTGTTGTATAATTCAGGATTATTATGCGTTTGGGAATTAAATTTAAATTCGAAGCAAAAAAATTAAAAGTTCTTTCTCAAGATCTTCTTATAATTTATTTAAAATAACCTGAACAATATATTACAACTTCCGTAGAGAGGCAAAATTATGTATTTTGAAATTAAAATTAATTATTATTAGAAATAAAACAACGCTTTCTGGATGTTAAGAACTAACCCTTATATTGCAATCTACTTCTACAAAAGAGAAGACTCAATAGCAAAAATTAATTTTTCCTTTATAGACATTCGTTTGCATAAAAAATAATTAAATTATTCAAGCTGTAAAATGTTCCACAAATTAATATGAATCAAGCTAATTTGCTTTTATAAGTATTTCTACACTCTTATATTACAGTTTAAATTTCTTTTTTCAGAATTAAATTGCTATTGAATCCTTATAATAATTAACATAAATTTCTATAGATGTTGAATATTCATTTATAAGGGAAAAATAATTATGTTTGTGAATAAAATGCCTAGAAAAAAAACATGACGTACATAAATGTAAGTTAAAATTTATATGTACATACGTTTTTGGTTGTATCATACATATTATTATTCATAGCTTAATCGAAATTTAAATGATACGATTAATTTGAGATGTATGTAAAAAGATAGATGAGTTTTCAAATTATGTCTTTATTTAATGATTGAAATTTTGAAACTGTTTGAAAAATTTATGTTCAATTAATGGTATATTCTTTGTAAACTATGATTTAATTACGTTTTTAATAGGATTTTTATATATTTCCTCTATATAATCTCTACAGCGAAAATAGAGATCGTACATTGTTAGAATTTTCATTCTAAAATTACAGTAAAGGAACTGTGGCAGTCTTTCCATCCAATTAATCACACAATTTAAGGTAAAGGACATTTTTTCCTTTATGGTTTTAAAAAAGTTTGAGGATGTATGGTTAAAAAATCAGAAATACAAAACTATACAGTTTTTAACAATTTACAACTAGCATGGTTTCAAAACCGTAAAAATGTTTTAACTGGACATTGGGGCTAGATATTTCGTTAGGTGTTAAGCAGCTTTAAGATGCTTTCAGTTTAGTGTGAATGAGAGTATCGTATTCTAATAGCATCTGGTCACAAACTGGGGAGTACAGGGCACTGGAAATTTCTTGTATTGAATAGAATGGAGGAAATTTTGAGGTATCAACTTTGGGACTGTTGATCATGAGATTGACAGATTAGCCCTCTTTGACCCTCAGTTACGAAGGACCTAAGTGGCTTCATTAGGTGAGCCTAGTTGGTGCAATAAAATGCTGGTGGTTTAACCGTATTAGGTGAATAGAGTTAATAAACGGTTTTTCTCATATTTAGCTATTTGAATACCATCCTATTTATGATTATTTGAATGTTACGATTAATTATCATAATTGGCCAGTTTTTCTGAGAAATTTCTAACAGTTTAGTTAGGAATTATTAGAGATTATCTAAATATTATATAAAAGCAATATCAGGGTAAAATAAGCTCGCTAAGAACTTGAGAACGGGTGCATCGATTTGGACGGTGCGTTCTCCAACAGTCTTCAAATTTCCATAACGTGGATATAAAGAAAAACATCACTTTTCAGCTTCATGCAGTTTAGGGCAATATCGAAAATACGATATTCCATTGTTGGAACTCATTATTTCAAATTAGACTTTTCTTAATATATTTTGAATGGCTTCACCAATTGACACAGCGCTTTTCGTTACAGATGCAGCAAGATATGCAGCAATTAAGGATTTGTTAATGCCCACCTTATTTTAATTCCCCTGCCCTCTAAGATGATTTCTTTGATTTCAATACGAGAAAAAGTTTGACGTTTTCCCAATGGGAGCTGTCATGAAAATGGTATCGTTATAAAATACTTCAAATAACAAAAAGAGTCGAGAATTGGAGGAAAAAATCAAATAAAGCTTACTTCACTCATAGTCCTAGCTTTGAAGTAAAATCGTGTGCTAGAAACAAATGTAGAAGTTAACATAAGCTATCAAAAATTCATGATATGATATATTTACACATCGCTTGTGACTTTCGGCTTATTCTTTTTCATCCATACATAATTTTAATTTTTAAACACTTAAATATCTTAAATTCTAGTATTAGAGCTCTCTGTTACTAAATATAAGTATTAATAATAATCATTTTTTTATAAACTTTAAAAAAATAGTATTTATGTGTTATAGCGATCATAAGGCCGAGTTCGCCAACACAACACCAAATTTTGAACACAAATAATTATGTCACAAAATATACAGATAGCATTTTATTTTTTTTATCTGGCTAAAACTGGTTCTACGTACCTGACACCGGACAGAGTTTTTTTATTTCTTTTTTTATTTTTCTTTTCTTTTTTTATTTTTCTTTTCTCTTTTTTTCTCTGTGCGGCGTAGTAGTTAAATGACTGTGAATTCGGATCCAAACTGGGTGTCGGATCTGATTGTATTTTCTTTGGTCATGTTTTAATGGTTCGGAATCCATTTTAATGTAATGTTCTCGTTGATCCTTAGTCCTAAAAGTCTATTGGCTAGAGCAGTGATTCTCAACCACTGTGTCGCGGCACTTTTGTGTGACGCCAAATTCCTAAAATGTGCCGCCAAATATTAGAAATGATCAAATACTGCTTTTTTTTATTATTACGAGTAAAGTTTAAATAAAAGAAAAATGTATATACTAATATAATATTATATATATATATATATATATATATACATATAGTATCACCTGATAATTAAGATTTTACATAGAATCTTATAATGCGTCTAATCATTTGGCCAGGGACTGTATACATACATACAGTATGTATACAGTATATATATATATATATATATATATATATATATATATATATATATAGAACTTTTCCACGCTTTAACAGCGTTATTGTTTTTGACACACACTTTTTAAAAATTTTGAAAATTTAATGACTATTAAAACTTTTAATTAACAAAGGCTAAAGCAAGCTAAATATTAACTTTCAAACGGAAATAAAAACTAATCATTAAAGTAAGCTATGCTATTAATAGTTATAAAAACAAATTAACAAAGGATAAGTAACAAAAAAAAATAAGCTAACAATTAATAATTAGCAAAACTAATTAACAAGAAATTACAAAAAATAATGATTAATGTAAAAAAACTAACAGTTAAATGGCTATAGAAAACAAGCTACCAATTAATAACTAGCAAAAAAAAATAACTGTTACTAACTAATAAAAAATTGGTCGAAAGAAATAATTAATCCCTTAATAAACGTGCTTTTGTAGTACATATAACTTTATTTCACATTCAAAATTATGATCACAAACTATTTAACACAGTGTATTATAGTTAAGTAAACAAGTTTTAAACTAATTTTTCGCATTGTGTGCCGTCAAATTTCGAAATCGTTAAAAGTGTGCCGCCACAAAAAATGGTTGAGAACCACTGGGCTAGAGGCTGGGTTGAGTATTGCGAATGACGGGAGATTTTTATCACCACCTATCATCCAATGTAAATTGCGGTAGTGCAGTGTGAGCGTGTGTTTGCAGCATGTTCGGAATAGCATTAAATATTCTCATACCGTCACCAAAACCCATTAGTAAAACTCTAGTGTGATGTTAAAAAAATTAAAACGAAATTTTCTTACGTTTATGTTTATGTCGTCTTGTAGTCTTTTATGTCATCATCTTTTATGTCATCTTGTCTATTTAAATTATTTAAAACTTTATTACAACCAAATTCCTACAATTTCAATGAAAAATAACATAAAACACTTTTAATGATATGTAAAAGTTACGGTAATTATTTTTTAATGATAGACATTCTTAGACATTAACGTGACAGGTGGTTTATTACGCACTACTAATTAAAATTATAAAATAAGTTTATACGAAATCATACTCATCCACAATGTGATACGAAAAAGGAAATTTAAGTGGTTAATTAAATTGCTTTTTAAATTTATGAAAAATACTGGAGCAAGAAGCAAAAATTGTAATTATTTATTTAGAAAAATTCCGCAGATTATAATTTTTTCTTGGCTTAAATTTAAAATAAATTAAAAAACATAATTTTGAACCATATAAGTTTTCTACGTTAAGTAAGATCTTAAATTAATTAAATGTAACAAAAATTAATTCTTAGACTGTTGACTTTATTGTGGATAATTTCTAAATAAAACTAGTTTATTTAATTAATTTTTGGCAGGAAAAAATTAAAATAGAAATAGTTTTATTGAAACAAAAATAAAATGTTCGACGCTATACACGTATAACAGACTTTAATTAATTCCAAAATGAATTTTCTTTGAGACAAGTGAAAAAAGGCCTTTTATCTTTACCGATATGAAAGGAACAATATAATTTAGTGAAGAAAATTAAAAAAAAAGTTATTAGAGAAATAGCATCATCTTTTATTTAAACACAAAAACTGATTCACAACATCAAACAAAATTAAAATGCTAAATCAATTTAAGAAAATCAGTATCAACTAAGAATAATGTACAATTTACATTTATGTTTAATAGATGTTTAAATAATTTCACATCTATTTAATATTTAAATTTAATAATATTTAATATCTTAATATTTAAATTTATTTCACTTTAAAACGCTTGTTTGTACTCAAATTCTAGTAAATGAGTCATCGATAAATATTTTTTAATAAACAAAACGTTAAAAAAAACATGATTAAATTTTATTGCAAAATCAATTTGAAAACTCTAAAATTTCTTCTTTTTTTAGTCATTCGAATTATTTTAAAGTTAAATATATCAAAAGAATGAAGTGTAAATATATATATGCTTGTTTATAGGAAAACTTTATATTTTTTAAATAAACTTAAGTACGAAACTACCGATATCTTACGGGCACTTAAAATTAGATGCTCATTTCCAAGACTAACCAAACGTGGATTCTGAAAACAAAACAGCTGAAAATAAACAGCAGCTTATTTTCAGAATACAGAATTAAAGTAATTTTGTAGTTCTCCTAGAGTTGCCTACAAATTTTCTGTAGAGCAATTGTAGGGCATCTACCACTACAAAATTACAATTACAGTTCACTAGTACATAAGACGTGTTAACTCGATTCTATGATGGGTTACCATTTCATAGATGACGGTTGACATGGTCGATGCATACACTCGACTGCTAACGACAACACAGGAGTGACTTCGATCGTGAAGTTAATATACCTCTCACATTCAGCACTCAAAAAGTACGGTGATCTTAATACAGCTCTCCCAGCTTCTCACAAAACAGCAATGAATCTACTAGTGGTAACCGTTCATCGAATTCAATCACAGATATAATTCTGGTGGGGGAGTACTGTAGGGTATCTACCACTACAAAATTACAATTACAGATCACTAGTACATAAGACGTGTTAACTCGATTCTATGATGGGGTACCGTTTCATAGATGATGGTTGGCATGGTCGAGAGCTTCTCGCCCTACACAATCTTAACTGTTAAATCACTCCAGCTATTTGGTAGCTAATATGGAGCAATTTATCAGTAATTTATTTCAAAAAAACTTTTAGCTATTGTCTACAAAATTAGTGTAGTTTAACTGAGGTCTTTTTTAAATCAACAATTTTAAAAAAAAACTGACACTATAAATCCGTGGTTATTCCGTGGTAAATTTGAAGTAATTAGGCAGTCATTGCTGTATTTTCGGAAAATGTTTGAGAATAATTATTAATAAATAACTATTTTCAACTAATATTAATAGTTATGTCTTAATTATTATGGATATTACCGATAAATCTTGAAACATATTACTTAACTGGATTATTCAAATATATTAGCATGAATGTATAATAATTTCAAGGGTAATTATGCATTTCTTGTGATTAAATTTTCGTTCCATATAATTTTTCTTAAAACTGATTTATCTAAACATTTGCATTAAACTTTGACGTTTTTTTGTATAAAATAAATATGTACAACATTTCATAAATATAAGATTTATTTATTTAGCATATAAAAAAACCGTATTTATAATTTACAATCATTAGTGTTTAAAAAAAATTTAATTGGAAAAAAGTTAATTTTTCATTTTTGAGAAAGTCTTAACTTGCTTAAATTTATAAAACAGAAAATATTATTTTCACTGGCTTAACCTTTAAAAAAAATTTTTTTCAACGGGTTTTCTTCTTAATGGAAAATTTAAGATTAATTTAACATATATTTATGGCTATAAATTTAAAATAACTAAAATATTAAATAACTTCAAAAATTGATGGCATAATTTAAAATTACGACCGCAACCTGCAAAATTTTTTTCTATCTGTTAAGAAATTTGAAAATATGCTTCTAACACTACAAGTGAAATTTCCTTCTCATTTTATGATTGTATTTTAATTATAATACACAAAACTTTCCAAAACTTTTGCGTTAAAAATGAAATAAAGCATATCACAATTACTTCTAATGGAGTTACTGCAAAGATGACACTTAACCATTAGTTATTTTAAAGATAAACAGTGGATGAAGGAGTCTAATGTAAATTAATGAAGTGTTCTTCTATTTATTTAATGAAGCAAAACTTTTATATCTCATCGTGGCAAATATTATTTTTTTATTACTTTATGTTCATATCTGATGAGCACCTTGTTCTTTTTAACATAACATTCAAGTAGATAACGTTAGCTTTACATGAAAATTATAATATACGAGAATATCATTTGTTAACCAATTCATTTATTTAGTCTATTAGAATATGATTTATTTTGAGCGAAATATTAAAATTTATTTCATTTGTGTACTTTTTTCATTATTCTGATAAGGGTTTCGACTATAAATATTATTTTATGTATAATAGGCCTATCATTTTTTTATTGTTTATCTTTCTGTTTCTATGAACAACCTGTTTTCTCATTACAACATTCAAATACACTCTAAGACATCTTGGATACAATTGCACTTAAAAGTACCGGTACTTTGTAAGCATCATCTGTAAAATACAATTTACCGTTAAATCTATTTTTACCGTCAAATAATATACAATAATTTTTACATTACTCTTAATTAATATAGGATTGATTCAGCTATTTTATGGTAATTATTATTACGAAAATTACTGTATCTAAGATAGATAGAACCCCTACCCACCCCAGGGGGTATACGGAGATTAAAAGTTAAATTATTAAATTAAATATTTAAGTTAAGAACTAAAAATAGAGTAAAATTTTGCCAAATGACAGTGGTGGTGATCAGTATGAAAATTCAGGTAATGAAAAACATGATTTAAAATCAATGGAAGCTAAATAGCCGGTACAAATGTCAAGAATTAAAATTATGATAATACTAAGGAAATTAGAGATGAAGATAAATCAGTAAACTAAAAGTCAATGAGAGCTAAAAGTCCTAAGTGTAAATGGCTAAAAGTAAAAGTTTGAATAAAAGTCGATGAAATCTGAACTTAGATGTGGATAAAAAATCAAAATGTAGAAGAGGCTAAAAGTTGATCAATATAAAATCAAGAGGACATGTTCTATTGCTGGTTCATGACTGGGGTCAGTTAATCTAGAAATAAAATGTCCTTGAGTATTTGTTTTTTTGCTTGAATCGCAATTTTCCTGCAGGCCAATGTAGCAAAAAATTGATGTTCCTCTTCATTGTCATTCACGTGGGTTCCACCAAGCACCCGTAATCTTGGACAGTGATTAATGAGATGGTAAAATAGATTTTTTTAGATTCCTTGAAGTTAAATAGATTTAATAGTACAGTTATATTTTTTTATTTCAAAAATAGATGTTAATACATATGATATTTCTAAATTTTAAGAAGGAAATTTTTCTCTATATTACAAAACAGTATTTCATTAAGATTTTGATCTTTCGAAATTTTTGAAAAAAAAATCGGTGATTAGCTTTATTTTACAAGAATTTGTTTTATAGAAATAGAAAAAATTTCGTAGTTCATACCAAAATAATGCATTATCTGTAAAACAGTGTAAAAAAGCATTTTGAGGAATTCTGCTTATTCGCAGTGCTTTCTTAATTTATCACTTAAAAGAATGCTTTTTGATTTGCTCTATACTTCTATACTTCTTAACATTCTACGATGTAATCATAAAACTTTGATTAAACTCTGAAAAGGATATGTTTTTCTTACTTTTATTTTTAATCTCATTTTTTCAAAAGTCATGTTTTTCAAAACTACAAGCAAGCCTTTAAATTGACTTTTCACAATTGAAAATCCATCAGAATCGCATTATCGTCCAATGGTGAAGGCAATGTAGATGCAATTTTGCGTTTATGGTCTTTTCACTGAAATTCGCCTTACATTTTTCAATGCATGTGCATTTTTATCATCATGTTTTTTAAGTATTCGTATCGAATAACATTTGTTGCTTTTTATATTATTTTCAGTTTTGATACACTATTTACTTTTATTTTCCAAAAAAAGTAAAGATTTTTTTTTATTGGAGAAAAACATTAAGCCAAGTACATTAGTCATTAAATTAAAAAAAAAATTAAGACGCGGAAATAACTAATTTGGGAAACCAAATACCACAGATTTTAAGAATATGTTGAAAAAAATATTTGCCTATCATAAACAATGGATATTCTAATATAATTAATTTTCAATGAAACTTTCTCTATGTATATACACTGTTAAACATTTCACGAAAAAATTGGTTGAACAACAATTTATTTAATTAATGAGCACATTCAATGTTCAGGATGGTCCTTAAATATATGTCAAAAATGTAGAGGTAGGTAGAAGGGACATAAATAAGCATATTTCGGATAGGAATGCGTGTGCGGTAATGGCGCATTAAAGCACTAGCTTGTAAAGCAATATGAATAAGAGGAAACTAAAAAGACAAGTAAAGACAAAAGAAAATAAAAAATTATCAACAGTTTACAAGAGGTGCTCGAAAGAGCAGCCACCAACATCGATACAAGATACACAGCGACGGCGCATGGATCGGCTTACATTAAAAAGACGTTAGGCATGCCGAACACATGTAAGGCCGCAACAGACAAGCGGGTGACAAGATCTTCTTGATGGGACTCTCGTACACCAGGCTTTTAATATGACCCCAAAAGAAAAAACCAAGCAGATTAAATCAGGGGAGCACGGTGGCCAGGGAACTGGACCACCCCGTCCTATCCAACGCTGGCCGTAGACAGCGTCCAGGTGATTTCTGGCGCTCCCTGTAAAGCAGACGACGCTCCTCTGAGCAGCTAATTCATTTCCTTGTGCAGCCCCATACATGAAATGCACTTCGGCAAGCTCCACATTGGTGAAACGATGCATGCTGTTTGAGATCCGTGCGGGAATTCAGCTAGCAAGCGCTTTTATACGCCGCTGTCATCAGCGCTCCCTACAGGCTCAAGGCGGCATTACCGCACACACAATCCTATACGAAATATGCTTATTTAAGTCTCCTCTACCAGCCTTTACATTTTTATCATATATTTTAGGACCACCCTGCATAAAGAGTTTCCAGTGTCCTGTACAAAAAAACCTACTTTCTATGTTCAGTTTTTTTTTGTTTTTTTTTGTGTGTTTTTTTTATGATTTTGAAACTATGCCAGTTATAAATGGTTGAAAACTCCCTACTTTGTATTCATGGTTTTATAACAATACTAATTGTAAGCGGTTTTAAAAACCATGAAAGTAAAAAAAAATGTTCTTTACCATAAACTTCACAGTTACTTGGATGTACAGACAAAACTGGTTCTTTTATCATAAATTAAGAATGAAAATTCTAACAGTGTAAAACAGAGTCAATGATAGGTTTGGAAAAAATATTTCTTTTACATATAATCATCCCAGATAGCGATTAGATTTTTTATGAAATTTTTTTTTATACACAACTGGACTTACATTCGGACGCTTTATTTATACACTGTATTTTTGCAAAAAGAAAACTTGTAAGGAATCAATCTTCAAAAAATTTTCAGATTCTTTAAAATAATTTTACGTTAATACGTATTCATTTATAACTATTTTGGTTACAAGAATTAACACTAATCCTCCAATTACTTATCTTTAGGTAAGATCTTCCACTATATATTTTGTGAGCTTATTTTTCAAATTATTTTTAGGTTTAAAAATACTTTCGATAGTAGTACTATTTAAATGTAATGTAGTTAGTTAACTACCTATTTTAAATAAGCCAAATATTTTATTACCATGAAGTTTTGCTATAAAAGTACTTATGAATTTTTTTAAGAACTTATTAGAATTAATAAATATGCAAAATATAAACACAGTAGAATAATTGTTACAGCATAATTGAATATTTTCATCAAAATAGTGCAATTATAAAAACAATTCGCCCAACTAGAAATTTAAAAATGGAAGAAATAATAGTAATTTAAGTACATAAAAGGATTAAATATAAGTGGAAGTAATTACTTTAGTTTCCAAATACTATTCGTTTTAAAAATTCACAGGATAATTAAAACTTTTCTGAGAAACGTAAATTGTACATATACATTTTAATAAGATTCTTAACAGATTGTATTTTATAATCTTGGTTTATTCTGTACTAGCTTGTTTTCTTAACGAGTTTTGTAATTTGAAATAGTTAATTATTAGTTACATTTAGTTCTAGTTAATTATAGGAATAAATAAACATTTTATTAATTCTATCTAAATGGTCAAAAAAACTGCTATTAGTTTTATGTAGTCTATTTTGACACGTAATGTAAAAGAATATTATCTCGAGTGGACAGTTTCACCTTTTTATACGTGCTTTCTTTACTAACAAAAGTTTCCACGAAGAATTTTATAGAATTGTCTTATTTTGCAGTTAGAGCTTCACAGAGAATTACTCAACTCGAACCACCGGGATTGTGATTGAGACATATCTTTTATTTAATATTTATACAATATTTGTTTAATCTTCATATGATATCTTTGATATAATTGTTCATTTAAAAATATCTAGTAATTTGGAATGATAAACATGATACAATGTAAGTTTTTCTCACAAATGAAAGGGGAGATATTAAGGAAACACTTAAAAAAATCTATCCGTGAAAATTCTACAAATTCTCATCCATTAAGTATTTTTCATCAAATATTCTTTTTTCTAAAGAAACGAAAAAATATTTTTAGTAAGGAAAAAGTTTTTTTCTGTTACTTACCCGTTTTTAACATAATTGTTTGTCACGCTTTTTTGTATATTTCTAGCAACAATGCTGCAAAAGATTACAGATTAAAATACTGTAAAAAATAACTGGCACCCAGAGTGAAATATCCGTAAAATTTTAGAACGTATTTTTTTAGTTTAATTAATTACATTGATCTCATGAATTTACAGTAAATGTTACTGTAAAAAACGGTATATTAGGTTTTTGGTTCCGTAAAATACTACTGCAAAAATTACCGGCAACCAGAGTGCCGGTACTTCCTAAGTAGTTAGAGCTGAATTTTCTAACTTTTTACAGTGTATTTCGTTTTGTACCTTTTCAGTTGTATTTGTATTTAGCCAGTAGATGGAAAAAACACGAATAAAATAGCATTTAATGTTATTGTTCACTCAAAAAATAATGATTAATTCACTCAAAATAATATAGATAAAAAATTTTTTGAATATAATAACGTTTTTTCTTTTCAGGAAAGAATTAACTTTTCTTCAAATTTTACAAATTAAGATCACCCAACAAAAACTAACTTCAATCAGAATAACCAGACTACTATGATTGGAAACAAGAATCTAAATCAGTGGTTTCCAACTGGCAGCCCGGGGGCCACACCCGGGTCGCGAAGCCTTTTTTAGTGGCCCGCGAACTAAAATATATTAGTTGTCATTTTTTTGCGGACAATTTCTGAAAAAATCTATATTGGTATAAAATACTTTTCTCGTTAATAAAAACCTAATTTCTTCGTTTCTGTAAAATTTATCAAACCAACGGTGCAAAAAAAAATTATTTCTCAGATTTTGCATCCAAGAAAATATTTATTCAGATACAAAAATAATCGTGTATTTTGCTCTTTTTTATTTCATTTTTTGTATTTTGTGAATACAATTTAGTATGTGTGTATCAGAAATTTTCTCGAAGAAATTCCCCGATTTAACGTTTTGAAACCACTCAGTTAGGACGAAAATATTTACACACACATTTGTAAATTTTAAATGTAAATATTTATTCTCCGGTGGTTGTCATTGTCATAACTCAATTTTGTTATTGAACATTTTGTGTGCTACTATGTAAGTTTTAATACCAACCTTTTAAAAGTTTTATATCTTAACAATTATATATCTGTTGCACATTAATTTTGACATGGTGCACATTAAAGTTATTGTACATGGTACATGGTATTGATCCATGGGTGCATATTAAAGTTATTGTAGCCCGAATTTTTTAATATGCAATTAAATATTTTTAAAAATCTACTTCTTATTTTAATTTGTAATTCAATACTTTTGTTTTGTACAACTTGGTAAAAATCTGACAGTAATATTTAATGTTCCTTCAAACATAAAAGAGTCCTACATAGAAGTTTGATAAGGTTGCGGCCCGCCATTTGATTTGTGTTTTGAATTGTGGCCCCCGGCCTCATGTAAGTTGGAAACCCCTGATCTAAATAAAACTACCATTAAATTATTTCATAGTTTCAATTCTATAAGAGGGAAAATACACTAATTCCCTATAAGTTGTGTAGAAACATCTGCGTAAAACTAAATTGAGATAAAAATTTAACCTTGATATTTGAAGGTTCAACTCTTTTCGTGCAAGAATTAAACAACTTTCAGGCATTTTTGATGCATTTAGCTTTAGTTTCCTTTTAACAATGAGAGCATTAATAACAGTAAGGATTGGGGATCCTGAGATTGAATCATAATCTCTAAGGGAAATTTATTCAGGCGGGTACAAATTACATTCTCCATATCTTTGAGAAAATTTGGTGGCCTGATGCATTCTGCAGCATTTAAAACGGTAAAAGAATTCCTTTTAAAGAACATTCATGAGCGGGAAGAAATACATTCTAAGATTTACGAATAATTTGGGAAGCTATTTTCGTAAGTGGTGGTAGAAAATCCCCATCTATTTCAGAAAATGAGCAAGTAATCGTATAGGAAAATGGAAAATTGTAGCTGGAACTTTTACGTTAATATTTATCTCTTAATCGTTACAATGAGGGTTATCAATAACGATAGCGGTTTCAGAGCGCTTAGTGCACTGAGAAAAATGAATGGACAAAATTACCATAATATAGTAAAATTTACCGGATTTCTGAATCCACGGGAACACTAATAATATTAGCACTCTTTACCGAGGCGATTTGGTGAAGAGATTTTGGAAAAACCAACAATAAAATATAATTTTATGATGTATGACAAAATTGGATAAATGTGATAAAATTCGGTATTTATTATGATGCCTTAGAGCAGGCTATAAAAACCATTGATTCCGTTAAATTTACTTTTCAATTTTGTATTTTATGCTACATACGTGGTAAAAAGATCTTTAATTTCACAAACCAGACAGTTATCACAATACCAAAGGCAGTTATTAACAGTTATCACAATCATCAAATAAATAGTTTCAATACCATATATTTTAGTTTTATTAACCAACGTTTTCCTTCTAACTTGAAATGGTATTGTTAATTACACAGTGTGGTAATTTTACCAGAATTTCTATGAGTGTGAAATATATCACGGATTTTAAAGCTTTTGTGATTTCGCTATTTAATGGCAACAAACTAAAATGTATATTTGTAGGAATACTGAGCTTTAATTCTCTGGAATAATTTATTTTTCACCTTTCATAAAATTATTGCTGTAACAATTCAGAGAAGACGAAACTTAATTATTGTTTGTTATTTTTCAAGTTATATAGTGGGAGTTCTGTAATAACCACCCTTAAATTATATTTTAGAATCGCTATTAAAATTGAAGTTAGAAAGAGACGCATCATAGGTCGCGACTTTACAATGATGTTAGAAATAACTCTAAGTAATAGGTATTAACAAAATAAATCCAAACATAAGCGAGAAGGGAGAGCTGGAGAAAATCACAACCAGTTTGTTTTCGGTAGAATTTGTGGGTATACTATTTAACATTTACTTCTGAATCTTTTCCATCTCCTCCCGTAATCAAATAGGTTTGGGAGATTTCAGTTCCACACACATCAGTTGTGATTCATCAGAATACGAGGGTATTTTTCCTGTTTTTTCTTGAATTAATTATTAATGATTTACTTCTAGTGTGAAGTAGTACTTTTTTGACAAATTTTTAACAAATATTCTAAAATTATACATGGAAAAACGAAACGATTATATTTTGAAGATAAGGCTGAAATCAATGAACTCGGTGATAAAATATTTTTTTTGTTTATGTCGTAGTCAAAAATAACCTGACATTCAAAACAGAATCCTGAACTACGATGAGTATCAACTCAATTATATATGAGTAAATAAATTCTGGTAAAATTATTATACTGTACTGTAATGTCATTACAGTACAGTATAATAATTTTCTGGTGAAAGAAAAAAAAAACCATAATTCTTGCTTATAAAACCCCAATATATTGTATTTAAACAATTCATTTGGTATTTTTTACTTTCATATGGTAATGGTTCACCGGATATTTAGGTTTCCAAAATTACACTTCTTATTATCCCACATTTAGCAAAAAAATACAACAAACAAGTTTCATCGCATATTCTTAAACCATATTTTATAGATTACTTTATCAAAATAATTACTAAAGCACTTCAGTAAAAAATTACTGAGCTTTTAGGTGTTCTCAGACACCTAGAAAACCTTAAAATTTTACTATATTCTGGTAATTTTTACCAGACCTTTTCTTTCCGGTGTAGTATTTTTTAATAATTGTTGGCTAATAATTTCTAGTTACGATAATTAGAAGTGTACTTCTTAAGTTAAACAAAGCAAAACGATCTAATAGGAATCAGGTAATGACGTCAAATTTAGAAATTCCAATCAATACACTTTTGTTAAATTAACATTTGAAACTAAATACTAATTCAAATAAATATATACTTCAAGGGCACTCATATATTAATAACTATTTCTTCCCTCACTGTTTTAGTAAAAGTTTAAATCTAATTTCGAGACAAGTCATCAATACTGGAATAAAAAGATATTTTTACTTTATTGAATTAGTAAGCACAAGATTCGAAAAGAAATGAAGGAATTATATTCACCAAAATACAGGTTTTAAATTACTCTAAATAATGAAATATATATTTACGAATTAAACGTTAACAAAAACAAATCTTTTTAATTTCCTTAGACTCCAATTAATATAATTACTTAATTAGTATCATTAAAAAACATGTATTACATATATAATTGATCATTATTCTAATTTCTCAAGAGCTTGAAGGTTGTTTGGAAATCAATTAAAAGTGTACACCAGAATATCGATTTTTCTAAACCAAAGAATAATTTTCAATAAACATAATGTAAAATTAATTCATGACGTTACTCATTAATTTCAATTTTTTTTCACTGTTTACTTTTTAACGAGACGAAAAAAGTTCCTAAATGTCATCATACTTTAGGGGAAGTAACCTAATTTCTTTTTAATGTCTTTTTAAAACTACTTACATATGTTAAATGCTTAAATGGCCCTTTAATGAGATTATTATTAGCTTCCATAATCATCAGTTTTTACCTTTGGGTTACCGTAAAATTTTATTAAGGTCATCGATTCATAACCTCCAAAACTGGTTACAGTTTCCGTTTTTACCTTATCAGTTAGAAGTGATTAATTACCTTTGAAAGGTATTTTTTATGTTTATCAAAAGTATTTTATACTTCTTATGTGTCAATAGTTATTGTAGCTAGATGTGTAACGAGAACCCCCTTTTTTAACGTAGTTTCTTCTTTCTGAAAAGTTGAAAGCATGTGTTGAAAAGTTGTTAGATTGTAATAGGTATCAAATGAATAAGAAAATATTTACCATTAAAAAAAAAAAGACATTGGAGCAGATTTCAGTACTGGGTTGTTAAAAATAAAGCGTTATGTGAATTAACAACACGTTTTTAATGTTGCGTACTATTTAATCTGTTAGTTAAGTACTATTTTAATTTATTTTATTCCGAGTTCCCGAAATTTCCGGATTTGGTAACAGAATTAGCCACTAAAGGCAAACAATTTTAACACCATAGGAACTTTATCTTTGAGCTCTTTTTTTGTTTAAAGTTGTAAAATCAAATTACGGTAAAAAGGGCACGGAACTCGAATCAAATTACTGTAAAAAGTACCAACACACAGGGAACTAATACTTTTATAGCAAAATTTTACGGAACAAAGAATCAAATATACAGTAAATTTTACAGTAGTATTTACTGTTTAACTATAATTTAATAAATGTTACTGTAAAATTACGATACAAAATTTTATGGCAAAAATGGACTTTACGAATGTTGCACTCAGGATGTTCTAATTTTTTTACCGTAATTTGATCTGGAATTTTTTATGAGGAGGGGAATTGAATAGTTTCTCATGCTATTCGGCTACATGTATGAAAAGTAGTGGTGGAAAAGTTAGTCAAACTAGTGCGTCTCCGGAAGAAAAACTGGAGTGATCATTTGCCTAATGTGTTGTTCCATGTAGAATATACGTTATGCATAAATAAAAAAATATGGCTACAAGCATTAAAGAAACCACCTTCAGATTCTATAAAAATTACTTTCTTAACTTTAGGGTACCCATTACTTCCTTTATCTAAATGCCGCATGGAAAAGATATGAATTATTACAAATAGATTAGATAGAGAAATATTTAAAAAAAACATTTAGTGGGGAATACGTTATTATATGATTCGTTTTATCTTTTTATAATTTAATTGTTTTGAATCAAAATAAATAAGTTTCAAAATAAAAATGAGTAAGTATTAATTCATAAAATTTAATTAAAAAAATGATTGTCTTAAATATTTCGAAGGCAGGATCACCAAAAAAAACATATTGAATGAAACATAAGTTTTAACTATATTTGTAATATTTACTGAGAAAAATAAACTTCCAAACTTTAAAGTAAATAACTGATCTGTTAACTGGCTATTAAGATTAGAGAAACTTTCATACAGTACAGGATCAATTCTACTATATGCGCCTGAAACAGTTTTTTTTATAAAGACCCTACCAGAAAAACAATTAAAGCATTATTTCTAATATTTATAAAAATAAATACCAAAACGAAAAAAAACTTTTAAAATTTATTTTAAATTTTAATTTGTTTAATGTGGAAAAAAATTACAATTTGCACTTAACAAACATATTATTAAATTGTTATTTCATTTGTACATTTTATTTATTTAAGGAAGAACAGACGATTTTTTTGTCATTTCTTACTCAATAATAGTTACATTTGAAATCAAATATAATAAGCTTTCTGAAATGAAGAATTTTGTATATATTTTAAAAATTAAAAATAAAACTTTAAATGAGGAATAAAACTTGAACGAAGAACGAAATTTATAGAAGAATACACTTTACAGAGAATAGTTTTTCAATTTAACTTTACTTAAATATTCATATATTTCCGTGAATTTCCCAGCGTAAATAATTTTGACTTCACCCTAGAAAGATATTTTAACTTTTTAGTAATGAATAAATTACAAAAAAGTTCTTAAACCTTATTTCCATTGAAATTCAAAATATATTTAATGTGAAAACAAATTCAAAATTCAGATGAAATTGCAATTCGAGATGTATATATTTTAAATGCTTTAAACGCATTTACCATATTTTGACTAGAAATTAATTATGCTTTGCAATTGTTTCTCAAATAAGTAATACCATTCAGCAAATAAATAATACTTCAGTGTTCTTAATTTCGTATACAAAGAGTTATGAAGTGTTTATGAAAAGTGCATTTTGTCATGGGGATTAATGGACATATTTTTCATCGTAAAAGCCTCACTTTATATTCTTAGGGGCACATCTCTACAAGCAATATTTAATAAAAATGAGTAGAACTCTTAAGACGTTTGAAACAAATGGGCGTTATACATCATTTTTCTACGCTTTATTGAGCCTAACTTTGTCACGTAATTTATAGTTCGTATTCTACTACGCAAAAGCACAGAATTTTCTAACATTTAAAACGCTTCGTTTTAAGGGAAACATTTTAGAACACTCAAAGCTTTGAATTATTTTGTAAGGAAATAAGTAGAAATTATAATGGGAAAACAATACTTTTTTTAGATATTTAATCAACATTGTCGTTTCAAATGCTTTACAGGATACAGAATAAAAAAAATGAACACCCCCTAAATAACTCTTGTTCTAATCATTGAATTATTGTACACTAAAACTCATTCTTAATGGCTCGAGAACCTCTAATTAAATATGATAATTTACGCAGACGAGAAAATAATTAAAGTAAGTTCCTTAAATAAGCATAACCTTTTAAGACAGATTTGAATTCTTTTTCTTCAAAATATTCAGGGGGTAGGAAATGGTGAGCAGAAATTAAGTCTTCATAGTATGGTTAGGTGGGTGGTTGAATGTTTAGACTAATTACTGATATTTACTCACTTCTGCTTATCTCAAGAACTTTTTAAGCGAATCAAAAAATTTTGCATACAATTATAAATATCATTTGTCCTAAGACAATTCAATGCTAAACAATATTTTAATTACGATTTATTCTTTAAAAAATGGATGAAACATTTCTGAGTTATGACGTAAACATATTTTTAAATCAACAAAAACAGTGTGATTTCAAGTTTGATCAAAATTGGTTGAATAATTTCTGAGTTTTCCAAAACAAAACGAAATGTCTTTAACGTCTTTTTGAAATGTAACTTTCTTAGAACTTTTAAAGCTGAATTCGGAACGAAAATATATGTTGAAAATATCATAATCGCGAAGTTAAGAGGGCAAGACATTTGGCTACTTATCTTGTCTAATTGTGAGTCGATCTTAAATTTATCACTGAAAATAGCATGATTCATAGAAATATAAAAGTTGGTTGAATTTTCTAACTAATGTTTGACCAAAGGCTTAAACATTATAACAAAATCTGCTTCTTTTAAAAGAATTTTCATTTATCAGTGTTTAATTTAAATATTTTGGACGCTCTATATTAACCCGAAAAGACGCGTGGGGGTCATTTTATGACCTTATGCGTTACCTTAGTGCTGATTTCTAAAACAAACATGTTCGTAACTTTTTTTCATCAGTAACTGAGTTTTTAATCCTCATATGTTTTTTGTGAAAAATTAGATGGAACTCCCGGAATTTTTCCTTTCAAAATAGACGTTTTATTAGTTAGTTACTTAGGGTTATAGAATGATCCCAAGTAACTTTCAGTTTGTTCTACAAAATATTTTATTTCTTGTAGCTACCGAGTTCAGCGTGGCATTTCCTTCCCTATTAAAGTGATTTATACTTCATACTTGTTTGCAATATTTAAGAAATTTTACCGCAAATTAGGACGAAAACTTCTTAGCAATCTAAAAGAAACTCGCTAACTATGTGTAAAATCCAACTGCGTTACTTAATATTGTATGAAAACTAAAGATTTAGCTAATCTGGCGTTGCCACGTTTTAAGTTATCAAATCCAGAAAACGTGCGGTCAATCTGTTTTTTTATATTTGAGCTACAAGTTTAAATATTAAACGCAGTTTGCCTGGGATAGAAATAAACCGAAATAGAAACAAAAGTTATCCTTGAAAGGAAATTTTGCTTGAGAAATCAAGATTAGCTGGATCTAACGACTTGTGCCTACTTTTTTTTTGAAGGAACTATGGTCTTTTTGATAAAATAAAATAAATATTCATCCTGTATTCATAAAAGCAATCATATCAAGTATACAATAATAATTAATATAAAAATTATCACGAAGTAATTATTATCATGTTTTATCAAATTTTATCGAGGTAAAAAGGTAAAAAGTTTAAATAGTTAAGCATTAAAAGACTGAAAGAATCAAACTCAATCGTCTAAAACTCAAAAATATAATATTTCTAATAAAAATTTTAAAATTTTTTAATTGAGAATTTACTGAATTTCATTTGGGGGTTCTTTCATGACCCTCGCGCGTTTTAACGTTGTTTTAGAAGGCCCGCGTTCCCCCCTGTGAAGTATATAGGATTAAATATTTCGAGATGACTTTGAAATTGTAATGGCACAGACGAAATTTGTATAGTTGTTCAAATTACTTGTGTGTCTAGCCTCAAACAATTTTGAATCAAAATAATCAAGCAATAAAATCTTAAATTTTATTCTTTCATAATAGAATATTTAGAACTGAATGAAAACTAAATCCCTTATCAATGCTTTTTTAGAACTTTAGAAAAGGAAAATGCAGACATTTTTGCTAAAAATATATTGAATAAAATTTTTGAAATACTTTATGTCACACTTCTAAAATTGAATAAGCTTTCTTTCGCTGTAATTCATTGCCTACTTCCTTAATAGATTTCATGATATTCACCACTTGACATTTGTATTAATGATCTTCTTTCTCATCCCAGACATTTATTTTACAACTCTTGAAAACAACGTTAATCAAAACATAATAAGCAAAGTAAATATTACCTAAAATAAAGGAAAGAAAATATTGTAAGATAATTATAATACCTTTTGTTTCACGATTAATTAAAGTTCTTAGATTCTGGATGAAGATTTTCTTACACCATTTATTCAAATTAAACTTGCGTGTCTTGACATTATTTGTTATAATTCAATGTACCATACTTATGAGGGATTAAATAGCAAAGAATAAAATAATTAAGGTAAAAGAGATAAGTTTTGATAAAGTTTTGGCATTGGAAAATTCTTTTAAATTTTCGAGTATTCAATGTAACTTAATAGTAAATTTGAAAAATTCTAGTATTGTTCTATATTGTTTTTTATTGTTTTGCTTCACGATTTACACCGAATATCTTGCCTCTAGTAAAATAAATTAAAATATTTCAACTTATGCTCAACTTCATTACTTGTTCTTCGTTTGCTTGAATGCAAACTGAGGATACGTGGAAGGGATTATTGCTGTTGAGATTAAAATGTGGTTGATTCTAATTTAATCTATATTAAGCATCCCGAGAGACAAAATCGGTCATTCAAAAATTTATATATCTGGGACAAAAATGTTTAGTTCAGTACCAGGAAGCATTTCATACAGCAAATATTTACACGATTAAACATTACTTAAAATAAAAAAAGGAAATATAGTGAAAGTAAGATAAAATTTTCTTATTAATAAGATTTTAAACTTGTAATATTAGGATATTATTCTCAAATGTGTAAAAATATTTTTAAAAACTTTAAATGAGTGCATTAAAAGCAAAATAATTACTTGATACTAAATTAGTATTTTAATTTTGAATCAAACAAAACGTAATAACAAAATATCAAAATACTTTTTTTTAATAATTTTCAATATCTCTCGAAAAAAATATTATAAATGTCTTCTCTTATAAAAAAAACAAAATAATTTACAGTAAATAAAATTCCACGTCCATGCATTACAAATAAATATAAAAATCATTTTAAAATACTTCAAATCTTTCGAATCTTTTCCAACTGTCATTTTATGATATTTAAAAATTAACTCGCCTTTCATTTCCCCAAACTCTCTCATATTAACGATGAAGTTTTTTTAACGAATTTCTACTTTCGCCAAGAGATATGCAGAACGTCTATGGTTATTGTCAGAAAAATAACGAATTCGAATTTCCTTCCAAATGACATTGCAATGAATTTACCTCTGGAGAACAGAAAGATCCATGTAAATGATGTCCCTGGTGACATCATTAACGACGGAATCCTTAGTGACAGTACAATCCTAGCAGAGGTATTACAGGATTGCTTAGTTTGGATTTCTTCTTCTAAGCCTATGTAAGCTTCTTATTTATCATCGGATATAAATTCAGCCAAAAGCGTTTCTAAGTAATTATTTTAAAATTTGCGAGATAAATAAGGAATGTTTACTACATATTCTGCTTTATAATGGAGTAATATATTTAAATCCTATAAAATTGTGATTAATAAATGCGTAGTAAAAGTCGCAGGATTTGTAACAACTAGGGGGGAATATTTTATTAATTATGACGTATTAATTATAGAAGTAAAAGGTTTGAATTGCTTAAATATTCAATACACTTATCATTCACTAAAATTTAAATTAAAAGTAATTTTTTCTAATTATATATATATATATATATATATATATATATATATATATATATATATATATATATATATATATATATATATATATATATATATATATATATATATATATATACATATATATATATATATATATATATATATATATATATATATATATATATATATATATATATATATATATATATATATATATATATATATATATATATATATATATATATATATATATATATATATATATATATACATATATACACTGAAGTGCCAAAAGCACTGGTATACCTGCCTAATATCGTGTAGGGCCCCCGCGAGCACGCAGAAGTGCCGCAACACGACGTGGCATGGATTCGATCAATTCTGAACATCACTTTTCAAGGCATCCCAAATATGTATGCGATGTCGTAGATTTGATGTTTTACAGGATTTCCGATACTCACGGTATACTCGTGAAATGGCCGTACGTGAAAATCCAAATTTCATTGCTATCTCGGAGATGCTATGCCCCATCTCCCGTGCGCCGACTATATCTCCACGTTCAAACTTACTTAAATCTGTATTGTAGCAGCAGTAACCGATCTGAACCGAAGAACTGTGCTAGACACTCGTTGTTTTATATACGCGTTGCCGATCACAGTTCTCTACTTTGATTGGCTCCATACCCCTTTATTTGCATACTCATGCCTGTACCAGTTATTTTTGGCTCATCAATGTTCATCACGCATGCTTGAATAAAAATAATATTTTTTAAGACAGGAATAGAAACTGTATTTTATTTTTTTAAATCAATGCTTGAACTGTTTGTTCTAACAGCACGCCATCAATGTTAAAATAAGTAAATTATTGTAAATGCGTTTTGTTCAATTTACACGCAAGCACAGTATTCAAATATTAGTAGAAGAATTATCACGCATTATAACTTATGAGAAATATTGACAACATTTACTCATATATTTAATAATAATTCTTCACTGTTTTCTAAACATTATTTATACTACATTTAAAAAATTGTCATGCATAATTAGTTCCACCATATTGCTTCGAAGGCAAATATCGTTGATATACTCTCGTATAATTACTTACGACGTAAAATGTACTGTATTAAAAGAGGTTCATTAATTTTTAAGCATATTATATATTTTTTACATACATACATATTACTTCACATTACATATTTTTAAACACATTTTTAAACATAAATTTCTAGATTGACCTTGGAAGTCATTTTGACTGCTTTTTAATTTCAATTAGAAAAATAATGATGTATATAATGACACAATTTATTACAATTTTGTGACTTTTTGTAAAACATATATTTTTTTTATCATTGATATATACTAATAACTGTAAATAATATATAAAAATATTAAAACTTAATTTTAAACAAATTTCGTTACATTAAACCTGGAATTTGTTTAAATACTATATTTTATTAACTTGTTTTCGTCTTTGGACAGTATCTTTTATTTCATAAATATGTTGTAGCATTTTTTTTTCAAATTCAAAGTGTCTTGAAATTAACGTAATGAGTATTTTTTAAACTTCAATCTCATTATCACAAATATACTTATCAAATTTGTAAATACGTTTATCATATTCGAAAGTATAGGAAGTGGTGATATAACCAAAGAAATACTTCTTAGACTAAGAATCTAAAAAGGATATTCTTTTAACCTGAATATTTATGTGACGAAAGTAATGTGAAAAAAGAAGTGCGAAATATTAAATGGCAACGTAAAATAAGAAGTAAAACTGCAGTGACCTGATGCATTAGAAAAACATTGAAACTAAATAGTTTTGAACTTGTTGCGAATCATAATATATTATAAATGTAGTGAAACGATTTCTTTTACAAACCATACCTAAATAGACAAATGAGACGAAGAAGAAATAATAATACATCGGGGAATAACCTCATTTAATAAATGATGCTCTGATCATTTTTCGTTGCCAGGCAACATATGGCGTCGTTTGTTGCAAACGACGTCTCGGCACCAGCTGAGATTGCATTTCTTTTGTCAAGCACCATTTTAATCTTGATTTATTGAAATTATGGCATTCTACTCCAGATAGTGATCCAAAGAATTTGAGCTGATCTTTATTTGTTCATAATTCTGAAAGGCTTATTTGAATTTATCACCGTAACTAAATCTCTTCGAACTTCGAAAGTAATGCCTCAATATTTTAGAGAATAATGAAGCCATTTGTGACAGTAGAGTGTTACTATTATCCTCGTATGAAGCCTTGAAAGTTAACTTTTTTGCTTTTACTTATTATTTTTATTTATCACTTTTATTTATTTTTAAAAATTATCAACTTATTTTTTTCTACCAGAACTTATTTTATTTAAATTGTCAGGCATTTTCAATAAAAAACGATGCATTTTAAAATAAATGTTGATAAATTTGTGGTATGTTTCTGAAATGAAACAAAACAAATTTACATATTTTTTAGTTGGCAAAAGTATTTGTTATCGATATTAAATATGTTTATAAATAATTAAAAAGCATTGCATTAAAGTAATTATTTTATTAACTTGCATGAAATGGAGTAGTATCATCTACGTGAGTTTAATTTGAATTGAAATCTGATATCAATAAGTTTGCATTTTAAAAGTTTTTTTGAGGCACTCTGTTTTCAACTTATTTATAAAAATAAAATTAAGAGTTTGTTTGTCTGTGTGTGTCCCTCTTATAACTTCAGATCCATTTAATACAGCTTATAGAAATTTAAACAGTAAGTGAAATAGGTAATTTTAGCACCTGATCCTAAAAGTTCTTCAAAAATCTCAACTAGATCGTTTAAGCGAGACATTTAAATAATGGAATCTTATCATTGGTATAGAGCTAGTGCTATAAATAAACCTGTATACGATTTTAAAGATAGCGTCAGTACTGTTTGCTTGCTTATGGTTCTCATAATTCAAAAATAGGAGTTTATTAAACTTTCTGAGATATTTAAATATTTTTTATTTGTTACATCAGATAAACTCAATCGTAAACGTGATCATTGATGAACTACGTCACCCAGTTAGAAATTCCTAAGTAATATAAAACCATGTGATTATTATGCTTTTGAAGCGTATTTCTATAAAACATAACTAATTTTTCATCAACGGCATTTAAAACAAAAATAAATTATGTTGTTGTAGTTGTAGTTCATTTACGTCACACTAGAGTTGAACAACGTGCTATTGGCGATGGTCTGTGCAAAATCCCTGAGGATGAATAAATTATGAACTGAAAAGCAAAATTAAAGCAGAAGTGATACAAATTCGCTTAAAGGAAAAATAGAGGTTCGTTCAGGAGGGGCGTATAAAATCACCATACTATTATTACGCCAATGGCACTTAATCATTTTTAGTAGCTCGGACTTTACTGTTTTTGTTTCATATTTTTTCATACATACCAAATATACTAATGTAAGATAAATTTGGTACCTATTAAAACTGACTCAATAATGTACATTTTTAATATAGATACTCTGTAAAAAGCTTTTTCATGGGTTTTCGGAAGGTAAATTCCAGAGTATATTGTTTAATTTAGGGAAATTTCGTCTTCATGTCTTGGCTTAAAGAAATTGCATTATGCCAAAAGACACTCAATACAATTGATCCTTATTTTTAAGTGATGTACTACTAAAAACGTGTTTTGCTTAATCTAATTCCGTAAAGGCACTAGCAATCCCTCTAAAAATAATCTTAAGATTTTCTTAACACTAGAAAGACTGAAACTTAGTATGTACCTATATTGCCCAAAAGCAGTCAAAATGACTGCATTGTGAAAGAATAACTAATGTGTAAAGAAATTTGTTTAATTAGTTCTTAATATTTTTTATATTATTTATAGTTATTTGACAAGTTATTAGTGAATATTGACAATGAAAAAAATTTACTTCACTTGGAAAAAAACTTTTTATGCATTATTATTTGTACATTTTTTTTGCAAATTAAAAAGCAGTTAAAAAAAGTCAAAATGACTTTCTTCAGATATCTAGTGCTAAGAAAATATCATTTTAATAAAAAAATTTGAAGAATTTCTGAAGATTTAACTCTATCTCCAAAATATCTTGAGAAATTTTGTAGACATTTTGGGGACATTTTGAATAACTTTAAGGTGAATTAAGTTTGTCTAAGGAAAATTTAACATCTCGACTTTAAACATGCGCATTCTTCCATTAGTATTTCAATAAAAAAAAATTCTTATTTAATTTTAAAGTTTTATTTTAGTGTTTATTATTAGAGGTATGAATGTAAATAATTAATATGCTTCATAAAATATAATTTATTATTCCACCCTCTTACATCAGTATTTACCTGTAAGTATTCACAAAATTATTTTTAACGGCTTCAAATAGGAAAGTATATTTCTTTTTTGTTCAATTATATTTCATCCCAATAGTAAAATTTAAAATTTCTGCAGGCCAATCATTCGCTTTATACATCTTCCACAAACTGATTCAAATAAATCTTGATTTTACAAATTACAACATAGAATAATATTTTGAAATCTAATAGTATATGTTAATCTGAAAGAATATCTTTCTGTAAAAGATTTGCCACCATCCTCATGATATTTTGAGTGGAATTTGAAGTTCATAAGATAATCTTTACGATAGGTGAAATACACAATAACAATGAGTTTAAGAAAGTATTGCACGTTGAAAGTAATTTTGTATATACTTTTACACTTGTTATACTGAAACAGACATGTAAATGCTGAAAGAAAAACTGAATTTTTTTTAATTTCATTTTTATTTTAGTAAATTATTTTTATTTATTTATTTATTTTGCTACATCAAAACAAATAAAAAAACTTGTCATTTTATGCACCAAAGTAAAATTTAAAAAAAAAATTTATGAGAAAAAAAAAATATTTAATATTTACATTAATTATAAAAGTTTTCTTAATCACATAAGGGAAGATTATTGAAAAAATTACATTTTCCTCCTTTTTCGCATTTTGAAAGTTGTCAGGATCTTCGGGAATCGTTTAAATAAGGATAATAATTCAGTATAAGGCCAAAATTGAAGTTAATCACAAATACATATGTAACCTTCAATTTTCCATATTGATTGGTTTATCTGTTGCTTAAAATAAGTAATACCTGATCTATTTATATTTTTAATTTTAGGTAGCTTTCGTATTTAATTAATATTTAATTTTTAAATTGTTTAAATTAAGGATTAAAAATTACTATAAAGAGCACAGAAGTCTAAAGAAAAGAATGTTTATTTGAATAATTTGCCTTTTTACTAACAATAATTATTTAAATGTATCAGTTAAAATATTTTATTTATTGTTAATGCATATTTATCTGGCATAATATTAAACCTATTTTTGATTTAAAAATTATTTTAGGAGGTAGAGTTTGAATAAATGAATGTTTATTGTATAGAAATAGCTTTTAAAAAATATAATAAACTTGTTAATCTTTTGTAAAATTTATTTGACTTAAAGTTAAAGCTCAGAAAAATGTCTGTAAGAAAAAGTTTTAGAATTTAAGACCTTTGGCACACATTTTAAATTTTTTTTTTCACAACTAAATTTAATATATAAAATATATATATTCTCTATAAAATCTAGAAATTATGTTTTTATGTGTATTTTAGTTTTCTTTACATGATTTCATAGTGGGTACATGAATGGGTATTTAGCTTGTCTGAAAAAAGATTGTGTTTTTTAAAGCAGTAGAGATAAAGTTTAGAATTCCGTCCAAACCAGATATTATCCATTGTGTTTTAATAAAGAAAATTTTAAATTTTGACGAAACATTGATGATTCTAATTTATGTAGAAAAAATATGCAGAATTAAGATTTCGTTTTTTGAAAATAGAAATATGCCGGAAAAGGATATTATTAGTGATGTGATACAGTATTCTTTTATTAAAAGACTGAAAAATAAATGGCAAATAATAATTTATTTGTCATAAAAAATAAATAAAA
Source organism: Parasteatoda tepidariorum (assembly GCF_982258835.1). Taxonomy (NCBI): domain Eukaryota; kingdom Metazoa; phylum Arthropoda; class Arachnida; order Araneae; family Theridiidae; genus Parasteatoda; species Parasteatoda tepidariorum. The sequence goes on from NC_141756.1 coordinate 71,845,201, forward strand.
TACTACCTGATTTTTTATGCAAAATTAGTGTCTGACAGTAACTGCAGAAATCATAATTGGATCTTTTCTTGTCAACGTCGGGAGAAAGATAAATTTTTTAAAGATGTAAATATTATATTCCCTAGTTTAAGCAAAAAGCAAAAGATGACATAGAATGATGAAATTATTCAGAATATTAATGAGGAAAATAAATTTAAATGCCTGTCAAATTTCCATATTTTATATATCTTCTTAAATTATTAGTACCTTGCGAGACTGTTTTGTCATTTTCTATGTACTAGATTGAACAAGAGCAGCTTTATTATAACTCTTATTTAAATAAATCGACAGGACATTTAATGTTTTTCTCGTCATATTTTTATTATTTCAATTTAATTATAAAACGTCCTGAGATATTTCGAAAGTTCTAATAAAATATTCCAACTAATTATTTAGTAATATTTTGATTAGGTTTATAATAATATGGAGGGAAAATGTATTATGGAGTATTTAGAGAAATATGGAATCTTTTATCAGAATTAAAGAATGAGTTAATACAAACTGCTTCACTTAAACTTTAGTGCTTGATGGGAGAAAGTTTCACTATAACCATATGTTCAATTGGGAGTTAGTCAGATAACACTTTCAGAAAACTTAAGATGGTATAACATATGGTAGATAAATATTAATATATATATTAGATATTATAAGGTTGAGATGTTTAGCTCAAACAACTATTTGTATCAAACAAATAGTCTAGTCCTGTTTTGATGGAAATTACCAACAGATAAAAATAGATGCACTATAACAGTTTCAAATGCTGGCGTTTTTCTTTCAATTTAAAATTTATTTCATTAATATATTATTCATTGACATGCTTTTGAAATAATTATTACAACAATAAATAAACCTTTACAGAAACAAAGAATTGAACTAAAGTTATATACGCTCCATTAAACTTTTCAAATATAAGAGAAATATTCTAATGTTAAGAATATATATTTTTTGTATCTAGAAAAGCAGCAAAAGTGTTATAATAATTCCAATGTATACGTTGTTTTACAATTTTGAATCTGTAAGTGTGTGCGAAATTATATATTAATAAATATTTATTTGCGAAACAAACCTATGGTTTATTTACTTAAAACAATGCACTGCATTCATTAAAATTTCTAAAAATATTGATTTACTGATAATAAACTTTGTTTATTCCCAAATGGTAGAAAAGGAACATTAATCAAGTCATGCTTTAGATATTTTGACAACTTAAACAGGAGGCATATAAAATTAATTTTCTCTTCTAAAACAATTTCGAACATAGATATTTCTTTGAGAAAATTAAATACTTTATTTGTTGACCAAATATTTGAAATAACCCTGGGTTCTTACATTTTTTCAAGCGTGATCAAACAACACTAAAAAAAGTTTACTAATTTAACAATAATTTCATGAAACTCAGCTTAACGTAAAGTATATATTTTAGATGGATAATTTTTAAATTCATAAAAAATTATTTGGATTGTTGAAAATAAAATATTTACCTTATAAAATAAGGGATTAATAACATAAGAAATTCGTTTAAAAATTTGGATAGAAACTTTATAAGAATTATGTTGTTCATTATTTAATATTTAATGTGAGATTGATCTATCTAAATGGGTATCAGTCAAAGTTTCAAAACTCAAAAACCCTGCAATGGGGAGAGTCGGTTAGCCCCGCCCACCTAAGGAGTTTTGCTTATATTTCTGTATAATATTGAGTAATAATCAATATTTTTGTATGTTTCTATTGTTTTACCATCTAGTTAAATAATGCAAAAAGAATAAACCAAAAAAAGAATAGTTTAACTTAAAAAAATAGAAATTTAAAAAAACATGTCTTTTAGCTCCTTTCAAGATGTGTCGGGTAGCCCCGCCCAGTTACAAAAATTGGGTTTTTCGGCTATTTTTTCAGGTGTAAATGAGAATGACCAATGTATCGACAATAGATAATCCTCATTTATCATATTTATCACAAAATTATTTTATTTATTATATATTTATATAATTTTGGTGAATTCTATCATTTAATAACAACAAATGTCATACTTTTTATCATTATTAATGTATATTAATATATTATAATATTAATATATATTTATATTAAATATTTAACGAAAATAGTTTAATTTAAGTAACAATAATTAATAACAATAGTTGTTTTTCTATATAAACTTATTTGGTTGATTTCTTCTTATAAACTTAATATAAAATACTTTTTATAAAATTACAAATTCACTTTGTATTTTAATAGCATTCAAATGATTCTGTAGATTGATTCGTTCACAAATAAGTAAGCAAATAGCTTATCATAATATTTATAATTTCTTGATATTAAATTTAATTAAGATATATCAATTACATTTTAAAAATATTTAATTTGCATTTTTAAATAGATAAATTTATGTTTCATATAATATTAAAACATATTGGTAATTGATATATCCAAATTAAATTTAATATCAAGAAATCATAAATATTATGATAAGCTATTTGCTTACTTATTTATTTTCACTTATTTGTTAACGAATCAATCTACAGAAGCATTTGAATGCAATCAAAATACAAAGTGAATTTGTAATTTTATAAGAAGTATTTTATATTATGTTTATAAGAAGAGATCAACCAAATAAGTTTATATTGAAAAACAACTATTGTTATTAATTATTGTTACTTAAATTAAATTATTTTCATTAAATATTTATTTTAAATATATATTAATATTATAATATATTAATATTATAATATATTAATATACATTAATAATGATAAAAGGTATGACATTTGTTGTTATTAAATGATAGAATTCACTAAAAGTATATAAATATGTAATAAATAAGATAATTTTGTGATAAAAATGATAAATAAGGTTTATCTATTGTCAATACATTGGTCATTCTCATTTACACCTGAAAAAATAGCCAAAAAACACAATTTTTGTAACTGGGCGGGGCTTCTTGAAATCCAATTTTTTTGTATATTTGTAATTACTAGAACAATTTTTTACATACAAACTTCTTTCTTTGTGCAAATTAAACTTAAGACTACATACTTTAATGCTGTATGTAGAAAAAAAATTATTTTTTTAGTATTAAAATGAAGTTTAATCGAAACATTCAATCAATTATATTCAACATCATATAATTGATTGAATGTTTCGATTCATATGTATTCAACATATTTTCAAAACTATTGCTTACCATGTTACCAGCTGCATAAATATTTGAAACTTTGAAAATAATCTTTTTTTAATATAACAATTAATGTCCGAAGGCCCATTGACTTGAAAAAATATTCTATACACATGAAATTGACTGTGGGCGGGGGTACCCGCTGGGCGGTGCTACCCGACTCTCCCCTATACATATATATATATATATATATATATATATATATCTATATATATATATATATATATATATATATATATATATCTATATATATATATATATATATATATATATATATATATATATATATATATATATATATATATATATATATATATATATATATATATATATATATATATATATATATATATATATATATATATATATATATATATATATATATATATATATATATATATATATATATATATATATATATGTATCCGACCAGAATCATATAAACAAACTGTGTGTTTGTCTACGTGACTCACAATATTTCACTCATGTTTGACAATATTGCTGTTGTAAAACTACTGGCTTGTAATACACATCTTTTTCTTAATAACCACTATCAAAATTCTCACTTATAAATGACTTATAAGATGATTCACTGCTCAACTTTCAAGAACCACTATCAAATTTGAAAAACTTTTGGCAAGAGGGGATGATTTATTATAAAAATTATCGCCGTATAACCGACCAGAATCATATAAACAAGCTGTGTGTTCGTCTGCATATCATCATCACGCATGAAAAGCTTATTTTAAGATGATTCAATGTAAGAATAATTGACCATTGTAAAAATGACCAGCCCTTAAATAACATGTTGTATCTTCGTCTTCACAACCATTCTAAAATTTCACACTCTTGAAAAACAATGGGTAATATGATTCATTCTAAGAGTCACCTTGAGATTTTCTTCGTGACGTTATTTTGCAAATTCACGGAAACCCTCTCTTACGTAGTCTCCTGTGTCTCGACCACTGTTTCCCTTTCTTTAGCACTTTGCACCTGTTTCCGACCAGGAAAGAATGTCAGAAGCTGAGCACAAAAAGATGCAAATTTTCCTAGATGGCTAAATGGCTTATATGGCTTAGAAAGTAAAAGAATGGATCTACGCTTTCTCCTACGTCAATATCTCCATTTACTTTGCGACAGTTTGAATGTCATTATTCTGAACAATATATTTCTAATTAATACAAAATGAAACATTTCACAAAATTTATATAATTTGCTTAAAGGGCCTTATGTCAAGCAACGTGTGGTATAGCATATTTTGATCTAAATGTATTGCATAAAGATAACACCTCGCTAAACTAATGTCGATATAAAATTTAATTGATCATGTCAAATTATATAAAAATTGATGGCAAAAAATTTACTTGCTATAACGAAAGATTCAATTGAAATTCACTAAATATATTTCACTATAATCACTTCCCTATTCACAGTAATCACTCACTGAAAAATGTAGCAAAGGCATTGTTTTTCAATGCAATACATACATTTGTAAAATCTGACGAAGCCTCTAATTACCATCACCATAGCATTTAGTTAGAGAATGACTTTAGATTTACCTCTTACTTTGTATGCAATAGGGTGTCTTATCTTATTGAGGAATCTTAATGACAACTATTACAGTGAATTGCCTACCCAGAAGTTACCTAGGATAGCACTATATGACGTCATGTCCGAAATCACAAAAATAGAATTGGAAACAAAATTGCGAAAACAAAATGAAGAGCTGGAAGAATCAAAATTTGAAGTACTTTTTCCTATAAAAACAAAACAATGAAGCCATTGGGTAGTGAGAGTTTACTCCAAAAAATTTAAGAAAATTTTAAAAAAATTCAGCATCAAACTTGGATTGAGAATCCATAAAGTAAAGGAGTACCTAAGGGCATTGAGGTGCTATAAATGCAACTGTGTAGCTGAGAGCCAGAAGTTCGGGCTGAGGTTAAACGTAAATCATTCAGCCACGAAATGATCATGTCCGGCAAACCAAAGCGAGCTAGAAGGACTCAGACAAATTCAATCTTAAGACTAACTGCCTTGCTGCCCCATGATTTTGTGAACCAGTCTGGGGTCCCAGACTTTATTTTAAAAGAATCTTTTACTACGTGTTGCTTTTTAAGTATGTCTCATAAAATTTTTCTGTGTGTTTTAAACCATTCAAGCTGATGGTTCTCGTTTTGTCTGTAATTTTGATTGTTCAATAAAACTAAAGCTAAGGTTCATAGTTCTTTCCAGGTGAAGGATGCTTCGATTGGTTGCTGGGTAGCGGCTGGCTTTCCTGCTGTTGACATTTGAGTGTCTGCGGTGTGGTTTTGGGTTTCTGGCATTGTTCAAACTGGCCTCCTTTATCCGTCGAAGTGATCTGTGGTGCTCTTTCTTGCGGGAGTCGGAGCCATACACCGTTGACTCCGCCGAGCTGATTCGGAGATTTGCGCAAACGCCGGGTCACCAGCTCTCCTGGATGCCCTCTAAGAGGGTGGGGTGGGGCTGAGCTACGCTTATTGAAGAATCTCATATTTGCTATCCATTTTATCAATAGCTTGATCTTGATATAGTTTTCACAAATTTTCACACATCGAAAATTTCCTTCTTAGACTTCTGTGAGTTGACTAGATTAACTGAAAAGAATAGTAAATACTAATAATAGTTGCAGATCATATTTTTTTTAAACTGTTAAACCAAGTCTTAATCTTTTTAATGTAGGAAAAAAATATTTTCAGAAATTTACGCTAGTTTAATTGATTTGAAATGTGGTTTGTTTAATCCATTTTCAAACTTTATATAGTTAAAGATTTTGAACTTGGAGTCAGGGCTTGCAGGCTTAATTAATTTTCTCTAAAAATAAATAAACCAGTTTTTTCTATTTATATAACAGTTTATGCTATTTTTCAATATTTATCAGGCAATTAATCTGATAAAATGCCTTAATAATACTTATACTATTTGAAAACCATTATATAGCTAAAATAGTTAATATTTCTATTTAAAATATTTAAAATTATAAATTAATCATTAAGAACTGATTATTGAATAAATTCAACAATGGTTACTTTTGTATGAGATAACTATCCTAAAATTTAAAATACCGTTAAAAAATTTTGTCGGCTAGATATCCAATATCAAATTTTAAATACTTGTAAGTTAATTTAGAGAAAAATACATAAAGGAAAAAAAATATTCAAAGAAATCACGGGAAGAGCAAGTCTTTCTTCCTTATTGTATTCAATAAATCTAACTACGTATTTTTTGTATTAAATACGTACTTACTATTACTATGTACGAACTTTATGCGTACTATTACTATATTAATGCACGTACTATATTACTTACTTATTCTTACATACTATTACGTATTAATACGTACGTATTGTGAAAACCCTAAATTTTAAATAAGCATAAAACTAAATGAGAATAACTGCAATTTCTTAATTATCTACTAATTATTTTATACACAGATATTGAGAAATTGATATACAGATTATTGAGTGTTTCACGCCACTATTTTATAATTTTAGTCTCTGTTTTTATTTATTAGTCTCAGTAATGTATCATTTATTTATTATATATTTTAAAATATAATAGTTTAAAATATAAGAAATTTCAAAATATAAGAAGAATAGTTTAAATACATCCCCATTCATCACTTTTTCAATAAAACATTCATTTTCAATGTGATTAGAGAATATATTTTTAAATAATAATGTATAAAATATTTTCAAATTAATGATTTATTTGAAATTAAAAGAAATGATTTAAAAAAAAGTGATTTCAACCATGCCAACTCAGTTGAGGGTAGTCATACTATCTATCTCTCCTTTGTTTAAAATTTTTGAACATAACTTCTTTAATTATAAATTTACTTCCCGAGAGCTATGTAAGCTATGTTCTGTAAACAGCGCAGAATAAGATATACAACATTATATTGTTAACGAGTGAAGTGTAATTATTTTTGTGCATGGGTTTTATAAACTGAATAAACATTTTAAACTGGCTAGGAGGGAAAAAATTATACAGTCTATTCAACTCTTCGTAAATAAAAATTTTATCAAATAATAATAAACATTGATGTAATAAATTAACTTTAATAAAAAAATTGAATTTTCAATTTAATTTCACAGTGTAAAGAGAAAAAGTTATAGGAGTATTATTTACATTTCGTTTATGCATTTATTCAAGTTTTTAATACTACTCTAAAAAATGTATTTTAACGTCAAATAAAAGTTTTAAACGTTAATAAAAATTGATGTAATAAATTATATCTACTAAATAAAATTTATAAAAATACTAGTATACTTTTAACATTTATTTTTCTCGACATTTCGCGTATCAGGACAGAGTTAGTTTACTGCGAATATCTAGTGAATAAAATATCGATGCTACATTTATTTCAAAATATTTTATTGCTTTTTGGTGTTCGATACGTTACACAAGAATGGATTAGCTATCAAAGCTTAATGTTCTTACATTTCTAAATGTTACTAACTTTGCTACTCAATAACAATTATTTCAACATTTTTATGGACTTTCTTCTATTATTACTTTTAACATTTCTTATTCTAATGCCGGTGACTTTATTTTCGACTTCATAAACATCAACTTCTATTTTTATTTTGCTCCTTTATGTGTTGTTGCAAGAATTTATAGTTAAATTTATCTTCTATCAAATGGTTGAAGCAGAAATACTTTATTTGTATTTTTTTATGACTGTTTACGAATTTTAAACTTTAAACTTTGTACGAAATTGAATAACATTCGATGCTGAAGATTTATACAAATTTCATACATTTATTTTATGTTTGCTTTCAAAAACAACTCGTAAGATACGTTTTAATTGAAAAAGTGGAATGGATGTTTTTAATATTAAGACGAAAATTTCAATGAATAATTATTATTATCTTTGTATAATTAAGAATCGGATAATGTATTTTGTGAGCATTTGCATAGACAGAATGCAATTATTAATCTAAAAATAAAATGACTTCAAATAATGTAATTAAAAAAAGTTATTAAAAAAAGCTTTTATTCAGATAAGTGGTGAATTTCTTTATGGTATAGTTTTTGTTATCCGTTACCTTCGTATTTGTATTAATTTTGAATCAAGATTATTTTAATTCCTCACAAATAGATAGTTAATAGGAGTAAAGTGATTATAACTATATTTTTCTTTACTTTTATGAAGTTCACGGTGACTTGGAATTTCATTAATAATTTACAGGAATTTAAATATTATATGTATTGAATTATTTTAATTATAAATGATAAAATAAATGCAATTAATTATTTTATGAATAAATTCATTTTCCCTTTATTTACTGTTGCAGCAAGTTTTAGCTTTTTAAAATCAGAGCGCTTTAAATATTAGATGATAATATTAGAATGCTTTAATATTAAACAATTCAAAGATGATATCATTAATAAAATTTTTTTTTGCTTAAGGGCAATAATCAATGGGTAAAGATGAATATATATATATAAATATATATATATATATATATATATATATATATATATATATATATATATATATATATATATATATATATATATATATATATATATATATATATATATATATATATATATATATATATATATATATATATATATATATATATATATATATATATATATATATATATATATATATATATATATATATATATTTAAGTTTCCTCAAATATTTTTAAGAAAATAAAGTATCGAAGAATAAAAAAAACTGCACGGAAACTTTCAAAGACATTCCTAGATAATATTCTTTTCATTCGATATTTCTCAATCTTTTTCTTTTAGATAAAACTAAGAAAAATGCATTAAAAAAGAATAGTGTCATCCATCATTTTATCAGAAAGAAAATTATCACCTTGTCATATCTTAGAAATTTTCATAGGAAAATATATGCAAGATCTTGTAGCACAAAATAAGATCCACTCGAGCATAGTTAACATTTGACAGCTTATGTTCTGTAAACATTTTATGTGAATATGTAATTATATTTCAGAAATTATCTAAAATTAGAAATTATATGTTTCTTTCGTATCGTTTTCATTAAAACATTTATCAGGAATAGTTAAATACATGCATCGTTTTGTTTTAGAATAAATAAATTTGATTTTACCAATGTTATTTATATGTAAGTATAAAAGTATGCTTAAATGTATGTTTCTCATCAGGATAAAATTCTTTTTCCAATTTTGTCTTAATTATTTTCTTTTTTTATTCTCTTTATTTTCTTACTTTCATATAATTTAGACTTAAATAACTCTAATGATCCTAGTGGGAAACAATTTGTTCTGCTCCCCTGTAATTTTTAAAAACTGCTTAATAACGAACAAGAAAACTAACAATGACTTCTAGTTAAAAAAATAATAAGTAACCATGATGTGGTTTCACTAATACCCATTACTAAAATACCCCAAAAAACGACCGATGGTTTAGAAAATCAAGTGAACAACTGAAGGATATTGAACTGCTTGTTTTGACGCTTTCTTTTTTGGAAACTACCGAATTTAAATTGTTACATTAGTTACTAAATTCTTTACTGTTTCTAAATTCTTTAAGCTGATGTCAGGGCATGACTGTAAAATAAAATTTTCCCTTACTTTTTAAATAATTTCAACTGAAAAGAATTCCATGGCGTCATGTTAGTTCTGTTCTTAGACTGAGCCTTTGATTAATTTTTAAATCATTGGTAATGCTCCAAAGTCATATAATCAAAATTTTAAAATAATTTAATTAACAATAACTCAATATGCTCAATATTACAAGTAATATAATAAAAATAATTTAAAAATCAAATATTTACATAACATATAGTAATTTGTGTCTATAATTTTATTGAAATTAGTTAAAATATTCGTGCATATAAAGTTGCCCATTTCAACCTTATTAAAAGTATAAAAAAAACATCGTTTTTCGATTTTTTTTTATAAAGCTGAAAATGTGTATTTGACTGCATTGTGCAAAAAAACTACTAAAACTTCTTTTTTAACATATTTCCAAATTAGTAATAAATTCATCGAAATATTTGGTTTATTTTTAGACGTCCGGTAAAAGCCTAATTTGATATAACAATTTTCAGTTCCTCCAGCAAATTATATTTTCATTTATGGATTTAACGATTATATACATGCATTGCTTGTTTATGTTTTAAAATTATAATTATCAAATGGAACGTTGAATATTTTCTTTAAATATATCATAATGGAATTTAAGGCAATAAAAGACGCTACATGAATCTAAATGCTAAGAGACATCGATTTTTAAAAAAAGTAGAAGTCAAAATTTAAAATAAAATTCATCCATCATGCATAATTCTCATTGTACGATATGTTAAAAAAATTGACATATTATGTCCAACCCAACAATAATATGCGATAACAGAATTTTTTTTTCCCTTTTATTAATTTTGATAATTTTTTTTCTTTTGTAATCTCGGATATTTTTTATTGTCTTAAAAATGTTTAAGAAACGGGTAGAATTAAAATTTTATTTAATTTTTGTCATATCTCCTTAAAATCAATGCGAATTATTTCTTATTTAATTTGAGTATATCTTTTTAAAATTCATCAAGTTTGTGTATTTCTAGTTCTTATATTTAGACAAAAAATAATATTTCTTGCTTTTGTTTAAACTTTAATTCTTATTGGGAATTTTATTGAATATGTATATTACACATATGAAACAACAGATATTACCTAATTACGCAGGAAGACTATTTTACAATTATATACCGATTTAAGAAATCATTTATTAAAAGTGAATAATAACTAAACATAGATCATACATAAAAGAAATATTTTATATATAACTTTTTATATGAATTCTTAAGCGTAATAATTTCTCAGTCACTAGTCTTATAGTATATTTTTAAAGTTTAAATGCTTGCAACTAGGATAAATAATATATTTTGTACTACTTTACTGAGAATTAGTTATATTTGATTTCAAAATTTTTATTTCAAATTGTGAATGCTTTATAAAATAATAAGAATAAAAGTAAAATCAAATTAAACAATGCAAATGACAAAATATAAATTATTTTCGACACTATCGATCATTAATATATAAGATGGAAGGTTTAAATACATTTTATAGTAACCCAAAAATAGTCAAAGCTTTACCTATAATTTCCTTTGAAAATATATGATAACTTACTTTTTGGGTAAGCCTATTTCGGAATGCAAATTAATAAATTAAACTTGATTAGCCAAATTTTTTATGTAACAGAAGCTCACGTGGTTAAAAATATATTTCTTTAAGAATGGTAGTTTAAACTCTTTAAGGCCAATTGTTTAATCTAAATCTAAATAAAAAAAACGAATTATTATGTGTATGTATGTAAGTACCGCATAAAAATGCGCAATTATGAACCGATTCGCACCAAATTTTCAATAATTACAATTAATTTATTTAGAAATAAATTATTATAAAATGATTTTTTACTCCATTGCGTTTTAGTTGATTTGAGAAATAGGTGCAATTATTATTATATCAAGTTGTTTTTTTCAATAAGTATTAAAATTATGCTCATTGGTATGATTGCACTTTTGTTTGAATAGGTTTTTTACGCCAACCAAAAAGAGGGAAACAAATAATGAATATGGTAATTTTCGACTTTAATTTTGAGTACTAGTAATTGGCATGGAGCAACTGCATTATGCCAAATGATACTGAATATGATTAATATTTGCTTTGCGGTTATGGGTATGTAAAACCACGTTTTGAATAATCTGATAGCATAAAGCTACCAGAAAAAGCAGATAATACTAAAAATGAAAAAAATTAAATTGTTTAGCTTAGTTAATTGTGTCGGTTTTGAGTTTTGTGCCTAATTCCGTCGTTTTGATTAATACAAATTTATTGAACATCAACTTTTTTCCCCCGTGAAAAAGACTCGTACCTAACTAGTTAATTATATATCTGTTTATTTAAAGGAAAAGCGAGATAGAGTTTTGCATAGTCTCTCACAAATAATATCAAAAGTTGCCACGTCTCTACCCCTTTTGTACAAGTTTTAGACATAACAAATAGCAGCAATGAATACGAATTGACGCAAAAATAACTAATATTAATGTTTAGCTACTGAAACATCCTTCAGCTAGAAAAATCATCGTAATCAAATATTTAAAAATTAGACAAAAATTTGATTTCTTAAAAGGACAAGTGAAGCTTAATTCTGACCCGCCGTTTCAGAAGGCATCCAGGGAAGGTCGTTGACCCGAAGAGTACGCCAGTATCAAAAACTAAACAGAGAAATGGAAAAAATGGTTATTTAAGGCATATACCAATTATGCTACTTTTTCGACGAACTTTCCCAGCACATAAAAAAATGTTTTCTTTTTCTTAACTTTGCATAGAATATTTAAATATGCATTTTTGCATTGAGACAACTGTTTAAACATATCTTTTGCAGAATTATTTAAAAAAAAATTTTTTTTTAAATTTTAAAGATTTAAGGAAATTACCAAAATTTTCAATTTTTTAAATGTTTAAGTATTCATGTACTCGTTAAAACATTATCATAACATACAAATTATATGATTTTAAATAAACTCACAAAATATCAAAGCGATAAGTTGTTTCTTAGAAATTGTTGAATTGTTATATTGAAATGTTCAGTTTTAGCATTATTGATATATGCCCTAAAGACTCTCCTTAACGCAACAAAAAAGAAATGGCTAAAAAGGCAAAACAATGGTTATTTAAATAAATTATCATAATAGCAAATAAATAAAATTATTATAATAATTAAATAAATAAAAAATAAAGAAAATCAAAGAATTAAAGAAATAAAAATTATGTAATTATTAATGCAGCATTGGGTCGTTTTCTGCAAGAATAGATATATCACAATAAATGATTAGTACTAGATATGTTAGAATTAAATTTATTTACATAAATGCTTTTCGAAAGCACATTTTTTTTTTCAAACAACTTTAACATATTGATCGAAACTTTTCTTAGAGTGAATGATAACTTGAGCTTTGATAGCTCTTTTTTGCTCTATTTGTAAATCCGCAATAGAAAAAGTAAGATTTTGGAGATTTTCAAATAGTTATCATTCATGCAGGAGACAAGTAGTAGGCAAACTAAGTTCAGGATAGAGAGCCAAAGACAACCCAAATTCATCCATCATTCTTCTTACTTCTTTCTTGCTGATTTCGATCTCTTAACCAGCAGAAAATAAAAGTGATAAACTTGAAAATTCTGAATTTTCTATCTTATTTTCTAAATTTCAAGCTAAATATTACCTTTATTTTTTGCTAACCATTGTAAATATAACATGTCAAAATGTTTTTAATATGCTGGCGTAATCAGAAGTTTAGCAAACTTTTAGAAATCTCCCCCTCTTTCTGTATATATATATATATATATATTAATTTAAATTTTCTCTTTCTGATAATTATTTGATAAGCTGAGTAAAATAACTTGAGTACTTTGCAAACGAATCTTTACAACACTTTCTGAACAACTATTACAGAATAAGTTGACTACAATTATTTACTTTACATAAAATATTTATTACAATAATTTTCAGTAAATAAATATATGCAAGTAAACAGTAATTTAATATACAACTCATGTCGAATATTCACGTATTTTGCATGGTTAAATAATGAATATTTTAGGAGAGAATTCACGTTTGGAACTTCAATATCACAATTCACGTAAATTTAATAGTTCATTTTCGAAGTTATAAAATTCATTTATTCATTAATTCGTGTAAATAAATTATTTGAACAATAATTCATTTACACTTCCCAAACAGTTCCTCGAGCTAGTATATATATATATATATATATATATATATATATATATATATATATATATATATATATATATATATATATATATATATATATATATATATATATATATATATATATATATATATATATATATATATATATATATATATATATATATATATATATATATATATATATATATATATATATATATATATATATATATATATATATATATATATATATATATATATATAAATATATATACCATTATTTCTGTTTCCTACGGATTCCGAATTGATTGCCTTTAAAAATGACTGTTCAAAAGATAATGGCGGTTTTGTGCTTCTTAAGTGCTCCCTTCAAATGTTGATGAAAATAAGGGTTATATACAAGGTCATTCGAGGTTATATACAAAACCTACGTTCTTTATTGTATCTTCCATTTTAGCGACTCTCATTAGAATGACCTATGCATAAATTCTCGTTTGCTGATCCGTGAGGAGCAATATAAATTTAAAGTCCAATATAAGTGTTGCACTGAATGATTCATTCCAGCATATTGACGGAAACTTAGTCATTAAATTTAGAAAAAGTTTCAAAGAAATTACTTAAACCCTTATTGCATTCTATTTGCCTCACTAAAAAGATGGTATTCAAACTGTTTACTGTGAAAAAAACTGTTTATTAACAGCTTTCATCTAATGCGGTTAAACAACCGGAATTTTATCGCATCAACTAGACTTCCCTAATGAAGTCATTTAGTTCCTTGCAGCTGGGTATATATTAGAGCCAAAAGAGCTTATTCGTCAATTTCATGATTGGCAGAACGACAGTCGAGTCCCTGCGTTGACAGCACAATATTTCTTCTATTACCTTCAACACAATAAGAGTTTTCGTTGTCCTACACTCCCCAATTTGTGACTTTGGACTATTTATATATAATACATTTATTCCCACACTGATTGCACTATGAGGCTGCTTGTCAGAAAGCGATAAATATTTCCCCTCCTTTACAATAGGGGACACCATCAGTTAAAGTAATTAAACCACATTATACGGTCCATTTGATTAAAACACTACTCACCCAAAACCTAACTCCAATGCCCATTTTGTAACAAACAGCCTGGTTCTAATGTCCAGTTAAATTCATTTTTTATTTTAGTTTTGAAACCACGATAGTTGTATTCATAGTTTTTAACCATGCTTGTTGTAAACGGTTTCAAAACCGTAAAAGTAAAAAGAAAGGAAGCATGCACACCAGTTAATTGGATGGACAAACTTGTGCCGGTTTTTACCATAATTTTTGAATGGAAATTCTAACAGCGTAGTCAAAAATGCAGAAGAAAGAGAAAAAAAACTTCCTATAGCATTCCTTAATTTTTAAGGTTCTTTCAGTAGCAAGAAAAAGAATCAACTCTATAGACCCTCTATGTTATACAGATTAAGATTTAAGGTTGAGTGCTCCATGTACAGCTACTAGGTCTCAATTGTCAAAGAAAATATTGAAACACGACAATTTTATAAAATAAAAAAGAATGCTCGTTTTTTCTTAGTACCACTTTCTTTACATTTTGATAAATTCTTTACAACTTGCATTTTTCTTATTAATAAAAACTCATCAAATTTGGTTTACTTAAGAAAAAAGAACAGTTATTATGTGATCACATCTAATATGAACATGACTTACAAAATGTTGAAAGAAAATAAATTTTATATCTAAACGCCCTTTTTTAATTTTTTCTTATAGAGTTTTATTAGACCAGCCACATTGTTGACAAAACTGATGTTGTTTTTTAATTGAATACTTTAACTCTCACTATCGGAAAAAAATACCACTGCAGAAAAACTTAACCCGTAGTAACATTTTCGACAGGAGGAATAAATACTTAATACCTTTTTCTAGGTACTACAGAAAAATTGGAATAAAGTCTTAATGCTTTTTGTAGCTACGCAGTTTTTTTTTATCCTTGTGCTGTTTCTTCAATAAATTCCTTTGATCATGAGCTTTACAGAATCGAAGGAATTTTTGAAAAGAAAATAATGTTTGAAAATAATTGGTGAAGAATTTGGTGGCATCTTCTGATATACGAAAAAGTAATTTAAAAATATTATGTGGCAAAATGTTTCTAAGAAATAATAAGGATTTCTTTACAGTATTAAAATATTTTACTTTCACAGTAAAGCTATAAAAAAAGTTATATATTATACTTCTTATATTTTTGCTGCATTGGAAAGCTATTTTTATCATTATGTGATAGGTTTTTATTTTAGTGCGTGTTTGAATCTAATTAGTTTTTGAGAAATAAATTTTTCTCAGATATTAGAAATTTAATAAAAAATAAACAAATATAAGATAAACAACATGTAAATCAGTATCAAAACTATTTAAAATACAAATAATATAATTTATATCAATATTATATGAAAGAACATCGTAACAATTATAATATTACTAAAAAAACATTAGCTTACTAATATTTTTTTAGGAAAAAAGTGTTATAGCATAAATACGTTTCTATAATAAAATTGATTCATAAAAATGTCCTTTTTTCTAAGTTTCATTATCATTTCTAATGAAAAAAAACAAGGAAATTTTTGTGGTATTATTTAATTATAAAATAAGGGCTTAAGATTATAAAATTAGGCAGTAGATAACAATTTAATATTTTTTGATTGCGTGTCATTAGCTATAGAAATATATATATAAAAACAAATGTTACGCCTTAGAAATTTGGTATGCTTATTTATATAATCATAAATATTTTCCAACCTAACTTCAAACAAATTTCAAAGAAAAAAATATTTTAAAGTAAAGTCATCTTTCTATCTAATTTATCTCAATGGAATACGTTATAGCTACTCTCTATAACCGTGTAGTAAAAAAGTTATGTTGAAAGCGGAAGTCCATATTTACGGTGTTGGCTCAACCCTGTTTGTTTGTGAGATTAATACAATATATAAGCTTAAAAAAACCCTGCATAGCAGTTTTTATCGATATTTATAGTAAAAAATTTATTTGTAACATTATTTATCGATTTTTTAGGTTATATATTTTTTGTTTTTTTGTGCACGTGATAAAATTTCATTAAGCAATATACATAAGCTATGTCTGAAATCGAATAAATAATTTTTTAGTTTTATAATTTCATTCATTTCTTGTGGAAGATATAACTGAAAACAAAAGCAACAAATGAAATTATTTTTTTATTTATTGTATTTTACATGCAGATTAACAAATGCAATAAATATTATTTATTAACGGGTGAGAAACTTTAATATGTATTTAAAAATGAAAACGGATTTTTCTTGTTTTTGGCATAATAGCTTTTATGCAAATTAGACCAATAACTCTCTAAAACCAGGGAAACTATTCTCTTTAAAATGAGGATGAAGAAACAGAGTAGTTGTATTAAATGAGATTTACTTAGACTCTTTAAGTTACTGACTTTAATTTTCTTTTGAGACAGGAATCAAAAATTTAATTTCATGTTTCGCTCAAGATAATTAAAATAAAATGCATCTTCAATTAAAGTGTCAGGTACCGTGTAGAGAAAAACCAGTATATATTTTACTTTAATTTTTTTGTTTAATTTTACTTTAATTTTTTTGTTTAATTAATGTACTTCCTCGCAGAGGTTTTGTTTGCAAAATTTAGCTTCTGGCTATAAATTAAATTTTAAACACGTATATTTTGATGAAAATTACTTGTTTTTAAAGGAACCTTATTATTTTTTTTGTAGATTTCTTCTGAGCAAAATAATTTTTTTATAATACTGTTGATTTATGTAAAAATTCAATTCATGTAAAGTTTTTTTATGAGAAAACTAATATAATTTTTTTAGGAGGAAGAAAATTGTAAAACGAATGTTTGTTACATGTGTTGGGTTTTGTCTTTTTTCGTGTGATAATAGCTTTGATAATCGATCCTAGTACTGATTTATCAAAGTTCCCTTGTTTGTTGACGGTAAGCTGTGACCAATTGAGGGGTTCTGTAACTGAGGTGTTCTTCTTGATTCTCATGGTTCTGCATTTGGGGAAAAGGCTTGCTAAAGTGCCGTAAAATTGAAAATCCAACTTACAATTTTGAATAATCTACTTCGGATTGGATCTAGGCTATGCCTAATCTCTTGCCCGTGAAAAATGAAACGAACTTCAATTAATTGTAATTGTTCACTGTAGTAAAATTTGTATTATTCCATCCATATAATCATTTATTTAAGAATATTTATTTGGTATTATAATATCTTCTGAAAATTCAATTGTTACATTGATATTTGCGTAAATTAATTCGTAATCTGCAACACAATGAGTAGTGCAGTGACTTACTCATGGTTTGAAAATTTCGCTTCAGTGTGGCTAATAAAAATGTACATTTCAGTGAATTTCGTAGGTGCGTCGAGCACCCAACAGATTTAGATCATTATTTATTTTTTTAGTTTTTATTACGTATAGAACTATTTGTTTCCGTTATTGCATTTTGCGTCGAATTTAGGAGGGATGTGATTGCTCTAAATCATTTTGTGAACTTACGGAGTTCGCTTAATTGGAAGAAAGGAGTTGAAATTATTTTAGTCCGCAAATTTCAAGTTAGTGGAGGAGGCTTCTGCATCTCAAAATAATAGCGTTGAACAATTATTGGATTCAAACACTATGTCTTCTGGATTGGGTTCAATATTACAAAGCTACGGAGTTGAACATTAGTTGTCGTATACCCTAAATTGGGTCGGTTGTTCAACGACGGTTAGAAAATAAAATAAAATACCTTATGAGCATTTAGGAGATAAAAATTAAACCCACTCTCACTTGACAAATATGAGTTTATTATGCTTATGTTCTTATTATGTTCTTATTAATATGTTCCTATTTGTGTTCTTATTAATGTTATGTTATGTTACATAGGTATATTTTGTCTTAATTTTTGATTACGTGATTTTAAATCTCAAATTATTTAAAAATCTACATATTAAGAAGGCGAAACAGCTAGTCACTGTTTTCGATTGGTTATAAATAAATTAGATTAATCTTTACAATAATTTAAATTTCACAAGGATTCCTTAAATCTGGATACATTTTTTTCTTTCTAATTTTTTCCCATTACAGCTATGAAATCAGAGCTTTTGGAGCCTTCTCCAAATATCTTGAACGTTTGAGAAGTTCATCGTTTCGCGGTTAACGGCTGTCAATCATTTAGCAGCTAAATATTAATTATTTTATAAATATTTTAATTATTTCTTTTCAGCAAAATAATCTACAGTAAAATGAATTCAATGTTTTAAATAATAATATAATACACTTCATCCTTTTTACAAACTAAGTGTACATTCCTATTGAATGTGATTTGAACATTCCACTTTATGCACCAATCAAATTCTCGATTTCTAAATGGATATTTTATTTACTTGTTTTTGAGGAAAAAGAAGCGAAAAATACTATCGGTGCAGCACCAGAAAGTATTTTGCATAAAAATGAAAAAGCTTGTATTCAAAATATTTGGTTTTTAAACAAAATAATTTATTTACAATAAAAAAGAAGGGAAGATTATTTCAACATATCGTTAGATGAAACCCGATAAGACTTTTCAGTTTGTTTTCGAACGCAATTGCCTGAAAAGTTTGAAGCGGGATTTAAAAACTCAGTGTCAGGGGAATGACAGATCATGTTTAAATTTTTAAATACCTATTGTTTGTCACAAAATATTACCAGCACAAAATATATATCTATTTGAACGAATATATTTTGAATGCGTGTTGATACTGAAAAAAGATAAATAAGTACATTTTAAAACTCGAACTTCAATTTCAAATATATAAAACACTGAAGTAATTTCTTTTAAAGTTACAGAAGATTCAATTCATCCCGCTTTTATTCAATTCCATGTACATTTTATATCCTGAGAGGCAAGCATGTGATCCAATAACAATTTTTCGTTTGGTGTTCCGCTACAAAAAAATAAATAAATAAATAAAAACTTATAAAGTCCTGAGCATTTTTCTGCAGTTCTTGCAAGAGCTACCAAAAAATCGGTTTTGTTTATGCCTAGATCACGTCTTCAGCCTTTTTGCGTTTGGACTAAGAAATGGTAAATAAATAAGAAAACTCTCTTTTAATGCCCAAGAGGTATACTTAGAAAAATGTATTGAATTCATGACTTTGGCTAAAAAAGACAACTTTTTACGCAAAAATATATTTTGAGGAAATGTTTGAGTTGATTTCAGGTAAAGTTCATGAAGGTATTTCAAAGAATAAATACTTAACAAATTAGAATCATGATGACAAATTATATACAAAAACATTGAGTGTATTTGATATATTTTTCAACTGAAATTACCAAAACTGCAAATTACTATTTTTTTATTATCTAATAAATGCTTTTAGTTTTTTATAATAAATTGGAAATCTAATCGAAAAATCAATATCGTTAACGAAAAATTTATTAATTTTAATAACTATTTTCATCACATATTTTTGTCCTGATATTTCTCCCAAGTAGATTAGTTTCCTATCAGACCTAAGCAAATGGCAGCAAAATTTTTCATGATATACTACGTGGAAATATCTAAAATATGCGTGCAAGATGCAGGTGACTTTTTTTTAACAGTTTTTAAAAAAGTTTCTTTCAGATAAATTTATTTCTTATCCTAAAGTCATTTATTAATAGTAGTCCACTTTTACAACATACCAAGTGAAATTTTTTGAAGGTATGTTCTTGTGTATGTGGTTTTTAAAAAAACGTAAGTGAATAAACTTATAACTTACCACTTTTCCTATTACTTTACCTGTTTCTACGGTAATTATCTATATACAAAATTCATTCGCAAAACATTTGCTTCTGGCACTTAGCATGGTGTGTCTGTCATTCCGGTCTACTTTTAAGCAGGCCGTAGCTAAAAATGAAAAAAAAAATTCATTTAAAATGCGATGCTTACACAGAAGTTTGAGAAATAAAAAGTCAATGAAGGTTTGGAAAAAAACATCTTTTGTTACAGTTAAACAAGCTTTGGAAAAATCAATTTCTATGTAAACCTCATACTAGTATTTCTTTTTAAATATTATATTAATTATTGTATTTATATCGTTTAAAACGTTTAGTTACATTCAAATATAAATTGCCTAACTATGTTTCACAAATATATTCACGCTCTTACATTTACGAATTTCATATTCGATACAATAAACAGCTGATTAAAGTGGTCTAAGTTGTTTAAGCCTAGGCACGTATAAATTGCATTAAGAGCCATTCCGCTATCTCCAATCATATAGATAATTTATTGACGTGAGAAATATGATAGCCGTATGAGCTTAGGGAAATAGTCATTATACCAAGATGGCAAAGTCTATATGCAATCGGATACAGATCTTAGATGTGCCGCCGACGAAATCAACAATTACTATAGTGTTAAGAGTATTTGTACTAAATATATGCGTAAGTTATTAGGCAATATTACTCAAGTCCTTTTAGAGGATCAGCATTTAATCCAAAATATGTATTTCAGACACTCGCTATTGAAATTTAATTTGTTTGACCATTATATTAAATGCGTTACTTTGAAGTTTATATTTTATTTCTTCATCTTTACGACATTTAGTCGCTATTTTTGAAATTATTATTTTACATTAATATTAAAAAGAAATAATATCACATTAATGGAAAAAACCTCATCAATGGAAATTTTAGTAAAAAAAAATGATGGAATAAAACTCGTTTTAGGTAATATGTTTGAATACAAAACCAAGTAAACTGTAAAAAATTCCGGACTATATTACGGCATAAAGTAGCGACACTTTTGATATATCATCCATAAAGTCAATTTCTCTTCAAAATTCATTTTTTCCCCGTAAAATTTTATACCGTTAGTTTTATAGTAATATTTATTCAATTAGAGTGATTCAGTGATTTTACTGTTGTTATTACAGTAAATTTATTTAAAAATATTTATTTAAATAGAGTGATTCAGCGATATTATTATAGTTATTACTATAAAAAATTATACTGTTCATCAGATTAACATTAAAGTAACATGTTTGAGTAAAAATGGATCTTACTGTAACTTATACTGGCAACTTGAGTTCAGGTATTTTTTATCGCAATTTGATCCGGAATTTTTACAGACATTAAATTTAATCCTTGTAATCTATGTATATTTTAATCAAATCAATTTGATATTATGTATTATGTTCAATTATTTAAATCTCATATACAGTCACGGACAAAAAAATTAGCGCACCAAGAAGGAGTCGTCAAAATGAAACGAAATTTTACATGCGAAATGACTACTTTGATGTAAGTAAATGGTTATGAAATGAAAGATAATCATTTTTCTTTGATTTTCTAATCATTTACTTACATCAAAGTAGTCATTATGTAAGTAAAATTTCGTTTCATTTTGACGACTCCTTCTTGGTGCTCTATTTTTTTTTGTCCATGATTGTATATAAAGGATTATTTTTATATTAGGTATAAAAATTATTTGAAATTAAACTAGCTAACCAGAAACTGTTTTACAATTTAAACTTGTAACTGTTTTACAACTTTTAAACTAAAAAGTTAACATTATATTTTTCTTTTATGATTTACTGACATTGTATTTTTTGAGAAAACATGAAAGCATCATTTAATAATATCAAATCAAAGTAAAAGTAAAGCACAAGCCTGCAGTTTTTTACAAAAGTATTCCTAAAATTTCATCTTTGTTTATAAGTACATAAAGTTAGTCTTTGAAGTTTTTCAGCTGTGTAATAAGACTTCAAAGTCATTTGAATACAGTCACGAGATTAGATTAAAAAAGATGGTGCGTATTCTACAATTATGATTTATTTTTCTCTTCTTCTATATGTAGTCAAGTGCAATAATTTTAAACAAACTCTTCTCATTTTGTGCAGCAGATTTAAAAATTGCACCTTTGAGAACCTTACAAACAAATTCTTTTTACTTTGTATTCATGAATATGTAAACAAGTCTAGTTTGTAAAATATTTAGCTTTAAACGTATAGTTGTACTTTGAGTTTTGCAGGGAAAAAGTTATACCATAAACTATGATTTTTTTGTAGAATATGGTAAATATTGAGAGTAAAAACTATTTTAAAGATAATGTCAAGTTTTGAATTAAGCTCAGTATTACTTCCTTTATTATATATATATAATTATCACAAAAATGTTGTACTTTATCTTAACATAGGTTTTTATGAAGAAATTTAATTCGATTCTTATTTTTGGATATTTCTTTTACCAAATACGGAAAGCGGAATAGCAAAATACAGCTTTTGTACTTAAAATGATGTTAACTATTTTTTGAGGATAATGAAATGTAACATTTTCGAATTATAGTTTGAGAAGAAATATCTTTTAAAATATTTCTGGATTAATTGAAAGATTTGGTTTTAGTTAATATAACTGAATATAAAGAGGGAATTTTCTACCAATTTAGGGTTCTAAAAAAGCATTAAAGAGTATATTTTTATATTCTATCCTTAGTTACTATATATATATATATATATATATATATATATATATATATATATATATATATATATATATATATATATATATATATATATATATATATATATATATATATATATATATATATATATATATATATATATATATATATATATATATATATATATATATATATATATATATATATATATATATATATATAAAAATCATTTTTCATTTTTCATACATTTACAAATTATTTTAACATATTAGAAACCATATTTTATTGTTAATTTTTTCATAAACGTTGCCAAAGCTCCTCGGAAAAAGTCACCGAGCTTTCTGGGGCTCCCATAAAGCCAGTGGCACTGTAAATCTTACAATATTTTGATAATTTTAACCATATTTTTTTTTCATCGTAATCATATAAAGAGAAGAAAGAGTGTTAAACCCATGCACAAGTGTTTGATTTATGTTTGTTATAAAATACCCAGTATCATCTTAAATTCCTAAGTTGCTAACTACTAAATGATAGAACTCATCATTTCTGGATTGCATCCAAGAGATTCAGGGATGCCCTGACATATGTAGGTGATATATGTCACACATTATTTCCTTCTGTCTTAAGCATACTGACATTAAGTGTTTTTTTTATTTTCTTCTATTTTTGTCTTTTTTTTCCCTTGTGAAAACTATCAGATAATAGAAATGGAAGAAAATTATATCACTCTAATTACTCTAAATTGCACTGCGGATTTTGAAATGTTGCTGAGAAAAGTTTTATAACTCCTTAAAAAACGCAACGTGTTTTGTGAAATATGCAATTTCTTTATACTGACGAAATATTTTTATTCCGCTATTATAATAAAATATTATTTTAAAAAATTATTTGCGTAAAAAAGGAAACTTAAGTTTCACTTTAAATGTACATTTATCTTTGGTTGATAAGTTTTAATAAAGAGACTTTACAGAATGATACGGAATGAGTAAAATAAATCTTTTAAAATAAGAATTCCATTCTTGTTCCACGCAGTTCCTGTTGACAGTAATATTTAGAAGGAAAGTATTTAAAAAAATTTCAACACCTTCAAGGGATTATCTACAAAGCCTTTTTTTTTCTTTTCCAGTCTTCGTAACCTGGATAAGCAGTCAGAAAAGAAGATAATTTTGCACAATATGAATTCTTTAACTGTATCTAAAGTGTTTTCATGGTTTCTGTTTCCACAATTGATTCAAATATTACTTTTTTTAAGGAAAAGCAAGTTACCCAAATTCCACAGTTTGACGTATTATCATACTTTTGAGCTTTCTTCTAATAAAATCATTACACACTGCACCCCAGTGACTGATCTTGATTTCTGGAAATTATTCTCTAATTTGCAAGAATTTAATGATTTACTTAATTACAAAATTTTGTTTATCTATAATCCTTTGATTGTTTACATGTTCCAGAATTCAGGGTAATCACCTCTTCAGGATACTCGCTTCTTTTGCCCGATCATATTTTTTCCCTTCTATTGTTTTATTTTCTTGTTAGAACTTGTTCTTACATACCTATTTTACAACAAATTTTTTTCTTTCTTGTAACTTGTTTGCAACATATGTCAGCATATTTGTGTTTCTCTTTTTCATTCAGGGTTTTGAAACTAAATAAATATTTTGATTATGGAAACAAAACTATGGCATGCTGGCTAGTTCGACATTACATGCTATATATTTTTATTTTATATTGTGTACAACATCTGAATATGTTTTACTATTTGCAGGATGCTACACTGTTTATAAAACTTGTTAGACTATTATTCACAGATCTGAGCTTTACCGCTAGCTGGTACTGTGAAATATCTCTTTAAGAATCTTGCAAGAGATCTCTTTTGAAAGATCTTTTCGTAAAAATGTATCCTAGTACCATGTGTTTACTGTAAACATGCATAACGTGCCATCACATTACATACATTACTGAGCAAGTAGAAATTAGGTTTGCTAATACCTCAGTCCAATCTATTTTACATATAATTTAAATAGTTTTTTTTTCAATTTAGCATGATGCAAGTTTATGCAGTACACAGTTTCTATAATCTAATATATACTGCGTTGAATTACTTTCAAATGTCATACAAGTTACAAAGAAAGAGAAGAAAAAAAACGCTAAATGCAAATTGAAATAATTTTTCTTGCTGTAAATAGTACATTTGAATGCAATATAACAAATTTATTTCATTGCTATGTAAGTTAGTTTCATACTAACCAAACAAAAGTATAAAACAAAGTTTTTGAAGTAATCATCACTGACAGAAATAGTGTGGTGTAGTTAGAAAATAAAAATACGCCATGTAAGTATTTTAACTGAAATATATATATTATATATATTAGATTATATATTAGATTATATATTAATTTCAGCTAATATATAATTTAACATAATTCAGCTAATATACCCCGAAGAGCCATTACATTATGACCACCCTCCATCTATAACAATGGGCTCGCCCAGGTTTTCATGGTTTCTCGCCCAGGAACAATGCTTTCATGGGGCACAATGGGACCCATAATCCTCATAGAACAATCCCTGACGTCTGTCAGGCTACCTGAACATAGTTGCAGACCAGGTTCACCCATTCATGGCAACAGTTTTTTCTGCGGGGGATGGTGTTTACCAACTGAATAATGCACCACGTCATAAGGCTCGAATCTTCATGGGTTGGTTTGAGGAACATTCCAGTGACTTTCAAGTCATGCTTTGGCCCTCAAATTCACCTGACCTTAATCCAATAGAGAATTTGCGGTCCTACTTGTAAAAGCAAATTAGTGCTGCCACGCTATCCCCTCGCAATGTGAAGGAATTGCAGGACCTGTTGGTGAGCGCTTGGTACCAGATACCTCAGACTACCTATCAGCACCTTGTGGAATCAATGTCACGGCGGGTGCTAGCAGTTTTGAGGGCTAAAGGTGGTCCAGCATGTTATTAGCAGGGTGGTCGTAATGTAATGGCTCTTCGGTTTATATATATATAATATATATATATATATATATATTAACACAATAAAGAGACAAAAAAAATAATTAGAGAGATAACACAAAGAATACAAGAAAAATATATTTTAAAAGCGAAGGATACTTAAGATAAACAACTTAAGCATTTAAAGATAAACAACTATATTGTGCAAAATCCATTAAGTATTTTACTTTAAAAGCAAATTAAATTTGTATTCCTAAACTACATATATACATGTTTATTTCTATTAAAGCATGTGAAATTAACTCAAGCGATAAAAGTACTCATTGTATATATTTACAAAATGATGATTTTATCTATTCCTGGCGTAAATATTTTCACATTCAGATATTGATTTTGTGATTAGACATTGTTCACTGACTTACTGATACAATTTGTGTAGTTCCATATACTTTAGAAGCACAAAGAATTGAATAGCAACTAACATAGCAGTTAACAAAACAAATAAACACATCATCAAATTATATATATATATATATCTATACTACCAATAACTTATTTAATTTTATTTTAATTGCCTAGATATTACAAGTTTCATAGGGAAATGGGAGTTAAGTACAAGTTACATTATATGTTATTAAATATAATGCATGTTTTTAAATTATACTGACATCAGGAAAAATTAATATGTTAATCTCAAGAAAATATTTAAAACGCTACTTTAAAAAAATTGCAAAATACTCAAAGACTTTTTTTTAACTGCAAACTGTTCTTTGTCCATAATTTTTTTACTTTTTTTATTTTTGTAAGAAACTAGTTGTTAACAAACTTACTGATACAATTTGTTTAGTCCCAAATACTTGAGAGGCACAAATATCGAATAACAACTAAAATTATTAATAAAACAAACACATCATCAAGTATAATATATCTATACCTTTACCAATTAATTATTGAATGTTATTTCAAATGACAGTATTGAAAAGAAATGGGAGTTAATTATATGTAATATTTGATGTTATATTAAATATAATGCATATTACTAAATTTTACTGACATCACGTAAAAATTAATGTGCTTATCTCAAGCCAATATTTGAAACGTAACTTTTAAAAAAATTAAAGAATCTCACAGATATTTTAATTTAATATTGAAAGTTCTTTGTCTATTATTCATTAATTGTTACTTGCGTTAAAAAAATAGTAAGGATTATTGCCGGTGACTTTTTGTAGAGTAAAAAGAAATATCGTACATCGTTGTATAAGTAAGCTTTTCAACCCCTAACATTTTACGAAAATCAGGGGGTCATCTTGTACGGCGTTATCTGATTGATAGTGATATATCGATCCATAATAAGCAATGAAATAAAAATGAATAACTCTGTATCGATTTTCCTATTTTGAAATTTATTTTTAAAATGTTATGTACAATTAATTTTGCATTTTCTCTCATCAAATTTTATTTTCATACAAAGTTTGAGAAACAATACTCTGCATTATGTTAAAAAAATAATTAAGAAAAAAATAGTTAAGATTATTTATGAAAGAGTATTCCAAAAAAAATCGAATTCGATTCATCCCAATCGAATTCGAAATTTTAAACTTTTTGACAGATTTTTCGGTAACATTTTTAACCACATTTTGCAACGCGTCAAGTGTCATTTTGCGCAAAACATCTCTAATAGGAGCACGGAAATTTCATGTTTGTGTAAGTGTTTTTGGACGCCCGGTGGCTGAGTGGTAGTGCTTCTCGCTCCCGCGCCACAGATCCTGGGTTCGATCCTCGTACCGGGCAAGGTTGACTCAGCCTTTCATATCTTCAGTGGGTCGATAAATGAGTACCAAGCATGCTTGGGAGCTAAGCACTGGGGGTTTCGCTTTCGGCTGACCACCTAACCAGAACATCTGCTCCTGCACCCCAGAGCCGACGGTCAAGACAACTGAGATGGGCACAGTAGGGGTGCGCCACTGAGGCTACCCTCTATGAGCTGTTGCAGCACTGAGTTTAGTATAGTAAGTGTTTTTGATGTGAAAGTGTTCCAACGTAAGACAATTTTGTAGACATAATTTATAAAATGTCTTTGTTAAGGAGTAAGAGTAGAGATATTCTATTTTGGTAATTCAAGGCTGAAAACATACCATTGAATTATAATTAGATTTATATTTCAAAGGAGGAGTTATTTTTAGAATCTTGTCCCTCTTT
The DNA here is from genome assembly GCF_982258835.1 of Parasteatoda tepidariorum. Lineage (NCBI taxonomy): Eukaryota > Metazoa > Arthropoda > Arachnida > Araneae > Theridiidae > Parasteatoda > Parasteatoda tepidariorum. The sequence continues at coordinate 71,873,752 of NC_141756.1, forward strand.
CACTTCCATGTTAGGAAGCAGTAAACGATTTTCCATAATGCGTAGAGTTACAAAGGTATGTTCGACTGGAACCTAATTACACCAATCTCTGTAGTATTTAATTCGGGACCGAGGACTTTCGCAGGCCTCTTGCTGAATAATGTGTTCCAATAAACATCTGCCGGACCTATCCGGAGTCTTGTCCATACCCCCTCCCCTGTGGAATGGAGATGTGAAGTGTACCAGCATAACTTTAAATAAACCTTTTTACAACTTATTATGACTTTTGACTGCATTTCTAAAGATGAATACACCAATGATAACAGGGATGTAGCCCTGTTATTATATATATATATATATATATATATATATATATATACCTTAGACATGACCTTCCTTTTCTTATAAATTTCTTTTATCTTATATAAATTTAATTTTCTTGGTTCCTGATATTAAAGAACAAAAATAAAGGAATGTCAGATCAGGTTTAAATAAGAAAAATTGTTCGCTTTTCCTTTAAGAAAAAGATAACAAGAATGCCGTGATCTTATACTCATTTTATTTGTTGGAAAACTCGTATTACTTTTTGATTATCTCCGTCCACCCCTTGTTCCAACATGGAATTTTTATCTTGATTTATTTTACGAAAGCCATTACGAAACTCGAAAGTAATCCAAGGAAAATAATCAATTAGTGAGTTTCTTCACAAAGAAGTTTTAGTGATTGAGTAATCTCCAAGTAAAAAGATAATACACTCAGAAAACTAGTTTGTTTACCTTGAAAAAAATTCTGAATAACATTTGTCAATTAATTAAATTCTAATAACAACAAAAATTTTTTTTTCCTGAAAAGTATTCACAAAGGAAAGTAATTTCGAAGAATAATACAAACACTTTCGCACTGGTATGGTTATTGGTAAATAAGTCAAGGGGAAAAGGAATGCGTTATTAAATTTAAAAAAAACAACTTTATTTCAATTATTTTTTTACTTACTTACGTTAAAGCACATACACGAAGAATAATATTGCACTATAATGCCTGTACAGAGGGCAAAATTTTAAAAAAAATGGAGCTTCCTGAACAAATTTTGATCTAATGATCGGATTTTCACGTGCGAGGATTCAATCCTAACGGTTTGAGGTTTTTGCCATATATATGCTAATTAATTTGTGCAAACGATATTTTAAGTTTCTAAATAAGTTATAAATGCACTTACTCTGTATAAACTTACTTTTTTTAGACTTATTCGGATTTCCGGTCCCCAAAATATAGGGGGTAGTCGCAACCCGTAAAATATGGTCACACTAGTTTAGTTAAGAAACTGCTTAATTGTTTGTGGCCCTTAATGTTAATTTTAGTTTTTACGTTTTTCGTCATATCTCGCAAAGTTCTTAAGTTAATTTAAAAATGTTTGCAAGTAGTAATAGAATTCGTTTATCCAAAGAAAATTCCATTAAAAAAATATCTTTTAGCACCTATTTCTTTGTTATTTTTAATTAATAATAGTTAACGAAATATGGAACTGCAAGATATACAACATTTTGACATCAGTTTGAAGAATTTACTTTTACATAGCAAATTTGAGCAAAATTGACCGAATAATTCCAGAGAAATAAATTTTTGAAAAAGTTTTATTTTTCAGAAAAAAATTTAAGAATCATTGAGAGTGGTCCTTTTTTATTTTGCGTGCTGTACATCGGGAATTTATTTACATAAAATGAATTACAGATTTTATGAGACATCATTAAAATAAATAAAACTAAAAATTGAATAATCTAAACTATGAAATTTATCTGTTTAACTTTTTCTTAATTAATTTAGACTTAAAAATTATTATTATTTCGTCATTAACCTCCGCATAGTAAGCCAGACCTCGCATTGTGGGCCTATGACATTTTCTGAAGATTTCTCCATAAGGACATTTTACTAATTGCAAGAAAATCAGACGCCACCGAATCACTTCATCTCAAACACGGCCTTCCACGCTTTCTTGTTCGAGTGGGTCTAAAAGGCAATATGTTTTTTTGTCTATTGTCATTACTCATTCGCATCACGTGAGTCATTCAATTCATTCTATTTATTTTTATGTATTTAATAATTTCAAGTTGCTTATAAATCTTGTACAGTTCAATGTTAAATACCCTTCTCCAGTTAATGCTTTTATTTATGCCACCAATTATACTCCGCGAAATCTTTCTCTCAAATATTGCGATACAATTTTCTGACAGTTCTGTCATTGACCAAGCTACAAAAGCATATATTTGCACCTCTAAATAACTTAATGTGTACTAGGTTATAATGTGTATTTATACTATAACATTATTTTAGCCGACATATATATATATATATATATATATATATATATATATATATATATATATATATATATATATATATATATATATATATATATATATATATATATATATATATATATATATATATATATATATATATATATATGGGTCATTCTCACAAAAACAGTCATTTTCATGTCCCCAGTATATTTTATGTTTGTTTTACAGCTTACGAAAAAAAAAATTCAGGGAAAGTGTCCTTCGGAATGCAAGCTAACAAAAGAATAAAAATAAAATTATCAATTTTTATTTTTTATTTATTTTAGGTAATTAAAATATACCAATATGTCATTCCCTCACTTGTCCCCACTGCTGATTTAAAAAAAGAATAAAATTGTTTCTGAAAAAATTTTTTTTTTCTTACAAATTCGTGCTTTTTATTTTAGAATACTAAAATATAGAATTCAGGAAATCAATTTTATATTTAATTTCTGATAAAAATATTAACACAGAACTATTTTAAACTTTGTCCCCAGTGTTTGGCGTCATTCCCTCACAACAATGTTCTTGTCACCTGCAATCTTCTTAGAATAAAAATATTTTAATAAAAACTTCAGAAGTTAACAACTGGCATCATTGAGCTGTGGAATAAATTTGAATGAATCAAACCAGGTAAATTTTTTTACATTTGTCATTACCTCATGTCATTTTTTAGATTAAAATAAAATACAACTTCATCGAGGAAGTGAATAATTATATGTTTCTTTCTTGTATGAATATAATTGTTTGTGATTGACTTCAGAAATTAATTAGGCCTAACTGTTATTTTTAAATTTTATTGAATTCGTCATTCCCTCACTAGTGTATAAAGTGAGGGAATGACGCTGAAGTGAGGGAATGATTCAAGATGAGTATATTATCAAATTTTTTTTTGTTCAATCGTGCCAGCCAATTTTATTTCCCAAACCTGTAAAAACTATTAAATATATAAGACTAAATTATAATAAATATTAGATATACTTAGTATGTTATCATTTTCAAACTTTAGGTAGATGTAACTTAGATAAAAACATGCATTAAAATAAAATATCATTCCCTCACTATTAGTGTCATTCCCCCACTTTTCAAATAGTGAAAATAATTAATTTACTTATTAATTAATTTGAAAAATAAATTAAAAAATTAATAAATTAATTTATTAAATTAATTAATTTATTTATTAAATCAATTAATTAATTATTAATTATTATAAATTAATTAATTATAAATTAATTATTTAAAAAATTAATTAATTTAAATATTAAGTATAATTTATAGGATATATACTTTCTTTATAATGCCATTACATATTTCTATTAATATAAAAAGTTTCAGAGGTTTTCATTCACTTTACTTTATTGGGATTTTATGAACTGAAAAATGACAGTTTTCGTGAGAATGACCCATATATATATATACATATATAACCTCTATTAGACTTGTCGTTCTAGTTTTATTCTTTTAGTAGCCGTAATATATGGCATTTAACGATGCAAAGCTATTTACCGAAAATAATTTATCACGGAGATGCTATTCCCAAAAGCCATATATTTCTTGTGTTTATTTTTCTTAGTTATCAAGACACTTATTTAACTTCACTATGTATCACTTCGTTGGAAAACGGGAAGCCTTGCCTTTTTATAGGTTCATACTGCCTATCCTATTTATTATTTTTTCATTGTTCTAATTTCAATCTATTATTTTTTCATGGTTCTAATTTTAGTCCATTATTTTTTAATTGTTCTAATCCAATTTGGAAAGACTTGAGTGTAAAAAATCAAAGCTTCAGGTAATGAAATTCGTTTTATTGCATCGAATTGAATTGAACTACTGTCGAAATTTTATTATCTGTAATTTACACTCAAGGCTCTTATAATTGTAAGAAATTATAAATGATGATTTAATATCAAAAGAGTTGTATGAAGTAAGCAGGGGCTAAGCCTCCTGCTCGCTGCCGCTTATCAACCCCAATGATTGCTTCACAATAATTGTTGCTTCTGAGCATAAAACAGTTTTGTGAAATTGTTCACTTAAAATATATGTGCTAAAAAGTAGTATGTTTGTTAGTGCTTGTGACCCCTCTGCATTCGTCTAAAAATTTCCCTTTTTATTTTATTAAGATCTATTAGCAAAAATAAATGATTTTTCTGAGTAATCATTTTTTTAAAAAAAATTAAACGTAGCACATAAAAAATTTGGTGAGTTCTTTGTAAACCTTCATGTAATATTTTCGCTTACCAAAGGGACGAATATATGAAATAAAATCTTTTGATATGCAACCTATAGTACATGAAGCAAAATTTGGAATCATTCCAATTTCTTTAAACATGTTTATATTGAAAACCAATGCAAATTTTTGAGTTATCAAATTCGGGGAGAATTTTTATTTAGTTTTATTTAAATTTAGTTCCAGACTACACAGTGAATTATAATTCATAATATAGTTAACTCGTTTTAATGGGAAACTGACTGAGATCTAACAATATATAGCCATAAATCTTTTTGAGAATTAAACTCAAGATTAAAAATAGTTCTTTACATATATTACTTCTGGTTAACTATGTTAAATTTTTTCAACAATTTCCGAAATTAAAACATGTAACGTAGAAATATATTTGAAAGATTTACAGTTGAGCTCCGAAAATTCTATGCTGAAAAACTATGTGAAGTTGCATGAAAAACTAGGTGTATTGGCATGTAACAATTGTATCATAATCCTAAGTATATTAGTACGCATATATGCAGTATTAGATTTAGTATTAACTTAGTATATTATTGTGTAAGTAGGCATATGTGTGTTAGTATGTATTGATTTAGTTTTCTTTTATATAACACACTAAGTTGCTTAACTATGTTTTCTGCACAAATAAACGGTAAGTTTGTTTTGCATTTTTTTCTTATAAGAATATTAATGTGTTTTATTTTTCTGTTTGTAATTTTACTTTTAGCTGTTGAAATCTTTACTCGTCGCTTTAAGAACTCGTCACTTTTCAGAGAGTTTTTTTCTTTTATAATTTATCTTTAATAAATAGAATAACACTTTAAAAAAATATTACGTAATTTTATGGTTCCGTATTCACTCAAACAAGAAATGCAAAAAATAAATAAATTATTAGTAGCTTTTCCACTTCTGAGAATTGTTAAACGTTTCGTTCTGCAAAAAAATAAATACAAAATCTGAGTTTTATGAATTTAATTATTTTCGAGTCTTAAATATTAATTCAAACAATCTGATAAAAAAGATTGTAGAATGAAAAAAAAATTGCAAAATCTTAAAAATCAATGTAATCCAGTCTCACCACAGCATCAGAAATGCAAACAAAATCACGGAAATTAAAAATTTGTCTATACTACCCTTACACTGATATGGGTCGTTATTTTTCTCTGTATTCTCTAATTTACAAAAGTAATTAAAATTCTTCGTTCTCCCAGTAGTAGGATATTTAAAGTTATCTGTTTCGCGTCTCACTCATCGAATTGCAAAACTAAAAAAGAAAAAGAAAAATGCTTAGCTTCTCCAAAATGGAGAGTCTTATTTTCGTCTTTGATTTATTCTTCGTGTTGGTAATTAAAAATGAATAACTAAATTTAAAGTTTTAAAAAAGCACAGCTACAAGGTAACAGGATTCTAGATTCAGAACTGATATTCAGCTAAAAGATTTCTTTATGCTTCTACTTAAGGTAAAAGAAAAATTAATTAAGTTGTATTAAACGATTAAAAAATTTTAACTTCGCAGTTTCGGAAAAGGCTGAACTTGTTAACTAAACTTTCTTTTTACTTACGTTTGCTTTTTTTTATTTTTGCTAGTTAAATTAAATTTTTTGATATTTATGAAATTTAAAAAATTAAGAATGGAATCGTTATAGCTTCTCACATTGACTTTTCCATTAAAGCTATTTATTCCCAAATGATAACAAAGAGCTTTTTTTCCATACTAGAGCTTTTTAAAGCTCTCAATAAAAAATTAATAAAAAATTTTGAAATTTTTGTTTGGCGTTTAATTTTTGAATAAATTTGCATACTTAAAAGTTTCATATTTAACTTGTATTCTCTAATTGAAACTAAACTAAACTGAAGTCAGTGGCGCGACAGCCCATAGAGGGCCAAGGCCTACTGAGCCCATCTCAGTTTTCTTGACCTTGGGCTCTGGGGTGCAGGAGCAGATGCTCTGGTCAGGTGGTCAGCCAAACGCAAAACCCCCAGTGTTTAGTTCCCAAGTATGCTTGGTACTCATTTATGACTGAAGGGATGAAAGGCTGAGTCAACCTTGCCCGGTCTGAGGATCGAACCCAGGACCTGTGGCACGGGAGCGTGAAGTGGAGTAGAAGTGTTGTTTAGTTTATTCATTACTGGCATTAATAAAAATTTACAAAGGGATGGAATGTAAATGACAGATTAATAATTTGTGGACATTTTCCTTATGTCATAAAGAACATGTGATTTAATTTTCAATTAGGACGTATAGATACTGAAAAATTAAGACAACTAATAGAATCAAGAACATTTAACCAGCTAAATATGAGGACAAACAGAAATTGAATGACATTTTCAGGAACTTCAGTTTATGCAGAGTCAATACCATGCCAATGTTCTCCTATAGAAGTAAAATATATGCTAATGGTGCGAAAAGAACTCGACAAACATTGAGCATAAGTTTTTAATTTATAAGTTCAGTTGGAACACATCTTTAGCTAGTAAAGAAGGAACGAGCGGGGTAGGGTGACATTAAAACATGCTCCCTCTCAACCACAAAAATATTATAAGCTGGCAAGAAACTCTGGACATTGTAAATGACTAAGTTTAGAGAGGCTTTGTTAGAGCCATTGATCTTCGCGTGTTAGTAATGTAATAGTTGCTGCTCAAAGTGCCTGAAATGCGAATAATATGTGACGTTCGTTTAGTTTCTAACTACACTAACAATCCAGTTGATTGGCTACTGTAACAGTGTGTTCACCATAGCGTGTATGGAAACTGTATTCGTTCGCAAAGATGACACGACACCATTACTCCATTCAGTTTCATTTTTGAATACAACTCTGAAGGCACATCATCAGAGGTAGCCGAAGACGTGATTGCCAAGTTGACAATCCGCATTACTTCAAATAGACGTGATTCAATCCATATTGTCAAAATATTTTGCAAAATTTCAAATGTTCTGTCGTTTAAATGCAAATTAAATCTTTGAACACAGTTGTACAATCTCTGCTTTTATGTTAATTTGTAGGTGTCACTACTTTCCCCTGCTTTCATATTCCTTTATAGATGTCACGATTTTCACCTGTTTCGCAGGAATGCGCTAAGAATTTTGCATTGTATTCTTGCAGCACTATGTTATGCTTGTCATGGAATTTTAATTTTACGATGTATCGATTTTCTGGAATTTTAATGGCTAAGCAGCTTGTTCAAAATAATTACAAGAAAATATTGAAAGCTTTAAATTAACTCGGAAAAATCAATAATAGCTTTATGTCGAATAGAAATGAGAATTATATATTTGTTTTCTATATCTCGGTTCCACTGATTAATCAGAAGTCATATCTAATTATAAGTGTTTCATTTTTTTAATATTCTTTTAAAAATTAAATAAGCTGGAATATAAAATATAGTTTGTGAGCTCTATTATTTGTTTTCCAATCTTATCCATTCTTTTATACTTAATACGCTTGTTAAAATATTGTTATGAATCGTAATTGTTGCATTTAATTTTAAAAAATTCAAAGTTTATTCCAGCTATTAAGTGCTTTTTGCTTCAATTTCTGTAAGTGCATTAATAAAGATGAAACAAAGCATATCATTTATAATAAAGTAGTTCAATTTTCATATATTCCCCTAAATAAGTTAATTTCTCCTCTCTAGATTACCAAAACTTCATTTTGAAACTTGCATCATTGAAATGTTAATATCATATCATATTAATATAATCCTATTTAATTTTCAGTGTTTAAAGAAAATTCATGCTCCAAATGACAAGAATATATATGTAAATGAATTTTAACTCTCAAAACTTCATAAATTAAATAATAACTTTCATTAATCATATTTATCTATGGGGAGTAAATGCTTACTTGAAATTTAAAGCAATTCCTCTCAAATTTGTATTTGCACTCTTATTGTTCAACGATATCGAGTTGACTAAAATTCCGTGACATTAGCAAAGAGCTTTCTCAGTGTTAATTACGTGAGCGTATAATGTACATCATTTCTCAATGCTAGAATGTGAATTCATTAATTTCGGCAGTAATCTCGGGAAATGTAATAAAGGAAGGCTACTCTAGAGATAGTAATTCTCCTTTGTGCAATTTGCACATCCTTTGTGTTATCGCAATCTTATTCTATAATAAGGATGAAGAGAGTTAGAGATTAACAAGGACATACACTCCAGAAATTTGAAATACACGTCACTTGCGTTGATATGCAAATTCTGGGATGATAACTGTTACGTGAAATATGTTGGTAACATATAGTGTGGCATTTTTCTTAATATTTGAAAATACTAAATAGAATTTTTGAAATAGCAGTTTTAAACAAATAACAGTATAATTACAAATATATAACATTATTGTAAACATAATAAAAAATAAAACACAAAGAAAGAACTAAATTACATCAGAGTTACTAATAAACACAGAATAAATTTGAAACGTAATTTTAAAAATTGAAACTTTAAATTTCAAATTGAAATAGAAATATAAAATTTAAATTTGAAATTGAAGTTTGAAAACAACAATTGAACAATCTAAAATTAAATTTTAAAATTTAAGTTAGAAATTTAAAATTGAAGTTTGAAAGATAAAAAATGACTATCTAAGATTAAATTTCAAAATTTAAATTCAAATTTTGATGGAATTTTCTTATAATTCTAATAATATTTTCTTATAATTTTTATGCAATTCTAAAATTCAATTCTATAATAAAATTCGTTTAAAAATATTTGATTTGATTAAAACAAATTAAATTGAAATATGGATAACTGGTAAATAAATGAAATTTTAAAATGATAAATGCTACTTGCATGATAACCATTACATGATAACATTTTCTTGTAATGAAAGATGATTCTATTATATAAATTTCATCATTTCCTATCAAACAAATGTCTAATGAGCCTGATAAGGAAAGAAAATTTTTCTTTTATACAAATTAAAATAAACTTTTTCTATACTAAATTGTTACTTTTAATTATAAATCACAATAACTTTTCACAATATCAATCACAATAATTTTTATAATGACTACAACAATTGATTTCATAAATTATGATCTCCTGCACTCACAATTATTAGCAATTTAACTATATTAGTTACGTGATTCAGGTTTATCTTATACTCCATAATAAATTTTAGCTCAGCAAAACAGTTTTCGTATGATGATTTTGGCAACAATGTGATTTTTAATTTCCAGGACTCACATTCTCCAGTTGAGTAAAGTGTAGGATCCCATAAAATAAGGCGAGTTAATAAATAGGCGAGTTAATAAAAAGGCTCTTTCAGTGTGTGCCCAAAAATATTCTGCATAAACTTTTGCAATTTAACTTTTAATCACCGAAATCATAAACTTAAGCTAACTCGCAATAAGAAATTTTGAATCTCAAACAGTCTTTTTATGGGCGACCTATTTTTCTGATAATACTTTTATTTAGTTCTTCTATATTAGGAGCTTTTCTGTACGGGTTTAGGTGGGGCACTTAACTTTCCCACAAAATGAATCTTTCCGACCCCTCAGGATCCTATTAAGAGTCCAAGGAACGAAAGACTCTTCAAAAATAAAAATAATAAGTTTCGATTTTTCGATTACAAAAAAGTTAATAATTTCATTATCTTGTAACTTTCTTAAATTAAATAAAAATTTTAAACATTTTTTAGCAAACTAAATAAATTATGTTTAATTTTTAAATGGAGTTATAATTCAGAAAAAAATGACTTCAAATTGATCTTAACAAATTATAAAATTACCTTTGTTAGCACTACAGTGCTATTAATTTGAAAAATTGCAAGGCATATAACTATAAATTACATAAAATTAAACACTTATATTCTATTTGTCTTTTCGTTAACCTTTTCAAATGAGAGGTTTAAAGTATCATAATCATTGCTTAAAATTGCGTGAATATCAATCAAACTCGCGTAATCTTCACTTAAACTCTTGTAATCACGTGGATTAAAACGTTAAATGTGTAAGAGCTTAATTTTAAGAAACGCCTAAACTTTCTGAAATAAAAATGTTAGGAAAGGCTTTGTCACATTTTTTTAGCAATGGTTTGAATGAAAAGGTAGGTGCAGTCATCAAAAAGATAATTACAAGCGAAATAAAGTAGCTAATTAGTTATAAATAGCGTAATTATTTAGCATTTTACATACGTCTTCTGAAAGTTTAAATATTGAACACACGGTATTAAATGAAATGTTCCACATACAAGAATTTTTTTTCTTCTTTTAAATCTTAATTCATGAATGAAGTAAATGATAATAAATCATCAAGCAATTAATATCAATTTGACATTATTTGACAGGATGAAGTAGAATTTCATAATTTATCAAACTGTGAGTTTCGATTTATTGATCCATGAATGCATAATCGATAGTCGATTTAATTTTAAGAACAGCAAGAGTTGGAACAATTGTGGCAGTCTATTTAATAGCAAAATTGTGAAGTGTGTGCAAAGACATTGTACAACAGCTCGTAAAAAAGTACTGCAGAATGAGTTCCAACAATTCAGATTAAGTTGTGTTAGCCATTTCAATTTTGTTATAGCTTACCATGTTCGATAGCGCTACTGTACCCACGAATGGAGTAAATTGTATCACTCGACTAATATATAGCAGTCGAATATTAATATTAATAATAAGTATGTAAGTTTTCTGAAACTAATTTCTGCTTCTTGAACTAATCAAAACGTATATATTTCAATGTAAGAGCACAAAATATGATACAGTTTTTGCACGTGTTATTAAAGTTAGTAATATATAATAAGGGTTTATTTTAACACAAAATTGGATAGTGAAATAATATTCCACACGATGAAAAAAATCTGATACAATTATCGTACTGAATTGTAATGACATTTCTGTTTTAGGAACATTTTGGTTAACAAAACAAAAATATAAGGTGTTTAAACTATTGATTTGGTATTTTTGTCCTTTCATATGATTATAGTTTATCTTAAATTCTGATCTTACAAATTTTTACCAGAGATTTGAAAAAAAAATTAAAATACAATACTAAATAAAACAAATTTAAATAGTCTTTAATCATAAATACAAAACTGAATATTAAACTTAACCGAATAAATTGTTTTTTTGTAATGCCCTATGATATCCAGATAATATTTTCAAACTTTGAAGCATTTACCGAATTTCATCACATATTTTAAAACCTATTTTTTCCAAAATCATTATCAAAGTGCTTTGGTAAAACTAACCGAGCTTCTTCTGTTCCCTTAGTGCAAGAAACACTGTTAATTTTCCATGTTCTGATAATTTTGTTTAGACTTTATTTCAGTGTATTAAAGTTTTAAAAAAAATATTAGAACCGAACTGCTCTCTACAAAATAAATAGTTGCTTAAAAATAGAATTCTCGAGTATTGCTTACAGTTTTTCTTGCCTTAGCTAGTAATGGAAAACAATCCTTTTTCTTCACTGATGGCTTACACCTATCAAGCTATATATATATATATATATATATATATATATATATATATATATATATATATATATATATATATATATATATATATATATATATATATATATATATATATATATATATATATATATATATATATATATATATATATATATATATTATATTTATATATAATATATATATATAATATATATATATATAATATATATATACGATAAAAGTTTATTGTAACACAAAATTGGATATTTAATCAGTTTAAATATGCAGGTAAAAATTACCATACTAAATGAAAATGACTGTTCTGTTGAAAAAAATCATAATTCTGGATAACAAAACGAAAGTATGCGGTATTTAATTCATTGATTTGGTATTTTTTTCTGTTTATAAGGTAACGATTTACAAGAATTTCTGTTTTTTACAACTATAGTTCTGATTATTACCTAGGTAGTAAAAAATAAAAATAAAAAACTGAAAAGTGGACTAAACCTAATGAGTGATTTTTATACCATGCTTAAAAGTATCATGAAAAAATTACCATATTTACCAACTTTTATCACATATTATGAAACTATAATTTATTGTTAATTTTACCAAAATCTTTACCAAAGCTATATAGTAAACGAGCTTTTTGATGTTCACATAGAGCCAATAAATTATACCATATACCGATTTACTGACAGATTTTAATACATTCAGGTAATTTTGACTACACTTCTCTTCTCTCAAAGTATTTCGTGATGCTACAAATTTAAAGTGTATCAGTAATTACCAACGGTAATTACGAATTCAGTAATCACATATAAGATTAAGTACATATATTGTATAATAATCATAATTTTTTCAGAAAGCTGAAAAAATTTTTTTAATCGAACCGGACTGCTTCTTACAGGATAAATGATTGCTTCAAAAATAGAAATCACGAGCATTGTTTATAGTTTTTCTTGCCTTAGCTAGTAAGGAAAATAATCATTTCTCTTCAGTGATGGCTTACACTTATAAATCAAGCTATTTCTGCTTCATGGCAGAGCTCAACTTTGAATGAAAAGGCATAAATCACTGTTACGTGAAAGGAATGGGAAGAAATAAAACTACCAATTTTTGAAAGAAATTGAAGAAAAGAAATAGCAGGGAAGAACCAATAGTAAACTTCTTTCTTACCCTCTACCTCTTATTTCAAAAGCAGTGCCAAGATATAAAGAAAATAACCAGGTGCTTTTGACTCAGATTTCAGTTGGATTTCTGAAAAATAAGAGTAATAGCAACAGTGAAAAGTTTATTTTAGCTTCAAGGCACTATATCGAAATTGAAAATGAATTTTGTTAGTGTGTTACAGTATAAATCTTGCTGAATATCTTGAACCTGAAATTACTCAGTCTTTCTATAAAAGTACTGGCATAAATGTTCATTTTTACGAGTTCTATAAAAATAAACGAATGTACAATATCGGTTTTTCTAAATTACAGAATTTAATCTCAAAATGTTTGTAGCTCAAAGTTCTTTTTACTCTGTAAGTGTTACAAGTGTTTGCAAATATATCTTAAAAAATGATATTTTTTTCCCTCAGGTTTCAGTAACAGCTCTAAAAATAAAACATGACACAATTTCTTCTCCGACAGAAGAGAAAAGAAAGAGATACAATAACAAGCGCCAATCAAGCATAATACAAAAAAAACCAGAACTGAACAATAAAAAATGCAAATAAAAATTCCCTAGCTTCCCAACAGCAGGAGTAAATAGATTATTTCTTCGCATCTGAACAGAAGAAGAAGTCGTCAATAGCCATCAACAAATTGCTGCAGCACAAGGGATGAAAAAGGCTGCTGATGACTTTGTCTGCAAAGATGAGCATACATGCACTCGAGCATGGTCGTCATTCGTAAGGCAACAAACGTTCAATACGTATCATAATCTGGGAAATTGAAGATGGCTTCACTCCACTGGATAGATATAAGTATTATATAGCCAAACTGATCCTTGAACTATGGTAAATTTCTTCAAAAAGGGCTGGAACGGACACACTTCTTTTGCTAATTTATCTGATCTCTCATTTCCTGGGATAGGAACAGAATCCACTTCAAAACATTTGTTTTGTGGTTTTGATGAAAGTTCTACTGTAAAGACCTAATAAGTTTTAATAAGACAGAAACAGGAGATCAGCTACATTCAACGTCGGGATCGCTGCTCTAAAATCGAAGAGAACTATAGCCTGGTTAAAGAGAGACGCTCGAGTATTTAAGTTTAGCAAAGTGACTCTTATTGCTTTTACCACACGTCAAATGCATTTTTCGTAACTCCCAGAGGAAGGTAGTAGATAAAATGTCTAGAATAGATACCAGCTAGCAGATTACCATAGACGTCGAGATTTGTGACATTTTATTATGCAAGTATTCAATTCTCGAAAGGACCCTTAGGATTCGGTTAGTACGTAACATTATTAGCGTTTTTGAATTCTTTGAAACACCGTGTATCTCATAAAAAATATTATTATCAAAGATTCAGTAGCTAATGATAAAATAGCTATTTTTTCTTGGAACTGAAGTAATTAAATGCATTACAAAAGGCTAAGTTTCTAAACAAAGTATATTTTCCTGCTTTTAAAACTAATTCGATCAATACACGTAAAGGCCTGGTTTCTTTGGACAGGACGCCGTCAGCTGGAAATCAGCGCTAACCTCTGATTGGTCTATTTGTAAGTTTGATAGTGCACGTCATCGAACGCTCATCTTGAACTCGATGACGTATACTATCAAACTCACAAATGGACCAATCAGAGGTTAGCGCTGATTTCCAGCTGACGGCGTCCTGTCCTAAGAAACCGGGCCTTAACACAGATATCTTGTCAGTTTTTGAACTGAACTGAATCAACATTTATCTGTAGATCTGTAGAGCTGTAAGATTAAAGTATTTAATCTGGAAATTAAAGTATTTTTCGGATCCAAAAAAATTACGTTATTATTATTTTTAATTTTACAAAAACTATTATGAGATATTTTAAATATTGAAGTGCCTGATCGGAATACATAAATTATAAGCAGTTCAAATATATGTCAAAATTGTTTGTTCAATATTATAAGTTTAATGCAACAGAATCAATACATTAATAAAATTCTGGTGGATTTGTTTGAATTGCTTGTCAGAGTAAGAAAATTTTTTTTTTTGATTTCAAGAAAGTTATTTAAATGTGTTAAGTTAGTTTTCCAGCCATTTCCAGATTGTCAAGTGGACAAACGAGTAGTCTCTCGTACTTTGAAGGAAGAAAGACTTATGCAGTCTGCTCCAAATGTGAAGCCAAGCCCAGCAGGCCTCTGCCGAACATATCCTTGACCGTTTGGGCCTTTCCAAGGAGGACTTATACGCTACTCCACTTCTTGTCATAGACATTTTGAGGGTCAACAACCTATTGGATCTTGTCTGACTCCGTCAGACGATTGGAGGATAAGGAACAACAACAACAAAATCTGTTTTCCTCTTTCCATGTAGTCTAAATAGAAGTCTTCGATTCTTACGAATCCACACAGACTTCGTTATCTCAAACGCCTAATTCATGCAATTCTTTGCTTCACTTTGAATACGTAAGTGATATTTAAAACTTTAAGAAAAGTTTTATTTCATCTATGTCATAAAAATCTTTGTTTTTTAAAACAATCAAATTCATGATTTACACATTGGAAATATATGAACACTTTCAAAAATGCATAAATATTTTAATAACATAACTTAATAAACATATTTTATTAAAATGTAGAAATATTTTAATGGCTCCAAAACGGAAACAGTTTTTTACAGTACTTAATGAGTATATAAGAATTAAAAAGTATTTCTCAGCACTATTGGGACGGTTTGCATTGCGTTAAAAAAATCGAAATTAAAGTAATGAAGAAAAGTATTGCGATGTTCTATTTGACTTTTTTATATTTCCTGCGAAAATAATTTAAATATTAAAAATAATTAATAGTTTAAATATTATTTTTAAATGCAATTATTCTTGCGTAAATAATGGCTGATTAAGAATATTTATTCAGTCGTATTTTAAATACAAAAATGTTCCTTCATTCATCAGAAAAATATTTTTTTCTTTTAATTACTCATTTTTTCAAAAAAATTTCATATAATAAGAAATGAGGTTCATCATTTTCATTGTATCGAAAAATATTCTGCGAAATAATTAAAATTTTAAGAGGAACTCGAATCAGGAATGCAATCTAATTAAAAGTTGGTTAAAAACGATGTCGTTAAGACTTATAATTACAATTATAAGAATTCTAGGAAAAATTCTAGTAATTATTTGAAAACTATAATTATTTTTGTAGTTTACAGAACACAATCTGGAAATTTTTAAATAAGTACGATTTTAATGTATTAAAAATCTGTCTAGATGAAAATTTATTTTAAAGAAAAGCAATAAAAAAACACATAATTAAAATGTAAGAAACAGAACAAAACGGTCCAAGATATCTATTAATTCGTTATTCCGCTAATTATCATTTCCGAGGTTAAAATTTTTCAGAATATTTTTAAAAATGTTAAGATTTAAATGTTTTGATAAAAATATAAGTTCCCAATTCCTAAAAAAAAATAAATCAGACATTAAATCCTGCATATTTAGTTAAAACATTGATAGTAAATATTTTAATTATAAATTAGAATGCCTCTTGTGAGATTTTTTCGGAATAGTTTTAATTTATTCACAGAAATTTGAAATATTTTATGTTGTTTACGATTTTTAAAAAACAGTTTGTGCTTAAATTTCTTAAAGATGAAAAACTTACTTCAAGTTTACGCATGAGATTTCTTTACTAATTTTAATTGTTACTTTCCAGATTGGAAATTCTTATTTAAAGTCCCTACTTTTGTGTAGACACTTTTTTTAGTATTTTTCCCTAGAATAATCTGTCATATATGTAACTTAATCCTTCCCAGCATCCAATTCTAACTTAAAACATTTATTTTTTATTTCGCGTGAAAAAGAATGACAACTTATGTTGAGTGAATAATAATAAATATTAATAATTTAATATTTTTTGTTCTCGAATGCTATTTAGGACTGATGGGAGCTTAATTAGGACAGAAATAAATTTCATAAAATATTTAACAAACTGGTTAAAAGAAATAACGAAATAATACTATTTCTCCTGCTTCAAATCAATAATAAATAATTATTTCAAAACTATTTTCAATCGGCTAATTTGGTGACTAAACGGCTTTTATAACTTTGACATAAACAAACTTATAGCTCGTATTATCAGGCATACATTATAATATTATGAGACATCATATTATCAGAATTAATCAGACATACATATCTGTTGAAACAAGATATATGTGAAATCAATTTAGATTAGGAATACTATCGAATATTTAACAGTCATATATGGGAGAATTTATCACTGAGTGATTTACCATTTTAATTCAATTTATAAGCATAACATTCGCAATTCTTTACAGTTATAAAGTATAAATTTACGGTAATTTTTCATTAACTAATTATACGTAATCTGAGTAGAGTAACTCACTGTGCTTCTTATGTTGAGTAAACAAATAGACATATGAATAATTTACTATTTTTTTTACAAAGCTTTTGTACTTGAGAGTTATCTTGGACTGACGGTATCTTAAATAAGACAGAAATGGGTTTTTCTAAAATATTCAGACAAACTGGAAAAAAAATAATGAAATTTAAACTGTTTTAAAACTGCAATAAATAACTCTTTCAAAACTATATTTTCATCTAATTGATATTGCCATTAAACGGCTTTTATAACTTTGAGATAAACAAACTGGTAGATATAAATAATCAAACACGCATATCTGCTGAAACAAGAAATACCGTCATGCGGGTCTACTTTGTGCAGCGGGGGCTACTTTGTGCTAATCCGAATTTGACACTTTTCAAGTGCTGCTATTCAGTATTATGTTTTTTTCAAGTTAAAAATGTGTGGAATTTGAAGATAGAAGTCTCCTCTATTACTACAAACATTTTTTCGAATTTTAAAGCAATCTCAGAGTGTGTTTTGTTTATCCAATGTCAACAATTTTCCGAGAACGTCAAATGTCGAAAAGTGTGCGTGGAAACTTTAGCTGTGAAATGCAAAGACGTTGATAAAACAATTTTCGTAGGTGCAAATTTTTTATTTATATATTAATAAACAATTATATCATGTTAGTGTTAAAAAAATTTGAAAATTAATAACAAATAAATGGAAAATGAAAAAAAAAAATGCACTGTGGGGCTACTTTGTGCAAAGTTTCATTCGTTTTTTTTTCAACAGAAAAATTGTCAGACGTTACAAAAAAATACCTAGAATGAGAAACTACCATGATTACACTTTAGAAAAGTTGCAACAATGTTTGCAAGCAGTTGCTGGTGGTATATCGATTGCAGAAGCTTCTTGGAAGTACAAAATCTACAGAAATACTATCTCTAATAAAGTTCACAAGAAACACGTGAAACGTGCTGGTAAACTATTATTTTTCTTCTACAAAGATTTTTCTAATGAATTAATCAAACGGTTTAACACATAAAAATATATTTTATAGGACATTAGGTGATTTTGACAGAAACTGAAGAGCAAGTTCTGTTATGTTCATTCAAGCATGTTATGTTCAAATTTATCAATATTATAATTGTTAATGAATATGTAATAATTATTATTTTTGAAATTTCATCCATTTCAATGTTCAAAAATGTATATGGTTTCCTTTTGTTTAAACTCAAATGTTTTGAAATAAACATTCTTTTTAAGAAAAAAATTCTTTATAAAAATTGTTTTTTAACGCTGAAAATTATTTTCAACTAATATCTTTAGATATCTTGATGTTTTTGTTATTAAAAATGTTATTAAAAATTAACTTTTTTAACAATTTTATATCAATATTTTACTAAAAACATGATTATTAGACTGAATTTCTATCGCTGCACAAAGTAGCCCCATTTTGGGGCTACTTTGCGACTTATTATTTGTAAATATTACATATAAATAATGCCAATATTGATCAAATTCACTCGTCTGAGTCCAGTTATGAATATAATATCGATAAATTTTACTTAAGTTTGAATTAACATAGTTTTTTTACATGTCAAAGTTCAAAAATTGCGAAATCCTGCACAAAGTAGCCCCACATGACGGTAGGTGAAATCAATTTCGATTATGAATATTATCGAATATTTAACAGTCTTATGTGGGAAAATTTGTCACTGCGGGATTAACTATTTCAAATTGATTTCTGAGCATAATTTTCATATAGCATAAAAACTATAAAGTATAATATTATGGTAATTTCTCCTTTAATGAATTACATGTACTTTAAGTGAATGCAATACGCTACTATTTATATGAGTGATAAACATTTCTAAAAATTTATTTCTCTATCTTTTTTTATATATATTTCTAACGAGATCGCTGTATCTAAGAGAACATTTCATGGCACAAATGTGACTGTATTCATATTTGCAACAAATTTCCACTTTAACCGAATATTTGTTATTTAGCGTGAAAAATAATAACTTATCTTATATCGAGTGAACAAATAGACATATAAATGATTTACTATTTCTTACAAGACTTTTCAATTCGCGTGCTATCTAAGATTGATAGGAGCTTAATTAAGACAGAAATTAGTTTCATAAAATATTGAGACAGACAGGTTAAAGGAAATCACGAAATAATATGATTTCAACTGTTTTAAAACTAGAAAAAACAACTGTTTCAAAACTATATTTTCAATTAATTAATATTGTCATTAATCGGCTCTTATAACTTATGGATATGATTGATAGATACTGATAGATATAATAAGATAGATACAAACTGATAGATATGATTAATCAAACATACATATAAGTTGAAACAAGATATTTGTGAAAACAATTTAGATTATGAATAATATCGAATATTTAGCAAACATATGTATGAGAATTTGACCCTGAGTGATTTGCCGTTTTCATTCGTTTTATGAGCATCATATTTAAATCGCATAAAAGTTATATAGTATAATATTATGGTAACTTTTCCTTTATTACTATGCAGTTCGCTACTATTACTTATTGCACGTACTTATGCAATACGAAATACGCTACTATTTATAATACAACAATTTCTAAAAATCTATACTTCTTTTTTGTATTTCTAAAGAAATCACAGTGTGTAAAAAATATTGTGTAATGGTTTTCTGAATTTCGATGTTGTCTGTTTGTAGTACAAGTAAATCTACAAGGGCTCTAGTTCTTTGATATCTCTAGATCTAGAAGATCTTTGAATGCAGCCTAAGAAGCCGTAAGAAATCGGCCATATGCTAACTCGATATCGGGACAGTACGGTGATGCTATTGCTAGTGTTTAGGTTTCATAAGAACGCCAAAGCTGCTGAAAAAAAAGTCGCGGTGTTGGGTTGCTGAAGACAGTTTTGTTTCTACCACTATAAACCGTTTACAAAAAATGAGCCTCGGTTGTGGGTTCCAGCATTCGAAGTGGTTTGAAGAAAACAATATGCCTTAATGTTATCAAGAAGTATCTGAAGTCTATGGTAACAATGAAATACCGTATAAAATGGCTGCACAATTAGGCTGATATTTTTTTAAATATCCGGCGTTGAACAGTCCCCCCCCTTTAGGGTTTACCACTATCAATGAATAACTCCATAGCTTTGTAATTCTCTTCCCAATACAGAAGACAAGAAAATTCCTGGATAAAGTAATGGGACAAATTATGATTCACGCTGGATTTTTTGTGTGAACTAAATAGCATTTGCTTTGCATAGAGAAGAATAGATTACTAGACTTTTACTGTTAGCCTAACAGCAAGGGAATCATAATCTATGGTCTGTCTATCCTTGAGGATATTTTGACTCAACAGTGTTGTTGGCGTAAGCAGGGACCAGAATTCAAATCGACAAGCCATCGCTGTGATTCGAATCAGGGTCACCTGAGAGGGAGACGAGCTTTACAGTTCCTTAACCACCACAACTCTGCCAAAATATTTGATATTTTATGACATATAATTTCAAAACTGGCATTAAAAAACCGATCCAGTTCTGGGTTTATGACCATTAATGTTCAATTTCGTATCCTTATAACTATAAACTCAACACATTTCTTGACATCAGGTTAGCATTATGAGTGGCTGTCTGT